>NC_092694.1:14323572-14664197 GCF_964275005.1 Diadema setosum
TCTCACATGGTATTGACAGGACGGCCTTTCTACATCCCCCCCCCCCCCAATTCTATCTCTCTCTCTCTCTCCAACCCCTCGAGCTAATAGGGTGGGTGAAGTCAAACCCTGAGCGAACTTTCCTGAGACATTATTTTTCTCCCAACATTTCGTAATCGCAAACGTTGATTACTCTCGCACGTTGCGTGAAATGCGTTCATGCCTGGAGACACGTGAATTTGCCTTCAACACAACACACACACACACACACACACACACACACACACACACACACACACACACAAACAACCACCACCTCCACCACCACCTCCACCCCCAACTTTGACCCTGTGCCATACTAGAATATGCTTGTCAACCCTCCCCCCCCCCCCCACCCCGACACCAGGAATGGTATCCTCCCTTCGCTGCGTCGTCTACTTGTAAACTATACAGCACGTCCAAAGACCATTACTCCAAATAACTGCATGGTCTGAAGTCACTGATCGAATTGAAAATATACCCGTAAAGCACATGCATCGTTTTTAAGTTTTAATTTTAATCTTCCTTTTTCTCCTTTATTTTTTGTGGTGTGGGAAGCAATCAAAAAGTTCATCGTACTTTGCTTTTCTGCCCTACTTTATAGATTTTAGGAGCCAACACAATTTATGTTTGTTTGTAGAGTTAGACACAAGGTCGAAATCTAGGCATTTTTTCCTCTCTCGGACATCCTCTTTAACTGAACATGCATGACACGCACATCTCCTCCTAGCACTAAAAGGTAGGCCTACGTTCTTCTAACCAAGGCTTTGAGTTGGTTGCAAAATAACGCACAATCAAAATCGGGTTTTTCATATGTTTGCTTTTTACAGGTGTGCGACGATGCTGTGTCCTGACTTTTCTTCCGTTGTAAGGGGAGAAGAAACCCATAAGTTCCATATTCTTTGATGGTTGACTTCAAAAACGTTGTAGAATAATGCAAGATTGAATGAATACGCGCACTCGGTGACCTATAATATAATCTATCAAGTCTATGACTGTTACAAATGTATAGTGCACCAAAGGCGTGATGAAATTCTGAGGTATACGCTTATGGTCGCCCGCTGACAGACATTGCTATACAGTCTGTCGTGATCTCTGGAAAGGAAGAAAAAAGTGCTCCGCCTGCCTTCTACAAGGAAGAAATGGATTAAGTGTCAACCTAGGATTGTGAGGACTAACAAGTTAATATGTTTTCAATAATGTATCAATTTCCTCGGCTGTAACTAATCCATATAGCGACGTACAGTGATGGACTCTTTACGTAAGGTTTTTGGTATCGATCACACGATCGCCAACAAGATAATGAGATCAAAACCTATTGATAGCATTGTATACTTCACCCACCCCCCACCATAAAAAAGAACAGCAACTAAACAGAGAAAAGGGAAAAAATGAAGAGTACAAAAGATTAAAAAATCATAATCCTGACATCAATTCCATTTATTGCCGATTCATTATGCTGTTCGCTATCCCAAGTCCCTTTCATTTCTATCAGTATATCGTCTTTATTGTTAAAAGACTTCATTCTTCATCGTAAAGAACAACTACTTCAGCTATTATCAGTATAGAGGGTTCAGCTTCAAACATGAGATCGATACCAAGAGGGTTTACATCAATCACTAAAAACTAAACACGTCGAAGACAAGGACCTTGAAGTACTCAATTTCCGTGTCACGCAGAACAGCGAATCAAATGCCGCGATATTATTAATAAATCTTGAGTCATTATCAAGCCACACTGAGCCAAATTGGGTGTGGTATAAGGGTATTTCCTTGCGACATGAGCATGAATTCAATCCCTTTTGTCACTAAACATCACTGAAAAAGGATGGTCTGTCCATCCTCTTGTTTTAGATTTTTTTTTTCAATTCCTCTACGATGATACTTAATGTGAAATGATTTCCCATTGCCAATACTTCCTTTTTCTATTGGGAAACGTAATATGTGCCATAGAGATGTAATGTTTTTAATAATCATCTATCTCAACCGTTACGGTGTGTGTGTGCACTTTTTTAACTAAATTTGCCTAACGAAGGGTCATTCATATTCAAGATTTCCGTATACTATTTTTTTTTTGTAAACTTATCCTTTATTTTGTATTATGATGAAATCTATGTATTCAATTTCTGTAATATATTTGTATAATGTTTCTGTTGGAAATGGAAAAAAATAAATGAATAAATGAATGAACGTTTGGTTGTAGGAAGGGTGAGAAATGTTGATGCTACGCGTTTGTCAGTGAGAGTTGCAGAGAAAAGATGAACGAGAGGATAATCCGGGGGGGATTTTTAACACTTAAAATGAAATTAGCAGGGTTCGAATGATGTTGACAGCGAAGGATGTAAAGAGCAACCTTGAAATAAGACGTTTCATTAGGGCGCCACCTACGACATATATATCGAAAGCTATAAATCTACGCTTGAAAATTTCTCGACATGCCCTCCACGTCCATGACCATGACTCTTCTTGACCAGCACAGTCGTGCCATCGTCGGACAGTGCAACTACAGACTTAACCAGAGATACGCGAAAAATATGCGCAATATCAATACACGTACAGACCAAGCAAAAGTTACTCTTTCTGAGCAACATTTAGTATGATCTAACGTTTTAAACAAAATTTAAACGAAATAAAAAACAAACAAACAAAAGGAAGCAGAATGCAATCCAGTGCTGAGGCCGCATGCTGCGCTGAGAAAACTTTATGAAAGATATCTTGTTTTCGCGACGTTTTTTTTTTTCCTCGATAAATAAGCATATGTTAACAAAAAAAAACAAAACACTGTGCTGTGTGGATATCTCTATAAAGGAGTTGTTGACCTAGATATTGGGGGACAAAAATGTTATTCAAAGATTTTGTCCTATTTGAAGACGCGCCAACGCATTTAGCGCCCCCTCAAGAACACAGCGCCCTCGCAGACGCTTGCACATTGTTGATGTGTTATGCTTGCCAGGTGACAACGCACAGCGCCCCGTACAAAAGGAACAATCCAATACCTTTTTTCTGGGGAATTTGTTTGCTTGTTTTGTTTTGTTTTTCCAACGGTCAGATCGTGGGATGCAGTACTTACATGCGGTACTTGCTCTCAGTGTAGAGTGAACACGTTATTTCAAAGTCACACAAACACACAGACCAAAAACGTAGACTACAATATGGTCAACACCATATTCTTAACGAAAGTTTTTTCCCCTCATAAATGATTTAGGTATTTAACTACAAGACGAGGTCTTTGACTGTTCTGTTTGATTTTCGGCTAGCAATGAATGTCTCTATATCATTGTAGATCAAACGTAAAGAACAATGCACAATGGGAAAACTATTCATCGTCAAAAAAGAAAAGAAAAAAAAAAGCTTTTCAACGAGACAGTTAAAACGTGTCGACTCCCCCACTGAAGGCCCACTGGTGACACGTCACTAAAGTAACAATGCATTACATATTATTATATACTTAAAAATAACTTTAGAAATATGACTAAGCGGTGATAAGATTTTGAAAAAAAAAACGCAACAGGGGCTTTTAGAGTATAAAATTCAAATTCAAGTCCTTCAATGAGAATGCTATAGAGAGGTAATTTTATGAATGACAGCATGTCTGTGTAGTGCTATTTTGTGTCTTTATAGCAAAAAAAAAAAAATATTTCCTTAAACCCGTCTCATGTCGAAAAGCTTGAAATCCTTAGGCATTCTGAAATAGGTGGCCCGTGGGACTAAAAGAATTAAAGTTAGTTACTTTCAATACTATACGGGATAGCGCATATAACACTCCACACTACTACAAGCTTGCGAAACATGAACACTCGCAGAGAAATGGGATTACGCGCTATTACTAATTACCAATATCATACACGCACCTGGACTTTGCATCTAAACTTAAGTTGTCATAATTATCATACCGCATGGTATACCGAAATGTCCCACAGTTCAATCTTGGGAGTCGACTTTACTTTGACGGAACAATAATTGTTGATATTTCTATTACGTCGTTCTGATTCATCACAACCTGGCAAACTTCCAGACAAAGAAAGAAAGACCTTTGGAATACAGGAAAAAAAAAACAATCGAAAAGATCACTTGAAAGGGAAGCGCTACACAATAGCCCATTCACAGATCACATAGTGATAATATTATACAATTGAACGTGTGACACGTTTTGTTTGATTTTACCACGTAGCTTTTTTTAAAGCCCCGTACTTTCATCTTGCTTTCATTGAGCTTGAATGTCATATAGGATACGTTCCAATGGGAGTATTTGCATATTAACGATGGTACCTGTATCATAAAGCAAATTATTCGCGCTGGCTGGAAATACAGATAAAGTAAAAAACACACCAAAAAAAAAAATGTTCACATGTATCCACATGCATTGTAAGTCTGACAACGAAATTCAACAACTCTCTTGCTGCCCCCTCCCCCCCCCCCCCCGGAAAAAAAAGGAAGAGTAAAAAGTGACTGTGCACTGAAGATCCAGCGTGGTTGTCTATAATGCTCTCAATAAATCGATTATAAATGATGTACTCGTCGTCCGCTTTCGAGTAGATTCCAAGAAATCTGTTGACGTCACCATCGATTTTGAGTTTAAAGATAGAATTAAATGGGCTTGGCAAAGGCAGTGGCCAACTTGAGAAATATCCGCAGATACGAACTTATATGCACGAGGGTATTTAACACCTTTTTAAGCACATTTCAAGCATGAAACATGCGCACAAACTAAACAAGCAAATGATGTCATTAGTCTGATGCTCATTGTACCGCATGTGATGGGAATAAAATAATGACAAAAGGGGGGGGGGGGCATAAAAGAAGATGTTAAACGATGATGAGAGAGAAACGAGATGGTGGTGAGAGAGGGGAAAAGCAACAGGTGAACGGACGATGAAAGAGAGAGCGGGGGAGAAGAGAGATGAGGACGGAAGACTATTAAACAAAGAAAGAGGCGGGTCAATAGAAGATTTTGAGGGAAAAAAAGAAAGAGCACATTGAAAGAACGAGTGACTGAAGTCGCAACAAGAACCACTGAACATAATCTTGTATGATAAGAATTAATCATGATTACGTCATGACCATAATCTTTTACATCCAATTCAATTCAATTCAATTCAATTTAATTCAATTCAAATTGCCATTTCAAACATTCTAAGGAATTGAGAAGGTGACATAGATGAGGGATATATGACGACATACATAGACTGACAGACAGACAGTACTATGAGTGTTCGTAGTAAGAGAGGAAGGCCGATCCCAAGATAGGCAAGGTAAAGTGAAGAGACCGCAACTCAAATTGTTTTTGACTGTATACGCTGTAACCATGTAGCTCCATGCTGTAACCTTCAGATTACATTTTGCGGTGCCAAGTGCGCTTTGTTTGGCCTTGTGATGTTCGGCGTCTTCATTACACATTGCGACTTTGAATGGAGTGGTGCATAATACAACCAGGGAGGTGGCACCTCCCTGATATAACTTTCATTAGGAGTCTGAAAAAAGTTGCGGAGAAGCCACGAAATCACGTTCCGTATTGTGTCCAACGCGCTCGCTCGCGAGCAAACCTTTGAGCAAGTTCTACGAGCCGTTTTGCCCAGTCATGCGAGGGATTTCATTCGCAATTTCGCAATCCTGTTTTTTTTTTTTTCTGCAAACCACATTTCAGACAATACTGACGTACAATGCGAATTAATAAAGCCTGGAGTGGACATCATTTGACCCAGTAAACCAGTAAACCAAGTGTGCCTAATTCCGTCTGCGCTCCCACAATTGAAATTCACACTCCTCCATGACATTTCTTACACAATGCAGCTGTACTGCCATTATCATTTCTGGAAGCTCCCATTTCTATTGACTAAATTCTATCAGCGACTAGGCTGTGTGCAAGAAGGAGGGAGATTTTCCCGCCTCCCTACTTCATGTACTTGAACATAGCGAAGTTTAGCTCTGCGACGCGAACGCTATGATAACATGGATAAGATTATAGGCAATATCATGTTCTGCACATGCGCGAGACAGCTGTTTCCATTGGCCAACCCAGGAGGAGTCGTCTTTAGTAGCTCACTATCTCACAAATCTCACTATCTGTTTCAAACTCTGTAGGCATACCATTGATATGCGTGGATCACATTCCTCGATCAGAACGGGGCAAAATTGCTTGTAAACAGTGACCGTAGCACAGTCAAAGTGAATATAAATGCGCCTCTGTTGAATATTCCATCTTTCTCTCTTGCACATATTATTTATCACAAATATAATGAAAGTGTCGTAAATAGCCATTAATATTTACAACATTTACCATCCATATTGTTTAAAGGATCTTCGTGCGTATATAACTTGCTCAAAATATACCCACGTGAAAAAAAAAAAAAAAAAACACGCTTTATTTCTCAAATCTCAAGCCAAAACATAAGACAGCAAGAGAAATAACGATTCATCAAAATCTCAATTGCCCAGATCTCCAAATTAAAGTATGAGAGACTTAACTCCGATAAACTTCTTTAGAATTCCCGTTGTGAAATATTATATTTGTGTTTTTCTTTTTTTCAAGCCCAGGTCAAATAAAAGATTGGTGAAAAGACGCCCCTGATGTCTAAAACATTTGCTGTTTGAACTCCAGTGCACTTCCAAATGGTCAGAGATCAGGGCTATGTCCATGGGAACTCCCCGGGAGTGCTGGGAAGTAACTATCAAAAAGACTTTTCTAGAGCTGGAGGAATTGTGTGTATATACAATATAAATACAACGAAAGGAAACAAACCCCATCACACACATACACACATACAGATTGAGAAAAGCAGGATCCCCTTTCTTTGATTAGATTAGAAGAAAATAGTTTTCTCTTCATTGATTTCCAAGCACGAATTTGACACTGGCCCATATAAACTGCTTATTATAATGGCTAATATCATCCACTTAAACATTTTCACAGTAGTCACGACAATATTGCCAACGATGTAAGGAGCAGTCAAAGCCACCCCCCCCCCCCCATTTCATAATCTTATTTTCGCCTGACGTATAACAAGCATAAATATTCTGACAAGACATGGCGTACGTCGCATAATATTTCCATGAAATACAATGTACACAGTATAATGTACACATTGAAAATGATTATTAATTACACAAACTTATGGATGTATCACATTTTTGTATTTGAATTTGTTTCATTATTACTACTAGCCTGGAGTAAATAGGCCCCTAATGCTTGTAAAGCAAATAACCACGGGCTGTAAGTCCCGAGTGCTGTTCGTTATTCCGAAGGTTCGTTATTCTGAAGGTTTGTTAATCCGAAACACACAAATTCCCTATACCCAGAGGTTCGTTAATCCGAAAAATGAAAAAGGGTTCGTTAATCCGAACATTTGTGGCGTTATCCCGAAGGTTCGTTATTCCGAAGGTTCGTTAATCCGAGAATGAAATAGGGTTCGCTATTCCGAAGGCTCGTTTATCCGAAAATGAAATAGGGTTCGTTATTCCGAAGGTTCGTTAATCAGAAAAATATGAAACAGGGTTCGTAACGAACCTTCGGAATAACAAGCTTTGTTTCATTTTCGGATTAACAAACCTTCGGAATAACGAATCTTCGGAATAACGAGCCTATGGAATAACGAAACTTCGGACTAGAGAACCTTCGGAATAACGAACTGTAACCGTAAGTCCCATCCGAAGAGCTGGGCAATGAGGATAAAACGCCTCGCCTTGGGACACAACTGCCACAGCCAGTGGACTCGACCCACGCGCCTTTCCACTGAGCCACATCAGTTATTCTATTGAATGGACTTTTCTTGAACCCGACTGCATATGAGTACATTGTAGTTCTATGGTTACAGGATGGTGGGAGCCCACCTCCCTGGTTACACCCCTTAGGTCTGTATCATAGCTGTATATACCAGCGAGCGTTTAGTCCATTAAACAATCAAAATAATTGTTGAGCTGTCGCCATGGAGATAGCATCAGCGAGGGCCGTGGATCTCATATTAGGGTTATCGCAGTGGACGTGATGATTTGCAATGGTTCACAACAGGAAAAATCAGTCATGTTCACGGTAGAAAGAAAAAAAGATGAGAATTACACCACGGGAAAGAGGGAAGCTAAAGATAGCCTTGTAATGACAGATTTCAAGTAGATTTAAGATCCCGCGACTGCGTCCCCACGTCGCGCAATGAGATGTTCCTCGCTGACAATAATGTCATAAAGAGGGATGATGTACTGGAAGAGGTTCTAGAGATCGTGTGTCATGGATCTCACGACACATGGCGAACTTTGTGAACGGATATGACACTTGACAGTGAACTTGACAGCTGAGATATAAATAGCTCACATCCCCAATAAGCCCGTTTTATTACGGCGGGGCGGGGGGGGGGGGGGGGGGCTGGCTATCCTGATGTGATCACTGATGGTTGTCCCTCGCGGGAACATCGGCACGCGCGTGAAACAGACAAACAGACAACCGGATACACGACGACGTTGCTGCCGAAACCCTATACGCACTGACAGGAGGGCGGGTTGAGCAATGCTCGAGGCTGGAACAGGAGCTACATTAGCTGCAGTATATCGTAGATATATCTCCATGAGCTATGTATATCTACTGTGCCAACGCTCTTACCCCTAAGCTGTTGATCTGGACGTTCCGTTGCGGTTATTCACCCTCACCCATCGCGGCATTCGCCTCGGCAACGATGACAGAGTTGCAGTGAGCGTTTCTAGATCACCACGATACCTTCCCGCTCACCTGCGCATCCTTGCCGCTGTACGCCCCCCCCCCCCCCTTCGCCACAAAAAAAAAAAAGAAATGAAGGGGGGGGGCAGGACCTAATGACTACATAAGTGTGGATATAAAGGTGAAGCTGCCCTCATTTGCAAAAGTGGCCTTTCGTCAGTAAATCAACGGCACACTTTCTCTTCTTACCGCAAATAAGAGGCCATCCCGCTCCGTAACGCGGATCAGCTCACGTCGATCCAACTTCTCGGTAAATGCGTGCTTGCGGTCAGCTCATATTTTTTTTTCAAGAACAAGTACAGATGATGTGCCAAATTCATTCCTTGTTTCCAGTAGAAGATAAAATGGCATAAATTGAACATAATATTTCATGACAGCTCAACATACACAAACCACAACACGACCACCAACCACAAATCGCAGTCAACGTCATCGTTGTTGAATAATGTTTTCCAGCGGGCCGCACGTTTGCCGAACAACAGAGAGAAATGCAGACATGAAGTCGATTTGGCAATTAAGGAAGAAATACAAAATCAAAGAAACTTTGTCATCATGAATTCAAGAGTTGTGGCAATGATACAAAACACTCGGAAGAAAAAAAAAAACCAGGTGTGAAAATATCTTCTTGAGAAGATATAGGTCTAACAGGACTCTGAAACTAGAAGGGCCCTGCCATCTTCGCTCTGCCTTGTACAACGGTATGACGGCTATTATAGCTATTCATACCTGGCTAGACGGGTAATGTACAGGTATCCGGCTATCACACCAGTGTATTTTTGCAGTTTATAAGATTATAGAACTACAAGACAAATATTACAATCACTGAACGCTGCGCAGTCACTTGATACTAAAAAATCCGAAGTATCGAAGAAAAGACACATTTTATACCCAAGTCTCAGTTCAAGTCAAAAAGAACCTTCCTCCCACATAAACTGTTCCTACTATCCGTCAAGAATGCCAACACATGTGATTTGGCGGAAAGGTAGCCTTTTGTAAAGGCCCTCTCGCTGTATGGTGAAGGGGACCCTGCTGAGTGGGGTTGCGCGCTGTCGCGCTCGCCCGTTAATAACAGCCAGAGGGCCTTGACAAAAGGCTAACGGAAAAAGGGGGGGGGGCAATCAAAACACATCAGTGGGGCTGCGATACTGTATGATTTAGGTAATGGTATTTAATACAGTAATGTGTCTTGACACCAGCAACGTCTGGTCATTGGCACTCTCCTGGTCTATTGTGTTTCCAGAAAGGTAGAATGACTCTCACTTCGATCTATCTGAGGGTACTGATGTACCAAATTATACCACAAACGTTGAATCTTCTTTACAATCTACACTCAAAAGGGAGTAGGATTATACCATCCTCTAACTCCGCCGCATTTTTTTTCTTTGCAACATGCCTATGGGTCGATTTCCCCCTTTCAAAAAATCGATACACTAAAGGTGACCGAACTTCCTGTCGCTTCTTTCACACACACAAAAAGATAACATGTATGACTGCGATATACAGCACTGACATATTCGAAAGAAACATACGAACAATAAATAAAACACATATACAAGTCGAGGTTATCTGCGGTCATCGCAAAGACACAACTCATTTGAATCTAGAGGGCAAAAGTGGACAATGTTTTAAACTTAAGAAGCCAATTTCCAGGTCTTGTTTGTTTGTTTGCTTATAAAGACCCTGACGGTATATTTCATGAGATATATCGGAAATTCCTCTTGGGGAACCTATAACGTTATAAATGCGTCCATACTTAAAAAAAAAAACAAAAAACAAACAAACAAACAAACAAACAAAAACTGCAAAACTTTAGAACTTTACTTGATTTGAAGAAGGAAACGAGCACATTTTGTGCGCGCGCATTCAACGAATTTAGATGAGTTTCTCATCTTCTTTTTCTTTCTTTTTTTTCTGCCTTCGTTAAGTGTATATGCAGATTAAGATATCTGAGTTTCTTCCGGCTTCAACAATGATATTTGATATTCTGACTTTGCGTCTGCATGATACATGTATAATTGTTGATTAACTTGATTTGTGAAACTCATGAATAATGTTCCATGTATTTTCATGAATCCATGTAAAACTGCAGGGCGCGTTTGGAAAGCACTTTTGTACAAAATGAATAAGCCAAACTTGCAGGATAATATAAAGAAAGAAAGAATAAAATAGATAAATGAATGAATGAATACATGAATAAAAAGACAAATGGATAGGGCCTGAATAAACAAGTAAATAGATAAAAACAAAGAAATAAATGAATGAATACAGACATGTGTTTTAAACGTCTAGCTAGGTTTTGCGTATAGTGTTCTTTGCTAGCAGTCATGGCCCAGTCCATTCAGAAAACTAATCATAATATTATAATCAGAAATATCACAATACGGTTGCTGCCAGTATGATAACTTGGTGGTATAAAGACAGGTCATGAGAAAAAAGGTCGATTATCTTTAACAAAAGAAAAACGGAAAGCATGTGATTTTTGGGTATGTGGGTATGTGACCATTTACATGATTTTGGAGAATGAACGCATGGTATCTCGTTCATCTCAAAACTAATTATATCGTTTTCATGACAACACCTACTTCCAATAAGCCCTCCCTCTCGCCATCCCACCCAATAAGAAATAGGAATACCTACCCAGATAGAGTTATTCTTTTTTCCTCCTCTTGTTCATTTCAAAATTCGAGTCTTGTGGTTAGAATCATTTTATTTTGCAACCTATTATACATCACATCTATATAATCAAAACGTCTATATTCACATAATTATTGTTACAAAATGATAAAGAAAAAAGCAATAATCAAATATCCTTCGTTAGCACTGCTCTCCGAGGAGTTCTTGTTTACGATTCCAAAGCCTATCTATTCATTATTTGATGAATGGTTGAGAACTCATAAAACTTTGACAGACGCCCTTGAAACGACACTTCATCGGAAATATGACTTTTAACCGAGTAGACTACTTCCACTTCTTTCTGTTGGCTGGGTGTGTGGCTTATATAGGTGGATGTAAAAACACACACAAAACATGCAGAGGATATAGTAAGTGTATCCTTGTGCAGGTACCGTAAGTAGTCAATCGTGACCTTGTTGTATTTTTCAAATCCTTTTTAATTGAGGGAATCCGCTCCTAACGAGCGTTGAAGCCCCGGCCTGATTGTGCCATAATTGGTGATGGAATATGGGCCCCCGGGGCTACTTGGGGTGACATCCGTGGTCAAAAGCCTTTCTTCGCGCAAATTTGGAGAAGAAAATACTTTTTTTCTTTCTTTCTTACTTTCGTTCTCTCTTCCTTTCTGCGTCTCTGTCTGTCTCTGATTCTGTTTCTCCTCTGAGCAACCCCCCCCCCTTAATCAAGTCAGTCATTCAAGGTCTCTCACGAAAACACAATGCCTCGCTTTATTAAACAGATTTCCAGAATATCCGTTCTCATAATCGAATGTGCTTGATTTGGACGTGTTGGATATTAAATTACGCGCGAAGCAGCCACTGTGATTCACATGATGGCAGTGATGTGGCGGTAATTATTGTGATGCGATCTGTTATATCCACACGGAAAACAACATACATCTATTTTGTATGAAATACACATGCTTTTTCCTTGTAGTCTGTTTGATAATAATAATAATAATAATAATAACAGCAATAATAATAATAATAACAATAACAATAATAACAAGAAGAAGAAAAAGAAGAAGAAGAAGAATGTCTTATTTATCCAGGGTAGCCTCTTTATTGTTGCCACTGCTCTACCAAGGAGGTACTACCTCCTTGGCTCTACCAAAGGGCCCTGCCATTATTATTACTCGGTACCCTACAGCGTTGCCAGGTACGCATTTTATAAACCTGGGGTCGAAACGGGATGGTAAGCATAGTGGGTAAAAACATTTTGTCCAAGGACGTAAGCACTTGGTAGGAATTTAACTCAGGTCCTCCGATGGGGAGTCGGGAGTCTTATCCACTATGCCACAGCGCCCCCACCCCACCCCTTCCCTTCCCATTAAATTTGTGAGCTAACCCAACGTTTCGTGTAGTCATAATGTTAGCAATGAAATAAATGCGCTGCAGAACTGAAAAGTGTAATAGATAATATATTATAAATAATACATAATTATTATGTAGACACGGGTGTCGGACAATAAGTGATTGACGGAAAAAACAGAAAACAAATGCACTGAAATACGAATATATGTATATCCATATCTCATTAGGCATGCATGTATGAATGTAGCCACATGGGTGCAAGTATACTTGCATGCAGACGTACGTACATACGCTGTGTTTCGTTCGTAAGTTCTATGCCAACTGATTTTGGCATCGTATCAGATTGTTCACGAGCCAAAACTGATATTGGCCTCCAGACAGGTGCATCCCTGTCCGACAATAAATCCATGAAAGAAATGTATTAAAAGAGGAAGATCTACTATAATGAGCTATTTGTTATTTCGTCCGCTAGATAAGCAATAAGGGAAATTACAAAGGTTCCTCGATTATCTACATCTTATAAGAATTGATTGTCTAAGCCGTCATTCATAATATATGGATGTCTTTTTATGCGTTGATTATCAGCACTAGCTCCATATAGCATGGAAATGATTTGAATGTTATAATGTGACAAGATTGTCGGTATGTTTGTGACAGAACAGACAGTGATAAACATAAGAAAATTGCCCCGTGAACCGGGTCGCCTCTTGAGCTGGGTACAGCAAGTCATTGTGATTTCAACAATGGCAAATCAAATCACTGTGTTCTCGGTCCTGTGACAATAATACCGATGTAGAGCCTATACGGCACGAATTCCTTTATAAATAACTGCTTTTTCCCTAGCGTATATTCTCCCTTTAAAGGGATGGTACAGTATTGGTGGAGATGAAAATTGGGTTTTAACTTTTTTGCGAGATACCAAGAAAACACTTATGAAATAATACAGGGCATATCATTTTAAGAGGATTTCAAAGTTTATTTGATGAAAATCGGGTTTGGAATAGCTAAAACATCCAAATACAACGTAAGACAAAACGATCGTAATAAAATGTGGGTCCTACACTTTATTAGGATCACTCTGTTTTGGATATCTCAGTCATTTCAAAATCCATTTTCATCAAATAACAGTTGAAATCCTCATGGAATTACATGCTTTTTCAAATTTCATAAGAGGTTTCTCACTATCTCACCAAAAAAATGATAAAAACCTGAAGTTAAGTCTCAACCAAAACTATACGATCCCTTTAAACCCAAATGAAGTTAAGAACGCAAAGAGTGGGTACTGCTTTCCAGGGAGAGCATACGACAGGTGGACAGGTGGCGTGCGTGACATTCAAGGGCAAGGAAAAGGGGAAACTAGCACGAGAGGAATGTGACCTTAACGGTGTCTTCAAGAAGATAACAGACGACATAAAGCGATAACAATGTAGTCTTTGTTTTCATTTTTCTACGATATCGACTTCTTATTATACTAGTAGGCCTAATTATCTCGCTTTCCTCTCATCTTATATAGGGCCTGCATTCTGCCATTTTACATTTCCTGACATGGTTTACAGTAAGTAGGTAATTATGCTGACGTCACACAATTACTTGGAAATTCAGTTTTCATTTGTCCTCTAAAATTCGCCTCTGTTACACAGGGATTTGGATTTTAACACTGTCTTTTTTTCGTCTGGTAAAAAAAAAAATAATAATAATAATCCCTACAGGAATTCAGGAACAGACAATAGGCAATGTATCAAACACAGAAAATGATAACACCGCATTACGGAAAGTAGTCTCCACGGATTTAGACTCTGATTCCCTCGTAATCTTATCGAAATCCAAAAAGCTGAGCCGATTGCTCCTCTGTATATTTGATACACTCGAGCGAGTAAATGCGACATTTCCCGCGCTTTATACCATTCTAATACATTACTAATCCAGCCTAGAATCGAGGATTTCCATTGAAGACTACATACGACCACACGCGCAACAAAGAAGTTCGACAGTATACAGTCCTACGAATTCTCAGAAGTGAACTCTCTCAACGCCACTGACTGATATCGAAGGGCGACTTCTCTCCCCTTTGTTTTGTACGGAGCACGTGGTTTCAAACGAAAGCCAGATTGAGATTCCTTCTATTGAATTGATGGTCTACAGTAAACGCATCCGATGTCGTAACATTGAGAACAATTATTAGTTCTGTTCGCTTTATTAACCAGGAAAGCCACATGAATTACCGGGACCCCGGTGATTATGAAGCGCGTTAAGAACACCGCATCAAATCTCACTGGTTGTGAATTACAAGCCGCTCGGGGGGGGGGGGGGGGATGCAATAGATATATCTAGAAAAAAAAAAATAGAATATCCATGAATCGGACAATCATTCAAAAGGAATCAATGATACATTGATTTCACTGGTTTTCCAACCAGACTGTTCATTGCAAAATCGATTAGCGAACAAAAGTTTGATCTATCGACAAGAGGGCAAATAACAAGCCACTGACCGAATAGAAATGAGAAACGAGAAAAAAAAACCCAGCCAGAATTAGTAATCATGACATACATGCACTATACCCTTACGTTGATAATGATCCAACATGAAAAGCAGATGGACTAAATCAATCGCAAGGTAATACATATTTATTCATTTGCTCACGTTCACATACATGTACATAAGGGAATGGCGTCAATGCTTTCTGCGCTATATTCAGTTTGCCAATTTGGCGGCACTGTTTCGCGTGTATGATTTAATAGCGTTTGATATCTCCTTCGTAATCAAGCCTAGGCTCCTACGTACGTGCCTTCCTTACATTAGACGACAGATGCAATAATTTGGTGTCTAACGATCGTCAATTCAAGCGGATCTAAGGAAACTGGACGGTGCCGCTGATATGGGGGCCTAGAGAAATTAACATGCCAACTGACCATGTTCCCTCTCATCAATGTCATTAAACGTTGCCAGGTTCTAGCAAGATAACATCATAAAAAAAGGCATGTATGAATTCAGACACAACACGCTGCACACACACAGACACACACACACACACACACATACATACATACACACACATTCACACAAACCATGAACAAACAAAATCATTTTAAGGTATAAAAACTAATGGATTTTAGGGGACTCATTTCAGAAAATATCTCACTCGCCCTCGGTTATACTCTCCATTCCATATATGACTGTATCTTAAAGGAATATTTTTGTGCATATCGAGAAAAACTTTACAAAATAATGGGGAGTGTCAATGGACACGCCCATTACAATTTGCTCCTCCCCTTTAAGACCACAGCAAGAATGTAATGTGCAACAGCCAATGGGAAATCGAATTAAGTTCTCTGTTCCCTTCACATCTACAGCAAAGTGAAATTGGTAACAGCTAAAAGGAAATGAAATTAAGCCAAAACTGATTAAACACTATTTTGCACTAGCGTCTAATAAAAAATCTCAATATTGATTGAAATTGTAAACATGTAACTAGGTAATATCTTCCCAGTCATTGTTATACTTTAATTATAGCTACCTGATTTAATTTTCCAATTTCCATCTCTGTTGCAGAAAAAGTTTATCCACACATCGGTGGAAATCAACCACTTCTGAGAGAATTGATCTCCAAGGGAAAGTGGTTTTTATATATAGTTAAATGCAGTGGGAGACAAATGCAGCAGATCGGTAAAAATTTCAACAAATTCGAACAACTGACATAATTATAGTTAAAGAAGGTTCTATGCATTCCTGACACGTTGAATGTGTTATCTTTTTATCTTACGGGTAACCATGCACCACCACTTTATTCTATACGATATAGTTCAAGCGTTAATCATTTTGTAAAGGACAGGCTAGCAATTAAAGACGAATACTGTCCAAAAACTCAGCCGAAACAGCTTGTATTTTTTTTTTTAATTCCAAAAAGGAAATCTTTGTATTATCCAGACTAAACAATTTGATGGCAACATAAACTTGTCCTAAAATCCAACAAGGAATGTTGATTTTGTAACTAGTGTCATTGCGAAATGTTTCATTTCGCCTATAATATAGCGCAAACACGTGGAGAAAATACTATAGTATATGTTTCGGGTCAAAACCCCAATGAATCTTTCTTGACACGACAAAAATGATCAAAAAGATGTGTTTTCGTTGCTTTTGTAACAAGGGCAAGCTCGTATATTCTACATTGTTTGATATGGGTGTTATAACAAGTATACACATACAAAATCAAAGGAAAAGATTAAAATATTGCGGGGTTTTTCTGCCGGAAATGTCACAAGATCGGTGAGATAAGGTCGCAGTCAGACAATGATTTTGTTACACTTCCTACTATTCATACTATGGATCTGGAAAATATGAATGATCTTTGCATTGCTTCTATAAAACTATGCATGTTTGTTATCCTTATTTTACCTTTGTGATTTGTACCGAAGGAATATTGCGCTTTCAAGTAATTTATTTCCGAAATGAAAAGACCATTCTTAAACTTCCCATAATCTTTTAAATCCGTTCTGTTTGCTTTGATAGCGACAGCCAGCAATTTAGTTTCGTTTCTGCCTTTCATTGAAGCACCTCAGTTCTGGTGGGGTATTTGCCTTTTTTTTTTTTTCTTTTTGACAAGAATTGCTGATTTTTTTTTTGATTTTTTTTTTTGCCTCCAGGCAGGAGGGAATGTCAATATGAAATACGTATTCTTTACACATGTTCTAGGGGCAGGGCCTGTCAACTGAGGCGCCGATATTGTTCAATTTTGTCAAGGGTACCAACAGAATCTTCAGAAAAAAAGAGTGAAACCATCGAGCTATGTAGCTCCATGGTGAAACCGAGGGTCGCAACAGTTTGAAAGGGGACGCAATGTCCACGCCACAATGAGGTAAAACTACCACGATGACGGTTTCGGGTCGAGGAGCTCAGTGTCTATTTTTTATTATAGAGACGATATATGCACCAGAACTGGCAATGTAGGCCTATCGCCTATACACATAATCAAGGATGAATTGTCGTTGATCAGTTGATTGTGACAGTAGCACACTTACAGTAGGGTGGTGCTCTCTCTTCCACTCCCTGCCTACAGCTTTAAACGCTTCAAAGACTTGATATGATTCACAATTCGCTCGAAACTGTACATCAATGTGTTCTGTTCTTCGACGTGGGTGTATGACTTATGCAGTCATTTTGTTCCAAAATAAATGTCATTATAGCGTATGTCCTGATGTGTCACAGTCGGACACATGAAAAAAAAAATGTGGCCACGTTATTTAAGCAGATAACATGATTATTACAATATGTTCATGTGGATATCATCCATGTGCGATCATGGTTCGGGTTTGGAAGAACATGGCATCAAATTGTCATGACGAATAGATGGAAGTTGCATTTATCGTTTGTTTAGGTTTTCGTTTGTTTAGGTTTTTATTTTCTTCTCTGTTTATTTCTAATTGGGGGTTGGTTTGTCCAGGAAATATCTTTAGTCAGCCACACATGTCATACTCATTCGTCGTGACGTTCACTTACAATCACCCCTATCACACAGATAAACGGGTAATTAGAGGCGTGGTAACTAAGCAATGCAACCGGTTTTCGAAGGGGCACAGACGTCTTTAACAATTAATTAGCTTATAACGGGCCACTTCCCGTGTATACTCGAAACAAATGACCAAAGATTTCTTTCGGGAATTTAAAAAAAAAAGAAAGACAAATTAACCCTTCCACCAAATCAAGCCGTTCGAATGCCAAGAAATTATTCTTCTCCGAAATTATGACGCACACGCAATTCCTACCCGACTTCTTCTTCTTCCGCTCTAACTATGTACGACACTACTGCTTCGCCAAACGTCATAATGGCATTAATAAGATAAAGCCGAGAATCATATCCTATATCCATATCTTCAACAACTACTTTCTACTGGTGGACGAAATCACTAAAACAGACATTGACATAAGTTACTATAGGGACGCGTAACTACACGGATAATATGACTGAAGGCCTTGGTCCAGGTGATATTTTCATATAACAGAATTACTTTGGACCAAACCGGCGTACAACATGATGTATGATATGAGTTCCAGGTTTTGTTTTGATATGTAGCCTACTACATGGGAAATATCATAATTCACATAGTCCCCACTTACATCTGTGTTTGAATCTACGGTTGTGTGTTTGTATGTGAATGTGAATGATATATTGATGAACCATGGTGTATAATGTGAATGATGTGTACCACATACACATCAGCAGCAATTAGGTGTCGGTAAATATCGGAGCCCCAATTTTCGTCACCGTTGTATAAGTGAACCATTGTTACTGATGGTGACATATGAGCACACTTTGAACCTCATCGTTAGCTATCATTCCCTCGCATGAAGTGGAATTGATATGAACGATATTTCATTGCGCGTTCATATCCGGTCTAAAGTTCAAGTTCAAAGCAAACTCAGAGTATTATTACTCATTCTATAGCTTTAAATTTTAATGGGATTTCGATGTTCAAGACATTGACGCGCTTTCGCACCTCAAGAAAGCTGACTTCGTCGTACACCTATATTTATACCATACACTATACCCTGATCAGAGGTGTCTGCTTGTACCATTCTAAAATGAAAGCAATTGAGTCCTACAACCCATTGTCTAGATGATCCACTAACTAAAAAAAAAAAAAAAAAAAAAAAAATCGTTATATCAGGTTTATGACTAGTATTGATTTAAACCAGCAAAATGAACAACGCATCATTGTTATCTGCAGACACTTTACAAAGTTTTAAGTACAATGCCACTCCCAGTATTCCAATTCAAATATATATGAATACTACTAACAGCAACATGAGTTCATCACAGTGAACAGAGGGAGCAGTATTATGAAAATCTTAAAGTTACCATGCAATGTGTATACAAAGCCGAGATATTCGTCGCAACTACAGAGATCATACACAATCTACTCTTTTATAAATATATTAAAAACTCTATAATTGGTAAAACATAAACATATTTTTTAAAAGTAGAAGAGGTGATGTTGTTATCACTTTCATGACGTTAAAGCTAATATGTACACAAACGTGTTATGTATAAGGTTTCCGATCCAAAATTTACTGGTTTCAAATACTTCCCCTAAAAGTCACTAAATATGCCGTATATAACAGGTTATTAAAAACAAAGCAGTATTCACTGCGGAAGTGACAACACGCTTTGGGGAATTTCAGTCATAGTCTGCTGATAGTGAAGATTATTGTCTCCACGTAAGATCATCACTTCATCTAATATAATATAGAATATATTTTGTACCGAGATCGTGACCAATTCCACTGTTTAGTGAAAACATTACCATCATCTTTCCTATTATCACTTCATGTCATATAAAGCAAACCGTTTGTTATTCCATTATTTGATTCTACTCCTTTATAAATCATTGTAATCTTGACGATCTTCATGAAATTAATAGGAAATGTGTGGGGCTTTTTTTAACTCCCGTGTATCAACATTGCAGAGTTAAATGAATACAACTTGAAATGGTAGCAAGAGGAAGAAGTTGATAATCCCAACAAGACGTCACAATGCATGTGTATATGTATATATCCATGTAATATATATATATATATACATATATATATATGTCTATATTTTTATTATACATTATTTACATTTCTTAAATGAACACAAAGACAAATCTAAACTATAAGCTACCGTACCCCGTTGATAGTGATCAAAGTAGGTATATATATGCTTTGTAATACCGTATTCAATTCAATTCAATTCAAACTTTATTTCATTTTTCGAAAAAAAAAAAGCATAAACATTTCACTTTCTCTGGTAACAGAGAATAAGGTTGCATATAATCAAAACAAAGTAAATTGAGAAAACATAATTGTGGAACCTTGGGGTGACAAATATGTTGTAATGAAAATTGAATGAAGTGATATAGACGATATAACATCACACAAAATATCGAAAAATGGGGGGACCCACTAAAAAGGCAGTGCTTGTAGAATGTGGGCCCCTCAGGTACAGAATGTCAATAGAAAATGAACTGATGCAAAAAGGGAAAAAAAGATTGGGAATAAAGTCAGATAAAAAAAAAAGTTTAGAAGCCCAATCAGAAGACAGAGTAACAATTCCCGATACGTATCCCCATCAAATCCCCTATTTCGTCTAACTAAAAACATTGAAAATTGAGGATTTTCACACCTTTCAAACTGCTGTTTTTATGTATGAATATACATTTAATTGTCTTCCAAAAATTTTTGATGGCTTCTTCACTCCAAATTCCACCGTTCATTCATATCCAACATGTCAGTCGTCCGATTACCATCTCGAAAACCCCAGAATCAGTTTAGCTCAAAAATCATTAAAACATAATGGACCAGATATTTGGAATTCTTTACCCCCTAATTTAAAACAATGTACGTCGTTGAACATTTTCAAACGAGAACTAAAAAACACCCTCATAATCCAGTACACTTCTGATACATAAATACTCATACCACCTGGTCAACAAACACCCTAAACAATGAGTTCACGGTCATAACTGAAGTAACATTCACCTCATCACACTGATACACCAAATAACACTCAACGTACAAACCAAGATTCACCCCCATCACAATGCACACCGCACTGCACCGCACGCCCTTCGCACAATTACTTCCCACTCAGTGAGTGGCAAGATTTTCTTTATGTATCTCTTTATTGTGCCCTTCGCACAATTACCCCCCACTCAGTGAGTGGCAAGATTGTCTTTATGTATCTCTTTACCTGGGGCCATCTTCCTCGTCAAGCTTAGCTTATGATGATGGTCCCCTGCATTTCATTTTTATCATTTCTTATTGCTTCCTTTTATATATAATATTCGTTCTTGAAAAAAAAATGTATGTATGATCCAAACGTTACGAACATTAGCTCTGTAAATGACTATGTAAGTATTTTGTTGATTTGTTGATTTGTATTGATTTTGAAATGCAGAAATAAAAAAACTGAACTGAACTGAACTGAACTGAAGTGAACTCAAGTCAAGAGGATGACTTTGCTTGCCTTTCAATTTCTTCGTCTGAAAGAAGTATTAATTAATGCTAAACAAAATTGCTGACACATAGACATTTGAGTTTCAAATCACTTTCGGGTTTCGAGAGGGTATATTATATCGAAAGCCTGCAACTCTCCAGTAAAGGGTATACTTTAATGGTTGTCCCTTTCAACCGATAAAGGGATGGTATAGTCTCCGTTGAGATGGGGCTTCAGATTGTTGTTGTTGTTTTTTTTTTTTTTCTGGTGAGATAATAAGAAACTACTTATGAAATATGAAACGGCATACTCTGTTACGAGGAATTTCAGTTTTATTCGATGAAAATCGGTTTCCCAATGGCTGAGATATCTACAGTCAAAGTGGTCATAAAATAAAAGGCGGGACCCACCTTTTATTAGGCCCACAATCAAAAATATGCCATCCCTTTAAGAGCCTCTGTACAGGATGATTATGGCCACCATATTATTTACGTTAGGCCCAGTAGCGATGTTCACTTGTTAGATTAATGACTTCAGAAAGTCATTAGGCAATGTTGTTTAAGAAAAAAAAAAAACGTATCGTTGCCTACGATGTGTTTGAATTTCGATTTTACTCATTTTTTAGCTTGAACACGAAACGGAACTTCGCAATTGTGTGGCAGAAACACACACGCACGCGCGCGCGCACACACACACACTCCCTCTCTCTCTCTCTCTTTCTCTCTGCTGATTACATGCTCTTTCATATTTCATAAGAGGCTTTTCATTATCTCACTTAAGAATGTTCAAAACATGAATCCCCACCTCAACCAGTACTGTACAGTCCCTTTAAATGACATTGAGCATGACAAAATCACACTATGCATTCTATACATTATATCAGGGAGGTGGGTAGAATAAATTATTTCTTTCCACCTCCCTGATTACACAGTTATATTGAAACATGTCGCGTAGTTCTCAAATATGATTTCTCTAGAGGCAACATTTCCCGACATCACTGTTCTTAATGTACTCCGCAATGCTTAAATGTGAATGTATGGCAAATGCAATATTTTGATGTGCATTTTTTTTTTCTAAACTCATCATGACTTCGTGAGATTCACCGGGTTTTATGGTTTGATGGCTGGTATGTTATGGCAAGCACGGATGTGTGAATTTGAGCGCCTGCGTAGCGTGTTCAAGTGGCTCCTCGATATGATTATGTTTGAGATATCATTTTAATGTCAAGGTGTACATTACATGTATGTATATACGATTCTAGTGTCGTTATACATGTCGGTATATGCAAATAACAATGGTTACTGTATGAGACACACCCTATGTGCAAAGTTGACGAGGCTTCTCTATGTTGTCAGCTGCTAACAATGCCAGCAGTTATAGTTCTTGTTCATCAGCATACACAAACACAACGGACTTACGGAGAGAGTATGCACAAAAGGGGTAACATGTACTGATTATTCTTTACCATTGTCATTGACCGAAATCTAGATTTACGCCTCAACGTCTCCTCAGAATAGGACAATATAGCCGTATTATATCTTTAAGACTTTGTAGGACCTACATGTAGTACATATTATATTCATATTCAGTCACATTTGTTTCGTGGGAGTAAATATTAGCCCGTACGTGACATTTGAAAAGGAGACATGCAACATTCAATGTTTGGAGTTCTCCTGTAGAGAACTTGGTAGAAAAATGAAAAGGTCTACTGTGCCACCCCCCCCCCCCCCTCCCCATGATACAACGCATACCACTGCCACAATCACTACCGCACTTCCACAAGGAGCTTGAAACTCATTGCTTACCACCTCGGTGAAGGTATGGACACCAACATCAATCTCATGCGAATTTCATAGGATAGCTTGTGGAAAGGGGAGGGTCGGGGGGGGGGGGGCGCTGTAGAGGCGGAAGTGTATGTATGTATAGTCATGGTACAGGGCCTATATCGCACCCTGCTTCACTTCTCAAGTGGTTGAGGACAGGTTAGCGCACTTTCGATTCAAGTCTGAAATCGAAAGCTCTCGTCTCGAGTAAGACATGATGAATATTGACACTGGTTGCCAAGTATGATGGCACGGATATCGCTTCTAATACGCAACTTCCGCTATGATCCCCAATGACACACAGCATGTGCGAAGCTCAATAACAAAACGTAAAGAATTTTACACTTGGATGTAAATCCTGTCATCAAGAATTATCCACACCTGCAAACTGACGGTTTTATTAAAACTTTCTGGGTACAACCTGAGAAATACGATAAAACACAAAAGGACAGAATGAAAAGAACAACAAAAACAAAAAAGATTTGTGGGTTTTTTGTTTTTGTTTTTTGCATGATGGCAATGAATATTGATATATGATAAAATAAAACATGGCAGATTGCAATATATTCCTCATTTATTGAATCATAATTTAGGCCTACTTTATTCATCACTCTATCATTTGTTCTTTTACTTATTCTTTAATCTATTTCTTTATTCATTCATTCTTTTAGCATCAATTTACAATTTCTTCTTTTAGCCAGATATGCATCTATCAATTCAACGATGCTCACAAACTAATAAGAATTCTTTTAGAACACATAAAAATCATGCCCTACTGAGAAATGTGTGTGGAAGAATATCGTATAGCACGGGTGGTCCCACCTCCATGATATAAGTCCATTCGCTTCCAACATGGCATGGACACACTGCTTTTGTTAAAATACGGCTGTCACTTCAAGGTAAAGTCTCTTCTCTTACAGTATCTTTTGTATGCAGTTGTATGCAAAATTTGCTCACAGCACACACTTACAGGTATTGTGAATTATGTTTCCGTTGCTCATTCAGCCGCGGTTGATCGTCAAGCAAGTAGTTTACGTCGGGGAAAATTCCATAAACATCCCCCATCTTACAAAGTAAACACAAACAGGGTAATCTTCGTGCAAGTCGTACATGTCGCGCATGTCGCATACATTTTACCCATTTGGCAATTACTGAATGTGGCTGTCTTTTCCCCCGATTTGAATGTTTATCCTCCTTGTTTGCGGCAAAATCATACAATACCATGCCATATTTTTTTCATACTTTATCAAAGCATCAGACATACATCTGTAAAGTTGTTAATGAACTATCTATGTTTCACTTGTAGGACCCTATACCACTGTACAAACGTTTCAAGTTTTGATATTTATGGTCTCACAAATACAGGGGTCGGTAATGCAATCATGTGACTGATGCAGCAATGAGGAAATCGTTACATTATTGCAAACAGTGACGTCACATAAATACCATGTAATTTATTCAAGAGTCTGACTTGGTGGCGACGGGCTAAAATGAAATGTAGATGTATGTAGCCATATCATGATTTAGCAAATATTGCCGTGCCCATCTACATGTAGGCCTATGTAACACTTGACAGTCCGCTCAAGACAATATTTTTCCCTCAGCGCTGCCCGCTTTGGGGAAGATGTAACTCCCTTGGTGATGTAAAGTCTTACATTATACACCTCTAAAAGGCAATATTATGATCATAGCCATGATTTTATTTGGGACTCCATAATAAAGCGGTCTAATGGGTACAGGCGACTGGGGAGAGACTAAAGGCGGTGAAAACACCTGTTCCTTCGTATTGCCCTGTCATTTGCGGTTCTCTTTTTCTTTTCTTTTGTTCAAGGTATGTCTTGTATTTTCTTCGTTATTTTTTTTTTCATAATAGCGTAAATTCTTGTGTCTGCCGCTTTTCTCTCTTTTATTGTTAACTTGTTGATGTTATTATCCCAGTGGAATGCACTCGATTTGAATTGGCTTTATTGACGGTGTCCAGTAAGAAACAAACTCGCTTGAAATGCCAGGTGTGCACTTTCAACACCACAATACAAACAAATTAAAGGCTTCGTTATTCGAGCAGAAAGTGATAGTAACTGGTTTCACCAGCAGAAATGAGCAGTAAAGACGCCTTTTATGATGGGCTAACTGTCATGCACACAATGTGTACTATTCGTGACCGCTGGACAGAGCAAGGGGATATGGTACACCACGAGTAGTCTGTGGAATACAACCGATTAACTTTCCTTCTCGATTAACACGTAGCAATGCCGGGGAGACTATAAATACCGGTTTTTTGTTTTGTTTTGTTTTGTTTTGTTTTGTTTTGTTTCCTGACGATTAACATGATCATTGCGTTTTTCGAATTTCAACGGGTTTAAGTGTACGCATCAATATCTAAAACAAAAAGTAATACAGGAAATTCATGTAATTCGTGGATCAGGCAAGATATATATTTATTCCATTGAACTACAGCCAAACAGAAAACGGTCGTGAAAAAAAAAAAAAAAAAAAAAAAAAAAACGAGACCAGAACCGCTGAAAAGGAAAAAGGTTTACGAAAGAGGAAAGACGCATAACTCGTGTAAAGGAAAATGTAGACAACAATCTCCCTATGATTATGTTCAATGAAAAGTCATGAAACAACATAATTTCACATGCTCAATTTAGTCTAATAACGTAAACGTTACTCCTGTTGTTACTTTTCAGCGTACGTTGCGTATATAGTTTGACAATGTTGTATAAGGACATTGTTGGGGTGTACATTGCGTAGTTTGACAATATAAGGATATTGTTGGGGGTTGCCTTTCTTTCTTTTTTTTCCCCTGCCTTTTTCCCCTTCTATTTTTTTTTTATTTCATACGCTCATAAAAGCTATGCTCTTTCACTCTTAAGGTCGAAATTACGTGAAATAGCTAACGACATTAAGTTTTTCGTACCCTTTAATCTTCACGCGCGG
This sequence comes from Diadema setosum, assembly GCF_964275005.1. Classification (NCBI taxonomy): domain Eukaryota; kingdom Metazoa; phylum Echinodermata; class Echinoidea; order Diadematoida; family Diadematidae; genus Diadema; species Diadema setosum. The sequence continues at coordinate 14,350,009 of NC_092694.1, forward strand.
GTCGCTATAAAAAGCACTGCACATGCCGCAAATCGACAAACGTTGCAGTCATTGTTCAGATCGATACACCTGTTCAGTGTAGGTCATGGTTGACTAGGGAGGGGCGGGGTGGGGTGAGGTCCTGTGTGGTTGAATCGATGTGAATCTGTATTCAGTTCAACTGCGGGAACAAGTCCTCTCCGCAAGCCTTTGTCCCTGGACTTCGTGGATCTTTAGTGTCACATGGTTTTTGTACTTCTCTGTTTATAGCTGGTTCTCATCACACATTTTCTGCTGCTGTATGGAGATTAACTTGAGAAAACTCGCAAAGTTTTAACCATTGGTCCACGTTTATACAGACAGAACTTTCTGACATCAGATTTGTAAAGAAAAGGTAGGCTCTGCAGCTATATACTGTGCACGAAAGAGATTGTCCGTCCTTTCCCTTCCATAAATGAGAACTTATCGAGGCTGTTTTCGATCGCCATGTTTGATTTTTCTCTCTCCCATTTTTTAAGCCCTTGTCATTGCTTGTAGATCTCTATCCTTTCATCTGGCCTTTCTATTCCTTTTGCTGTCCTCGCCATTAGCTTTTTCTAGACCTCCACTGCTGTTATCCAGTTGGGGCGCTCCATCGAATCAGGAGTTAAATGGATGATATATAGTATTGGTTGAGGTGAGGATTGGGCTTTTAACTTTTTGTGAGATACCAAGAAACCACTTATGAAATAGTACAGAGCCTAAAATTCTAAGAGGAATTCAAAGTTTATTTGATGAAAAGCGGTTTTGGAATGCCTCAGACATGAAAAAAAAAAGAAAAACAAAGCAATTGTAATAAAAGGTGGGTCCCATCTTTTATTAGGGTCGCTCTGTTTTAGATAGCTCAGCCCATTTCAAAAACAATTTTCATCAAATAAACGTTGAATTCCTCTTGGAATATGCTCTTTCACATTTCATAAGAGGTTTCTTATTATTTCTCACTCCAAAAAATGTTAGAAACCTGAAGTTAGGTCTCAATCAAAACTATACGATCCCTTTATAACAGGAGCGATGGATAATACTGCACCTGTACACTTTTTTGAGAGAGAGAGGGAGGGAGAGAGAGAGCGCGATCAGGAACGTTCTGCTTCCAAATCCGCCACGCGAAGTTCTTTGTCCCGTTCCATCGATATCACCGTGATACCCTTGGTTACTGTATTTGTTTTTCTGTTTTGTTTTTTTTTTTCTTCACCTTAAGTTTGGCAATGCATGGTTTTGCTCTGATTTCTACGCTTATAAAACTAATCCGTATATTATAAAGAAACATACCAAAGCCTAGTTCCAAGGCATGATAAGGGTATGAATAAATCTCAGTTACGTACGCGGTTGTGCGTAACCATTGCACGATATTCCTCCTCTTACGACAACACCATGAAAAAGACAAACAAACCAGAATTATGTAACGACATGTACTCTTCATCAACAAATATTCCACAGAATATCTGAGGGATTTCCCAAGAGGATATTGCCAGAACGTATAACGTATCCGGATGGTATCAAAGTAACCTCACGGAATTACCTGGTTCACTACATTGTCACATTATGTGATCAAACATGGTTTTCCGCATGGAAAATCCGCATTTGAATCAAGGACTTCGAAAATTAACGTGCTTTTATACCACAAAACAAAACCACAACTTCCACATGATATACCATCGATGGACCCACAACAGTTGTGACAACTCGCAACAGTCTCTGCAATACTATACCGTCAACGACTATGACTGGGTAGGGGGAAAAAATATCTATAGACTTGGTAAAACACGCCAAAGGCAAGGAAATATAGAAACTATAGGCCTAATCTAAAAGTACGATCTCATCATCGCATAAAGGGCGAATTCAGGGACAATTCAACGTGACATAGCTAGTGTTCAGCCGACAAAACTTTTTTTTTTTCGCACCACATCTTGCTACATATTTACAGATATATTTCACACTTATTTCACCTCAGGAAACACAAAAAGAGTTCTGCAAATCCTAAGTACGACATTCTGGACATGAGACACAGTGTATGACATAATTATTATATCGCACCAAAGCACCACGTTCGGAGTCTGCTTAATCCGTCATAATAAACTTCAAGAAGGTGAATAATAAAATTCACTTCAGGAAACACAAAAAGAGTTCTGCAAATCCTAAGTACGACACTTTGGACACTAGACACAGTGTATGAAATAATTATTATATCGAACCCAAGCGCCACGTTCGGAGTCTGCTCAATCCGTCATAATAAACTTGGCCTCGCTGACGAGTGGTATACATGCGTGAAGTGGCAAAGCAGGTATACCACGCATGTAGGGACCTATAGGAGCAGTTGCCCAGTTTTGGGCGCTAATTAAATAGCCATGAAATGGGCCGATATAGCTATGTGATGGGTTTGACATATGGTGCAGCTCGCCGCTAATGATGCCGCTAAAAATGTCAAGTTGAGATGTACACTTCTGTCATAGGGGTCCCCCACTGCCAGGACTGTTGCTAGAACCGACGAAGGAGGCGCTGGCGTGTTTTTGTCGTTTAAGGTGAAGGGGCCTAGCTACCTCCTATACCAGATTGAGATGTCCCGATGACAGATGGAAAAATGAGCGATTATTGGCATAAACGGGTTTCTCATTAAAAACAAAATAAAACTTATCCTAAAATCAGCAAAAAAAAAAAAAGTTTCTTTTTCTGTTTTCTGAGACACAATGGTATCTTTCCACACCTTCACAGACATCATAATCAATAGTAGCTAATCTACCGCTGAGTAATTTTGGTTATACGAGACCATATTCAGTTGTGCAATGGTTTGAAAAGAAAAAAAAAAACGCATCATGGACATTCAAATCCTCGAGTAGCCTTTGTTTTTCAACTTTTATCTGTTGAATATAATATATATCCTACTAACGTTTCAGCACATTTAGACTGAAATAATAAGCAAGAATATTTACCGAGATAGGGTAATACGTACCTTAAAATATCATGTTAAAAGGAGACAAGAGGAAATATATTATATCACATTCTCTCACTAAGACTACTATGATAGCGGTGGCAAACCCTGATTTACCCAACTAACGTACAAGATGGAGAGCTAAACACGGCAACGAAAATTATAACTGTTCATCAAACTGTTCCGAAAAATGGAACTGGCGGAAGAAACTCAACTCTAGACCGAAGTAACGAAATGATACTGGTATACTAATGAGAGCAGCGATGAAATAGCAGATTCAAGGGACTTGACTTCACGCAAGTCATGTTTGTACAATCTCCTTGGCAACAGATATAGGCCTATGATACCCAGTAGTCATTGAATATGAACACAGATCAGTTTCCATCTCCCTGCTTTAATAGATCACCCAAGCAAGAATACAGCGATGTGCAAATTCTGACAGTTTAAATCAATGTTGACCTTGCTGAATAAATGTGTTAATTAACTGGTCTATTAGACTGGGCCGGGACTTTAATTTCACGTTAAAGGCGAACTGCTCGTAATGAGCAACTCATTTTGTATACCTACGTGTTTCAATGCAGTTTCTTTCCCGGCCCCCTGCCATCCTAAATCAATTTTGATCGCGTAGACTATATTACATTCTGCAACACCTTTGGCAAGCCGTACGTCTCGTTGCTAGGGGGGACTATAAAACTATTCATGCGATTTGAAAACATGCCATCGGCATGTCCATTTTTAGCGATAAGCATGAATTTTTAGATGCTTAGTATTCCGCTTAAAATTCCAATGATTGCAACCGACTTACTAAGCATTCAGGGTTAAATCCTTCCTTTATCTTTCCGTATATGTGTACATAAGCGACGGCATGAACGAAGGCAAATTGAAGATACAGCAATCACTTACGTAATAGGTGTACCCCAATGACACTGAACATTGCGAATCCCCTCTGTTGCGTAAGTAATGATCCTTTATGCTCCATGGTGGGTATCCTGTTGCTCATTTACGAGAACAAGTTTGGGAATGTCAAGAAACAGTACCAATCCTTGTAAAGATACGTCGGCTCCGTGTAGCGGTCCCCAACAGGAGTGCAGAACTGGCCCCGAGTAACGGGCAAGCGGATCGCCAGCGTTCCGTAGCGGTCCTGTTGGCACAATGCGGCTCAATAGTAATCTATAGAATTCCGGCAGAAGTCAATAAGATTAGGGTGGTCGCAATCCGAAAAGCTATGTCAAACATTGACACACACGAAGAAGCGATTTCAACCTCTCAATCCTAGTAGGGTCCTACTGACGACTGACTACAGTCTACAAAGTACGGGTCGAGATTGGAAGTTGCTGATAAACGGACGTATCAAATACAAAGTCCACGTTCTCAGAGCTTGTCGTCTGCACGTGCGTGAGAGCCGAGCAGTCCTAGAAATGGGTTACGCTGTTCTTGTGTCCTCCGACAACAAAAGTTTTATTTCATGCCCACTTGCGCATTACATGTTCGGAGAAAAGTGAAGGACCCTATAAACTCCGCATGTGCGCGCGCTCCCTCTCTCGTCACGGTACACCTACGATCGCCTCCCATGGACTAGCCATAAATGCATAGAAATTGTTAAACCACTTAACATACCTTTATTCAATGGTCTTGTTCGCAAATAGACGAGTACCCATGTCTGTGATTCTCTGTTCTTCCCCCTTTCTCTTCTTTCTCTTTTCTATTATTTTTCCTCTTCTCTTCGTTCTACTCCCTGTTCTTCTTTTCATCTCGATTTTCTTCTCTTTTTTTCTACCCCCTGTTCTTCATTTCTCTAAGTTTCTCTTCTCTTCTCCACTCTTAGTTTTCTCCTTTTCTTTCTTTCCATAAGCTCTCCCTCCTCTTCTCCTTATACGTCTTTCCATCTGTCCTTCTATCCCTGTTCACTCTATCTCTTGTCGGTCCTTTTATGCACTTTATTCGGTTAGGTGATCGCACAAATACAGGAACCCCTACAATAGCTACGTCCCAAAGCTAGCATTTATTGTCTTCATTTCAGCACAAAGGATCAGCCAAACTAGAACTGATTCTCTTTGAATTCAAATGTCAGGTTTTTCAATGTGGGGGAGAGAAAAAAAAATGCGACAAAGGGAGTGTGCGTTTCTGTTGCTTTTCACCCTTTTTGTCGACATAGGCGCTCGTACTTTGCTACGACACCTTCCCGTTAGGTATAGCTTTCAGACTTGTACTGCTTTTCCGGGACTGCAAAGCCAAGTTTGAATAAATGATTGCCAATTTGGCACGTGGCTTGTTTTATTTCGTGTAGTTGTGTCCTTGCACGGCGTTCAGTACTGGAAAAAAAAAAATTGTTAGGAATATCATGATTAATTGCTAATAGGTGTATTTGTTATACTTTTCGTGCCAAGAAAGTCAATTTTAGAAACAAACAAAATCCTTTTTCCTTGGCAATGGTCTATATAAATTTCTAGCCGATCGTGTCCCCTCAAAACAAATTGATTTTGAATACTTCACGATGGCTGGAGTGAGGACAAAGTCATAGTGCAGTTTTGTGATATTATTTGAATGAGTGTACTAAATGAAATGTATTATTTTCACATTTTATACTTACCTCTACCTTTTTTTTTTACAAAGCTGTTGGTGGTTTGTTTGTTTTTTCGGTTTGTTTTATTTTGTTTGTTTGTTTTGTTTTTGTTTTGTTTTTTGCTATCGACAAGAACGCTTGTCCTGTTATCGGCCAGACAGAGAAGTACAATTTATGTAGTCCTAAATAAAACGCATACAAAAAGAATCAAAGTATTGTTCATGCATTATATAATAAAGGGTGCCAGATAAAGTAGCTTATTGTTATATCCAAAGGCAGAACAATGGATACTCAACTGAATTTGATAACTATCATGTTTCCTTGTTACTAATACGATTAATATGACGCTGACACGGGGCACTGTTCACACGGGATACAACATTTGCTCCTGCTACTAATGTGCTCCGGTTTTTTGTTTTCTCAAATGACTTGTAGGATTAGGGTTAAGTGATTGGGACTTTATAGGTTATGTTTTATGAGGATTAGGATTAAGGTTAGGGTTATGTTTGTGGGTAGGTATTAATGTTTGGCTTTAATAGCGTGCAGATATTTCATGGGAGCTAGCAATTGTCGCAAAAGCGCAAATAGGTCATGGAACCTGTTTACACATACAGATCCCCATGTCGACGGAACAGAGGTATCTCTGCCCTGCAGCGGTAATACGGGTGCTGGTATAAGGGATTCCTCTTTCCTTTGTCTTATTTGCACAATCCTCGTGTTTTTGTAATGGTGTATCGATTTGATAAGTTGTTTTGCTTTTAGATTTGTAATTGTTACGGGTTTTTACAATTTAAGGAGAAATTAAGCAGATTTTATGAGGGTTAGCCCAGCAGAGTAGGACCTATATACATGTATTTATAATAGCTGTGCTATAGATAATGATAGATGATGATGTGATGAAAAGCGCTGTGAAACAACTTTAGTTTGTAAGAGCGCTGTACAGATGTAATCATTGTATATTGTATTGTATTGTATTGTATTGTATTGTATTGTATTGTATTGTATTGTATTTTATTGTATTGTATTGTATTGTATTGTATTACATTGTATTGTATCATATTGTATTGCATTGTATTGTATTGTACTTTATTGTATTGCATTGGTATTATATTGCATTGTATTGTATTGTATTGTACTGTATTTACTGTACTTCATTGTACTCTACTGTACTGTACAACGAGAGACGAGAAACGTGTAAGTTATGCTCAGTCAATAGTGGAAGGTGCATTCTAAAGTCTGCTTTAACAGTGACATATACATTGTACGTTATATAAAGATAGAAAGAAAGATAGAGGATAGATAAACGATAGATAGATGGAAAGATGGACAGATATATAGAAAGATAGAGAGATAGATAGATAGATACATGATCACCGTGGAGACGTAGTATTCTCAGTTAGGTTTATTTTTCACCAAGCATTAAAAATACAGAACATACAATAACAACACGAAGGCATGACAAGATGAGATAATACAACACAAAGTTCATAAATCATTAATTACAACATACAATATAAAACAATGTTGAGGCATATGAACATAAGCAAAGACGTAATGAAATTGGTGGGGGAAGCATTAATGAATGTAGGAAAAGCTCTTGTGAGTAGCTGACCCAGGTGTAGGCAGATCATGAAAATGTCAGTTAAGTTGACAAAACCCGACAGTTCAAAACAACGCAAACATTACAAAACAAACTAGGAAGCTATGAACAATAATAAGAATTTACTCGTATATAGGTCTATACACTTTGCAAATTATATTAACCTTCAAATTATTAGGAATACACACTAATTAGAAAATGTTCCTGGAGTACTTTAGATAAGGATTGTATGAACTAAGAGATGCTTTCTAGATGTAAGTGAAGAATGCATTAAATTCCAAGTTACACCTAAAAAGAAGAAAGAAACTATATACCTCATGGACACATAAACAAGTTATTCCACTTGCTCCAACTGTATAATGATAGACGGTGCCGAAGGTTGGTGTCATGTTCACCAGACGGTCATTAAAACATTCAAACTCTGCCAAGAGAGTGTATAACGTTTTTCAGACACTGTTGAGGTCATTGAGGCCAGAATGAAGAAGCCTGTTATTTTTTTTTTTTTACTCCTCATCTTGATCCTGTTTAATAATGCTCGGCATTTTTGGTTACATTGTGAATATCGCACGGCACCTCTGCTTGCCTTTTTCCCTCCTCTCTAATGATCACAATATGAGACCTCTGCTCCTTGTTATCTCAGAAGTCTTCAACGGAGCATACGTGATCAGGTCAAGAAGCCGTGTTTCATCATTATAAAAAGGGGTAGAAAACGTACAGATTTAAAGGATTACAGAGGGAACCGAAGAGAGTGTCGGGGGGGGGGGGGGGGGCGTGGGGGGAGGTGGAGGAAGGCAAAAACGGAATGTGCTTGGTTAGTAACGATGTCATTACCATGGCAACCAGAAATGTTGACCCCGGGCACCGTTTCTTGAAAGCTGTCAGCCGTGCCAAGTTGTCTGTCTTTCTCACACACACAAATAAAAAGAAAATCCTTGGTTTTGATTGGCTGAGAAGCTCTGGTCAGTAACTGTTACTATGGTAATACAATGTCAGAGACTAACAACTTGTGAGGACTGACAACTTTGATGAAACGATGTCCCGATCGCTTGTGTGGAGTTTGAAGGCGAGTGAAGATTGCAGTCCAGTCCAGTCCAGTCCAGACACGGAGTGGGGGAGGGGGAAGGGGAGGGGAGGGGGAGGGGGGTCGAGAGGCAACGCCGCAGCGGTTGTTATAAGGAGTGCATAACATTGGAAATATTTAAAGTTTGGAGTAGGAAAGAAGAGGAAGTAAATGCCCATGAAGTCTAGAAAGAAGTTGGCACAGGTTGGAGAAATTCGAAACCTCATCAAAAACTTGAACAAATTTAATTTAATGCCCCTGCATGACAACGACGCATTCAAACCGTTACTAGTCCAGAAATATAGGCCTTAGATGTATTGAAATAGATTTAAAAAATAAAAAGATACATAATTAAACACATAGTTAAACAAAGAAAAAAGAAAGAAAGAAAGAAAGAAAGAAAGAAAGAAAGGAAGGAAGGAAGAAAGAAAGAAAGAAAGAAAGAAAGAAAGAAAGAAAGAAAGAAAGAAAGAAAGAAAGAAAGAAAGAAAGAAAGAAAGAAAGAAAGAAAGAAAGTAAGAAAGAAAGTATGTCAGCTTATTTTCGTGTGATGGCGTTCTCGGAAAATCGGTGTTCATTTGGCCAATAAAGCTAAACAGGCTTTAAAGATATTTCACATGATAATAGAAGATCGCTTTACAGAAGTTGAAAGAGAACGAATTCAACACCCTCGAATCATACTCTCTCTATTTCTGCACAGCTTGCTCTATACTTCTGCGCTCTCATATTACATTCTTGACACAACATTATCTGCAGTGCTGTATAAAGCAGGAAATTTAGCCATGAAAAACGAAACATAATAGTTGTAAATGAAAAGTAAAAATCCAACAACAACAACTGTCCGAACGAAAATGCGTGCAGTAATGTCTAAACTTAGTAAGAATACTTTGGAATAAGCACAAGCGCCACACAATACATCATATTTGTGCTTTTATTTTCTATAAAATTTGCATTCGTGTAATGCGGAAATCAAAATGAATTGTAACTCCTGAAGAATGCTGTGGAAGCATCATGTTGCCTTCGTGTGCTGGTCTTTTGCTTCGTAAAATGTTTTAATTTGTTTGGGTTTTTTTTTTTTTGCATTTACAAACATTGATAAATCAATAATTAGAACAATAATTATTGTGATATCATTAGCCATTTTCTCTTGTTAACACTTTTTTGCTTTGTTTTGTATTTGCTATTTTACTGTTGTTGTTGCTGCTGCTGCTGCAGTTGTTGCTGTTGTTGCTGCTGCTGTTGTTGTTGTTGTTGTTGTTGTTGTTGTTGTTGTTGTTGTTGTTGTTGTTGTTGTTGTTGTTGTTGTTGTTGTTGTTGTTGTTGTTGTTGAATCCCACAAATCATTTAGGGATATCTGATTAATAAGCTGCTCTCACACTGGCTAAACTTCGAGATCTTAAAGCCAGTCATCTTATGCCAGTGTGACCGCGGCTACATAAAGCAGCCGTTAATCTGACGAAAGATAATGTCTTCGCCAAGTAAAACTCCCAGTCGTGTGCTGGCATCGATTGGTCATACTGGTTACACATCTCCTAAGCTAGCATACAAAACAAACGGACAAATCCAATGACAGACGGACAAAACAGACAGACTATAATATTGCAAAGATGTGTCGAATTGTCCCATAAATGTTGCAGGAAAATAATTTGAACTGTGAATCATTGCATTTCTTAGGAAAAAAAGATAATAGAGCACCTTTTGAAAAAAAAAGTGATGGCTGTCATGTGACTATATTCTGGCTGTTCACAACTTTAAAGGAATATAGCGATTTTCTCTTGCTATATGTTTTTTGTTCTGATTTATCAGTACTAGTTGTTAGTGTTTTTACATGTTGTGAGAAACTTTTTCAAGAACGTATTTGGTCCAGTTCACAGATACAGTCTTCAAATACGAGTCATTGCAGACCTTCTCTAGACTTGGAATTGACATGTAACTGAAGAATTTGAAAGACTGGACAGAACTTCATAAAAAAACTATATACAGTATATGTTACAAAATCAAATAGCTATGTTTGAAATAAATGCCTATCGAAATTTACAGATGAATTTGTATTTTTTTTTTCTGACAGAATTAAGAGATGCCATTCATGAAGCACTCAAGTGTGAATATACCACTTTCTTCTTGGCTGTTTTAAACTGCTCTTCCAATCAAAACATTATATTTTCACGTTTTAAAAAATCCTTGTTTCAGAGGTCATTGCAGAACAATGCTAACTTGCTGTGAACTGTCTCACTCTTTAGGAAATAAGTCCATTGGGTTTGGATGCTTTTTGTATGACTATTTCAACCATAACTGAAGGTTTCAGTATTCTTCATAATAGTTGATTTATCCACTGACATAGCAATGTACATGACTTATTGCATAACTCAATGAATTATCTTTCCTTCTTATTTTGGAAGCCCCCTGCCCGTGCCCTCCCCCCCCCCCCCCCTATCAATCATTACCGACATAAGTAACAGTGTTTTAACACCGCAGAGGTCTATTCTACATCCATGGAATGTGAACACTCTCTTCCATACACGTCATGTAGTGTAGGTCATCGAATAGACTGACACACAGCGAGTCAAGTGTCACATCATGAAATGTCAGGAGTAGTGCCGCCCTCAACGTTAACTGCACGCAGACTGAGGATCCACACCGCTGGAGATATATTTTTCATCCTCCTCCTCCTCCTCCTCCTCTTCTTGTTCTTCTTTAATATTCCTCTTTTTCCTCTTCTTCCTCTTTTTCTTCCATGGTGTTGTTTTTCTCTTCCTTTCTGCTGCTTGATTCCCTCGTCTCTGGCTCGTCAATGCTCTCCTTCTCACCACTGATAAAATCATTTGTCACTGATTCGCCGTTCTGGAGTTTATTGTCAAGCTTGGTAGAGTTTTCGGCCTCTCTCAGGAGTTTCTCTTCATCAGCCACTGAGTTTCCACCTGACTCTTTTCTCATTTCCCCCGTGCCATTTCCGGTCTTTTCCATCTCTTTCTCTTTTTTCACCTCTTCATCACACTTCTTTTCACTTTTTTCAATCCCGTCTGCCTTTATTTCTCTGTCACCCTTGTAATTTTCGTTGATGACCGAAAGTTTAGCGAGCGCCACATCTTTCGAATCTACTCCGGAGTGTCCTTCGCTTTTCCCCCCTGCTGTAGGAGCATGATTCGCTTCTCGCTGGCTGCCGTCCTCCTTGCCGTTACAATTATCCGTGTTAAGGAAATAATCGTGCTGGTTGCCGCGGCCATCGTCGCCATTGTCGTCGTCGTCATCGTCCACGATGACCGACATGCGGATTATCCGTTGCGAGATTTTGTACGACCTATAGCGTGAAAGAAAATAAACACGCAACAATTACGGGCTAATTGATAGCCATATCAAACTACATATCAAACTGATCATTATTGATCAAATCAATCAAAAAGAAGTTGAGAGAAGAAAATGCGCATAAACACACATACATAATTTACATGCATGCACTTACCTATATCTTTCATGCTTGGAAAGAACTTGGAGATATATATAAAAGGCACGTATATAAACGAAAAATCTTTTCAAAAAGACAATCATTACCAACCTTCATTTTTCTGTTGCAAATGGAAATGAAATAAATAAAATTCAACTCAATTCCTCTGTCACCGTTTAGTCAATGTAGCTGCGAGTTGATATCAAGTTGAGGTGGAAGTTGAAGCGCATTCTAAGTTCATGTATATTTAACAATTGTCTAACGTATATCGTGTAGGCTATACATTGTTCTCTTTATATTCCGGTTTGTGACATTTATCATGGTGGATTTCCTTTTTGTTTCTTTGCTCAATTTGTTCGTTCGTTTGTTTTATAGTTTACTTGTAATTTTAATTAGTTATGATTTCCTTCTAATATTTGTTGGCAAAGCTGATGGTTGCCGGAATCGTTGAATTCGTTTTTATACTAACACTTTAGTTCGCGAAAATTATGCCACTTTTATATTCATATGATAGAAATTGCCATCATTTTGATTACAAATATGATTATGATTATTATTAGTGTTATCATAATGAATTAGTATACAAATGATGCACAGGACTGAATGGCTCGGTGAGAATTGGATGCGCGAGTTTAACTTCGGAACTGTTTAAACCCACGAGAGCAGCGAGTGGGTTTTACAGTGTTCCAAAGTTAAACGAGAGCATCCAATTCTCACTAATCCATGAAATAGGCCTGTGCATCATTTTTGTTATAAAATGGGCCCGTAAATTCATGAAATACAACTATTTTTCCCCCATCATGCGTCCGGTACACCTACAACACTATACAAGACTTGAGCTATGCGTTCGGATTTTACCGGACGCATGTCTCAGTGTGGATCAGTAAAAATCAGTGCATGACATTTGACCAGTCAGATTGCAGAGATTCTAAAACCCAATTTATAATAGTTGTTGTAATACTACAAGTGATAGTAGTAATAATAGCCTATAACTAATAACATAAGTGAATAGTATAGTGGTAATAGTAGCTGTAATAGTAGTAGTAGTAGTGGTGGTAGTAGTAGTAGTAGTAGTAGTAGTAGTAGCAGCAGCAGCAGCAGTAGTAGTAGCAGTGGTAGTGGTGGTAGTAGCAGTAGTAGTAGGTAATAGTTGTAATAGTAGTAGTAGTAGTAGTAGTAGTAGCAGCAGCAGCAGCAGTAGTAGTAGTAGTAGTAGTAGTAGTAGCAGTAGTAGTAGTAGTAGTAGTAGTAGAATAGTATGCAGTAGTAGTAATGGCAGTAGTATCATTGTTATTACATATTAGAATGGTATTCGCCATCTATGCAGTATCATCGTTAATGGAAATCAGCAGGACCGTCCACACAGTTATCATTTGCATCGCTGCCCTGTAGTTGTCATTCTCAACATATTCATAGCCAGAAAGGTTTGCGGATGCCTAGAGATCATTTTTAGAATGTTCGGTTTTGACATGTCAAACACTTGCCTCTTTCTTGATCTGTAGTAGGCAACAACTAGTACGACACCCAGTAGAATGAAGAATGCTGGCAACAATGTCGCGAGAATGATAGTCTGCCTATTGTCGGCATCTGGAGAAAAAGAAAGTGCGAAAGCAGAATGGATTATTTTATGATATTAAAGGGATAGTATAGTTTTGGTTGAGATGGGGAATTCAGATTTTCACCTTTTTTTGTGAGATAATAAGAATCCACTTATGAAACACGAAAGAGCATACGATTTTAAGAGAATTTCAAAGTTTATACGATGAAATCGGTATTGAAAACCAGTTTTCATCAGCAACTTTGAAATCCTCTTTTATAGGATGGTGTGCTTTTTTTATATAGTTTACTAGAGGTTTCTCATTATCTCATAAAACAGTTGGAAGCCTGAAGCCATATATTAGCCATAACTACACCATCCCTTTAGAGGGACACCGCAGTGCAAATTCATGTTGACTCGTATTGATTCATAATACCCTAATCATCACGCATAGTATCATGGTTAAAAGAATAGCTAGATATGCGCCATGAATTTTAAAGTTGCTTTTGTGCTATTTTTCTTCAGATTACTTGGACACACCCACAAAAATTCTAATAAAATAAATTATTATTTTTTCTTATCATCTTGGATAAGAACTCGTCAAACCAAGCTTTCCGTTTCGCGTTTATTATCTAGTAACCAGTGAAATTCAATAAGACAACACCTTTTCAAACAACATGACAGGCGTCATGAATAAATTAAAGATTGATCTTCTTTCTTTTTTTTTCTTTTTTTTTGGTCATATAATGAGCGTGAGTCCAAGTGCTGCCCCGCACCCCAATTCTGTCAGTTTACATCAATGTGCTACAAAAAGAAAAGAAAAGAAAAGAAAACCAACCAATTTGAAGCTATGAAGAAACAGATTAATACCTTGGAACTGACCTATTTGCAATTTGTGAGTGACCGAATGTACCGTAGGTACAGAAGTGACAGAACGTACTTCAGAATCGGCCTTGCAGCCTCTGGTTATATTATTGTCGGGATTGTTCAAAGACATCTTGAAGGTGCCAGTGTATTTTATTGTCAAAAGTTGTGCATGTCAGAGTGTTTCTCTATCTATTTGGACATCACTACACACAGCTCAGGGAAGCAAAGGTACATCAAATCTGAGCAAACTACAGTCATCAAACCCACCAACTGTGTAAAGCTGTGGGAAGCCTGAGTTCACTTTTTTAATCAGCATTTTGCAAGATTTTCATGTAAGCATCGAAAAGAACACGTGATTATAACAAGTTACTGTGGTTGAGTGCCGTCTCGACTAGAAAATCACTAATCTACCATTTCTATCACTCTGGACAGTCAAAAAGTGAATGGATGAATAAGTGATTTTTGTTGTTTTGATGCTTTGCCGCTATAATTCACTCGGCATAGACATTTGCGAAACAAATCAAATTGAACACATGATTATTTTCCTATGGCCTCTAGAAAACTTTTCGGTTCTAACCAATAGTCCGTTTCTTATCATGGTCATGGACCTCCATTTTCTCTTTCAAACTGCACGTATTTGGTGAAAACATATGAAACTTTAAAATTCAGTAACTTTTGTGGGTGTTTTTTTTTCCATCTCGATGAAATCATTATTCTCTCTACTTTTCTTATCATCTATTATTTATCATTTTATCATTTATTGTCAAGCTATTTTCGCCACCAGCTTCGTCAAACGCAATTACAAATAATTATTGAATTCAGGGATGACGACAGAGTTGTGAACCCAAAGGAACAAAATGATATCGCTGCATTGATTAAACCAAACTAAATCAGAAACGAGTTAATGAAACCAAAATTAACACCCCCTCCCTCAAGAACACAAAATATGTGAAAGTAATTCCTCATACCGTAACATTCATTTGCAGCAGCTGCTGACGTTGATCATGAACAAACATGAAGAGAGGATTCTCATTTCAATACCTTTATCAGTCGGATAAATGTAAGCCTGTGTTCCAGTAAAAGTTGTCTGTGAGCCGGCACTAGACGAGGGTAATTCTCGATCAGTCGTGGACGAAGTCAGCTTGATACTGCTCGATGTTGAGGGCTCTATAAAATCAGGCGGCGATGTTCCGCGGATCATGGTTGTTGACGCTGATGTTGCAACTGCTGATGAGTTTGTTGTCGCTATTTCCGTCACGGTGGTAGGTGTTTGTGTTGTCGTAGTTGTCGTGTGGTCAGTGACTCCAGTTGATGACGTTGCCGTTTCTGAAGAATTCGTCAGCAGAGTGGAGGAACTTACGTTGCGGGATGGTGTGGACGTTGGGGGCGTCGTATAGGCAGTCGCTGTTGTAACTACAACTCCGGGACCCTCGGTACTGCCCATTGCTGCTGTTGGTCCCTTCGCTCTAGTCGTTGGGCTGCCCGTGGATCCCGCCGTAGACGACGTCACATCGCCTGCTGCAGCTGTTGTTGAATGAAGTGTAGATGTTAGTGATAAGAAGATGTACTATGCTTTCTGCTCCCATGTCATTTTTGCATATCAATTTGAATTTCTTTTCCATTTCTCAAGTAAAACGTTAGGTGTAAATCAAGAGAAAGTTGGAGCAGCTAGTGAGAGCAATTAACGTTGTAGCGTGTTTTTTTTTTTTCGATCTAGAACAAACCACATAGAAAATTTTCATCGCCTTAACCCTAAAATATTACATGAAGCAGACCAGAAAGATTACTGACATTGCTACGCATTTATGAAAGCAGTGTCATTGTAGTTTTTATCATTGTTTATGTTTTTTAGCTATCTATTATTTTATCTATCTATCTATCTACCTATCTATCTACCTACCTATCTATCTAACTATCTATCCGTCTGTCTATCTATCTATCTATCTATCTATCTATCTTTCTATCTATATATCTATCTATCTATCTTTCTATCTATCTATCTTCCTACCTCCCTACCTACGTCCTATTATCAGCATTTTTGCTACTACATTTTTTTTACCACCGTCGCTTGCAAACGCCCAAAACCATACGGAAATACGCGCAGATGGTTCTTATGATCTTGGCCTATACGTGTACAAGATACTCTTGGTGTTGATCGAACTCACTTCCCTGTACAATGTTCCAAGGATGTAATCATATAGTTGTAGCTTATTTTAGTTCTGCATCTTTCAACAACAACAAAAATGATAATAATAATGCTATGCGTGGCTGAGTGTCCACACTTCTGATTCAATGATTCTTTGGTAATCTTTGTGACTTAATGGGACATTTGTGTAGATGCTAATGCACTATATTATTCTTAATAGATTATACACAATTTGTTATGTACTACTAACAACGCAAATTTAACACTCGAGTCATGGCGAACGTACTAGTAGTTTGTTGACTCAATCACTCGTTAAATTCGAGCATTTGAAATCGTTCTGAACGTGCAATTTATTGTATCTATAGCGGTAAAAAAAGCAAACCTTTAATTTTAAAGAAATCCTCTGTTCTTATGCTATTCTTCTTATTCTTGATTTCAGTCTATTTCATTTGCACTTACTTAATTTTTTATTGAGTTAATCAGCTATTTATTGGTATACAAGACTGATCAGCAGTACAGAACTGAAATTATCAATTAACAAAGGTGTTTAATATCAACAATAATTAAAATATGTAATGTAGACAAGCATTCGTATATTGAGTAATAGCTTTGAAAATTCTACACACAAATATAAAGTTGAGTGCAATTCATAATGATTAACCCTCTGCATACCACGGTAATTCCCTATCCATAGGAAGCTGTGTGAAATTTGCGCGCATTTGACTCATTGACAGAGAAAGGGTTAATCCAAATATGTGTGACAGTGGATACTACACAAGTCACGAGTATCTGTCCTTGTCAGAGGTACGTCTGTATTTGCATGACCCTCCAGATCGAAGGTTTATTTAGGCATTGATTGTATTGGTCAAACCGCAGTGTGTGGATAGTTACGCTTTTCTGAGGATGCAAATGACTTATCCAACTATTTAGGTTTTAAACAAATGACCACTAAAGGCCGTTCACCCATTCCTCCTCCCACTTCATTCATAATGAAAAAAAAAAAGATATCAAGCAAATCTAATAAAGGTAAAGCTACTGTGAACTCATTAATACAAATCTTGAAAATTAACCTCTATTGAATGCCTTCCGCTGGTGGATTTCTGGTTATGCCATTTTTATCCTCTGATTCAACTGTCCTCTTCATGATCTGACATACTAGTACTTGAATAAAGAAGCAAGACAGATCAAAATCACAAACTATGCGTTAATCTAAATAATAATTTTGTGAGTGCAGGTTTTGGAATGGGACACATAAAACGTCACTAATGGGAAAGCTGACTTTCACACAAAGTTGTGTAAATACAACTAGGCTTATGTCGAATTTGAACGTAAGCGATTACAAGAAATATAAATAAATGAGTAATTAATAATTGAATTATCACCAATTCAAAAGATTTACAACATTTACAAAATTTCCAAATTGAACTGTAAGACGATGAATATGAATGATGAGTGTGGTTTAAAGAATCTCTAATCGGCAATTGATTTACAAGCATCCTAATCATCACCCCTGTAATACAACGCATAAATAAATGAATATAAGGCGGACAAGTTTAAAGGTATTGTTTACCATTGGAAGCTGTGATAAAAAAAAAAAATGTTCAAGTTATCACATTATTTTGATGCTTATGTGTAGGTCAGTTGTATCAGAAAACATCCTGCCATATAAAAATTTCGCAATAAAGCCTAAAATATGAGGAGATATCACTATTAATTTTTTTGACTAAGCTATAGCTGTAGACGGTTTATTGTACAACCAATGTTATTATGACTATTGGTCACATTTTGAATATTCAACAATACTTAAAGGGACTGTACAGTACTGGTTGAGGTGGAGATTCATGTTTTGAACATTCCTAGGTAAGATAATGAGAAACCTCTCATGAAATATAAAAGAGTATGTAATTCTAAGAAGGATTCAACGTTTATTTGACGAAAATTAGTTTTCAAATGGTTGAGATATCCAAAAAAAGTGATAATAATAAAAGGCGACAGGCCACGACTTTTATTAGATCTCTTTGTTTCACCTTGTTTTTGGATATCTCAGCCATTTCAAAACCGATTTTCATCAAATAAACTTTTGATACCCCTTATACTGCATGCTCTTTGACATCTCATAGAGTGCCGGGTTTTCTGAATATCTCGCAAAACGTTAAAACCTAAATTCTCACCTCAACCAGAACTGTACGCACCCTTTAACATTGATTATACTGATCAACATTTTCAATTTACATTGATTGTTCCTATCCCTAACTCACATTTTCAGAACTATTTGAAGCACGAAAGCTGGGCTTTTGTTTTATCTGTAAATTTAATGGTAAATTGTCTGATTTTGCTTTTAATGTCTTACATGCACTCGTCGAAGATGCATTGACTGCTTCGGTGAGGGGTGGTGACACTACGACGGTTCTGGTATCGTTTACAGGAGCGGCGGTGGTGGTCGCGGCGGTCGATGGGGACACTCCTAGAAGCCCCGACGTGCAAATCACGGCGACGATTGTGCTTAGCGTAATCCTCCTGATATTAGTCAAATAGAAACCGAACAAGATATTCATTAATTGGCCTCATTGAAAGGAATGGTAACACGAAGAGATGAAATGAAAACTAAACACTCATCAGTAAATGCTTCCAGACACAGCGTGGTGATAATTCCCTCTTGATGTAGCCCGAGATCTGAGAATATATCTTTATGCACTCGTAAATCAATTTTCTCACGCTCTTCAGCACAACTTTATTACGTTAGATCTTTCTCTCTCCTTCTCTCTTTCTCTTTCTCTCCTTTTCTCTCTCCCTCTCTCCATCTCTCTCTCTTTCTCTCCCTCTCTCTCTCTCTCTCCCTCTCTCTCTTTAACATTCACTCTCATTCTCACTATTTCTCCTCATACTTGGTTTAAAGGGATGGTACAGTATTGGTGGAGATGAGAATTGGGCTTTTAACTTTTTGAGAAATACCAAGAAAACACTTGTGATATAGTACAGAGCATACCATTTTAAGAGGAATTCAAAGTTTATTTGATGAAAATCAGGTTTGGAATGACTGAAACATCCAAAAACAAAGTAAAAGAAAGCGATCGTAATAAAGTGTGGGTCCCACACTTATTAGAATTGCTCTTTTTTTGGTATCTCAGTCATTTCAAAACAATTTTCATCAAATAAACGTTGAATTCCTCATAGAATTACATGCTCTTTCATATTTCATAAGAGGTTTCTCATTATCTCACCAAAAATGTTAGAAACCTGAAATTAGGTCTCAACCAAAACTGTACTCTCCCTTTAATGTGTTGGTGTTCAGAAAGTTCAGTTACATACACGCTGAAAAAGACATACCGTTCTACACATCTGAATAGCTTACGAAAGGGTACATCAGATCACACGCTTGAGAACCTGTGAAATTGACGTATTGAGCCAATACATTATGCAAGAGTTTAGTATGATCATACATAAAGTTAACAGGTAATTACTAGTATACATATAATACATACTTTGAATTGCGGGTTGAACAAAGTATGATGTTTAAATAATCTGAATACCTCATGCTGCGTTTATACCATATTAATGGCGGCCACTGCAGTCAGGTTTTAAGGCCATCACCGTGGATACACGTGATAGACGTGAGACAACGCGGTGGGACGGGATGGGCAAACGTTACACAGGCCGTGATTGCCATGGATGCCATGTCAGATTTTAAACTGTCAAAAAAAAAAAAATGCCACGGCATTTCCCGGTGCTTACGAGAAAACTATAGTAGACCTTGTTAAAACGGGATAAACGCAACAAAACATGACAGTATGTAATAGGCCGGAACAAACCTTTGAGGCGGTAGTCCGTATTGGAACGCGACGGAAAATGTAGTCTAGCCTGATCAGGCGCCGTAAGAACGGCGTCTGATAGTTACGTGTTCATCGGAGCGAGGACTGGAATGAACATGACTAGAACGTGTCACTGTATGTAGGGGAAAAGCAGGAGAATATCATTCTCATCTATGCACTGCGCACTACGTTTCGGGCAAGCGGGGCTGCCGCGGCCGCCGGGAAAATGGTGTAAAAGTACTATTACTTAAAAAGGTTTTTTCTAACTCAGCTTTCTCGTCTATAGGCATACTAAGTTAACGAACACTTCGCATTTTGATCTTAAGCTTTCCAAAGTGCTCAATGGCAAAGGCCTAGCTCTCAAATATTTTTTGTTTGTTTATTTACTTGTTTGTTTGTTTTACTCACCTCATATTGGTGGAAAGGTTGCCAACAGAATGCTTTCAAATCTCCTTCAACAAGTCTTGGATTGATAGGTCTGGGGAGCGTCCGGCGCGGGGATGAGTTATCCAGAGTATGGCGTCCTGAGGTGCAAGTGACGATGGTCGTGGATGCCGCACTGTGTCTGTAGCTTCCTCGAACCACAATCTATCGACTCTTTTTAACCGTGGTCACGTGGGTATAAAAAAAAAAAAAAACTCAGCTGGTCACATGACTCCCCGCGCTTTGAAGGAAAAGAAACCAGGCCACTTCTTTACTTCGGCTGATGTTTCAGCGCTCTTCCTCCGTTTAACGATGACTCATTAAGTATTAAGTATCAGTTACAAATGTTTGAAACAGGATATATTAAAGAGTACATGTAACTGCGCTTCACTGTCTTCATATTCATACAAACAGGACATAATTATGTGAGCATTTATATTTGAACACATGTCCATATGTATATTCAGAGAGGTATTGATGAGTTGGATATATCTATACTGTGGATTTCACATATATGGAAAGAAATGACGATGCTTCTAAAAAAAAAAAAATAAAAAAATATGTAGATCTGTCTCTTCAGACGCATACTTTTTCATTCGTGCCAACCAAATCTACATGTAATAATATATTTTACGATTAACAATTGGTTTTATGATATGCCATTAAAGTCTTCTTGATGTAATCGTGTATACCAGGCAGTGTCTTAATTGTCTTAAAATGTCTTAAAGTGTTTTCATCCTTCAAGCCTCATAGCGCCTCTAATGAATCCTCCTCTTTACAATCATTGGGTTGGGCAATGGAGATAGTGCACAATATTATTTTGCAAAGAGAACAGACGGAGAAAGACAAAAATCCGTGCGATGAACACACAGACTCATTGATCCATTTTCATTTATCAGTGAATATTTATAATCACTCGTTTAAAGACAAGCGTGCACACATTGACAGTTGTCCTGCCTATAAAAATACTGTACATTTTTGCACATGCCATCAGCCTTTAAAGCAGATCTAAGGGATTAAATGTTGTTTGTGTATGGGATTTTATTGCATTTTTCCTCATCTTCAGCCATTTCCTCTTTCGTTTGTGATGCATTGAATGTATTCCTCCGTAACTCCAAGAATACATGACTTGAACTGCAATAACAAGGAAGCTGAAATATAAACTCCACACAATATTTCAAACAACTTGATCTGCTCACACTGTCATCGGTTACGCGGTCAATTCCTTTTCTCTCTCTTAACTTCGAAACAATGTGATGCGAGAGCACGT
This sequence comes from Diadema setosum, assembly GCF_964275005.1. Lineage (NCBI taxonomy): Eukaryota > Metazoa > Echinodermata > Echinoidea > Diadematoida > Diadematidae > Diadema > Diadema setosum. Next base: position 14,371,670 of record NC_092694.1, read on the forward strand.
TATGAGTGTTTTCAAGTAAGAAACTTGAGATTGCACTCAGCGTTAACAACAATCAATTTAATGTTACCAAGCAAAGCGAAACATTCACACAATAGATTTAGATTTCATTCAATTTTATTTTATCCAGATATGAGCTGAAGCAAAGACAACCCTGGCTTAATCTCGAGGGGTGGAGGTAATATGATCTAAAGTGTTATAATCTTTACCAGAGTTTATTCGACAGGATTTTTATGAAGTACGCAGAGAGAAGTGCCTTTTACTGGATACCATACCCTTGATTGGCAAGCACAACGGAAGCACAAAGATGCCACTTGAATATGATATGGGCGTGTACCACATGCGTCCATACTGCGTACTATATACAAGTCCAGCATAAAAACGGGACTCTATATTCACCTTGTGCTTTATAGTGACCTCAACAGGCAATAGAAGCATCGCACAGAACAGGGAGGTGCGATAATATCATATTGACCAAATCATTTGCTCAATATTGTTACTGCTCCTATAGATACAAAGTTATCTTTCCAGAAACCTTAACCCTGTACTATACAAACCCACTGAAAGGAGAATGAAACCCAACTACGTAAGTACGTAATGAGGATTTCAGGAATGCAGCAATAAATAAGAAAATCTTTATTCAGTGCCCCAGTGGCTGGATGAGAAGACTACAATAGTTTGTCAACTCAGTGCAGGACAACGATACTTGTATAAAGAAAAAATGAAGAGAATTCACCATAATATATTTATTATAAACTTTCTCTTTTCTAGCATAATGAATGAGCACTTTCACTTTACCTCTTCCCGGAAACAGGGGGAAATGATACCGGCCTGAACATAGAATTCCAGGAAACGTGTACAGCCGTGTACTTTAAAGGTCCTGTTTACCTTTAGGAGCAGTGATTTAAATTTTTTCCAAGATATCACATCCGATGCACATGTGTAGGTTAGTTGTATCGAAAAAGCTCCTACCATATAAAATGTTTGCAATAAATCCTAAAAAAATTTGAACTCAAGAGGGTCTTTATTTGTTTAGTTAAATTGACCGTTAAGATTTGAATAATTTTTTCGTACTACGAAAAAATTACAAAATTAAACTTACTAGTCTAGTTTTACAGACCTGTGTGATGCACTTAGTTGCAAAATTAGTTCATGGAAGTGGTGTGTTGTTAGTTGCCATCGATAACAAAGTAAGAGAAGGTCGTGAATTTTTCTTTTCTGACAGCTTTAACATGCATATCTTTTGTTCGAAGTATAAATATCATATTACAACCACAGGAGGATTAATGTATGCAGTTGTGCCTAATACGAAGAATACGTTACGGTGAACGTTTGGAGCATTATTTGAATTTTAACGGCTATCAACATTCAAATATCACAGAAATGTTATAGCTTTACAATAGTCTTGTCTTTCTGGTGGAACATAGCATGTTCTGTGCTATTTGGGAAGGAATGCAAAAGGGGTGGCCCATCTTTAAGATTTTGCTGATTGTATGCTAGCACTCATTGGTCAAGCCCCTAGTTTTACGACGGAAGTAGAAGTGCTTAAATCGCATAACCACACTCATGATATGGATATGCGCAGTTTAAAGACACTCTTCTTTTACAAATCCCGATATGAAACACGAAAATAACATTGGGGAACCGACCATTTGCATGTACAGCTCCCAAACTATGGAAAGACTTACCATTAGAAGTCACGAAATCCCCAACTGCAGCTGTCTTTAAATCAAGACTCAAAACACTCTTTTTTTTCACTTAAATGTGCATTATTGTCAAGCATATTAGAAGCTTTTGCAGCAGAAGAATATGTACTTATGATTTGCGCTTTGTAAATTGATATCAGTATTAATATACTTACTCTTGTACCATGCGAAAAATAACCAATAAATAATAAGAACTGAATATTCTACAAAGATATACGACACGTAACCACAGAAATGTGTTTTTAGATTTCACGGCCTAAATTGCGATTCATGTTCATGTTAACAGTGACAAATGAATTCAAGTCAGACAAACGGAAAGGTAAATATGTCACCGAGGTCGAACCTTAAATAGGACAGTAATGGAATTGCGCAGCCTTCCGTCAGGATTAAAAAAAAAAAAAAGTTTTGTGTTTTGGATCATATTCTGTGGGTGCGTCTGTGTATTGTAACAACCTTTCACCGCCGTTCAGGGGGAAATTACTCATTCATTTACGAGAAACATTGTTTTTTATAATATTTATTTCCGTGTACAACTTCATAAATTGATCACCTTTCATGTTTAAATCTTGGTTTGCTTCTAACGTTACATCCTGTTTCACTTCAGCAGTTCTGTTCCTTTGCGGTTTTTTTTTTTTCAACTTTCAATTCAATGTTTAACCCTATAAAGCCCAAGCTATTTTGACCCCTTCCAGGCCCAAGGGGGGGGGGGGGGGGGGGGGGGCACATTGTGCCCCCCCCCCCTATACAACTTCTTTATTATATGATGTATGACCGTCATATTTGGCACATGGGTAGAGCAACTCATACTCTACAAGACCCAACATTTGAAATTTCCCAAGGTCATCCACTGAGGGCGCTATTAACCAAAATACAAAGAAATACATAGGAAATACGCTAAAATCATGTTTTTTCTTTTTATTTCTTTATCCCAAGTATATATGTTTTTATTTCATATCAATCATTTTCATATTTACCACAAAGGAAAAGCAAGTCAACCTTCACTATTTGTTACTGTTGAAATTTCTCAAGGTCAACATGTGGGGGCGCTATTCAATACAATATAAAGAAATATATGAAACCTATGATGTATTGCTTGGAATGGGTACATATATTGGTATCATATTCCATATTTCCAAAATATTGAAATTTTGAGTTTGCAGATTGATAATATGATGAAGAAATGATATTACAGGCAAAGCTTGTGTGAAGATAACACAAAATAAAAGGGTAGTCTTTGGAAAATGCTGTATTTTCGATTATTTCTATTATGTCTATTGTTTGATGCCTATGTCATATAAAAAATAAAGGAAATAATAAGAAGACCATTTCAGGGTAATTCACAACCATAATAACTTCACATTTTGGTCCTTCAGCAAATAATAGCCAAGAAAACCCCCATTTCATCCATTATTATATTGTTAACTGAAATTTGAACAGAAAATCATGCAAAATCTGACGAACATGGTTGTCAGTTTACGGTTGCCATGGCAACCAGCAATATCGGACATAGCTAAATTATATATCAAAATGTGTGCAATAAGATTTTAGGAAAAGTCACCAAATTTGGTTGAAATCGAGTTAAAGGTGTAGGAGTGGCAAACGAAAATATGGCAGGGGGGCACAATGTGCCCCCCCCCCCCTTGGGCTTAATAGGGTTAAAGGGCAAGTCCACCTTCATATACATGTGGATTGAGTGAAGGCAACAATATTAGTAGAGCACATCAGTGAAAGTTTGGGGAAAATCGGACAATCCGTTCCAATTTTTAAAGTATCTGTGCAGTCACTGCTGGATGAGAAGACTACTACAGTGTATGATGTCCCATGCGTACAATGACATAAGGAAAATAAAAAGAGAATTTCACAAAACTTTACTTTTTGAATAAAGTGCACATTTCTTCGCCTTGTCACTGATGTATGTTATGGGTAATATTATTCCCCCTGCCTTCTGAAAGAAAGAAGTCGAGTGTCCTTTTGTTATGCGAGAAAAGTGAAAATATGTTGAATTTTCTTTATTCTTTCTTTATATCGTTGCACACATGTGACATCACAAGCTATAGTCTTCTCATCCAGCCGTGACTGAGCAGAAACTTCAAAAATTCATAACTTTTGAACGGATTGTCCGATTTTCCTCAATCTCTCACTGATGTGGGTATACTAATATAGCTGCATTCATTCAACCCACATGTCTATGAAGGTGAACTTGTAGTGAATATGAAGTGCACGGCATCCTTAATCAGGCCATGGCCAGACTGAGAATAGCGGTTTCCCATCCACTTCGATAACTCAGAGCTAATACTCACTTCTTTACTGTTGTAACTGTTATTTTCTTTTATTTCTATAGCTGAATGAAGTAATACTAGTATTTTGCACACAGCGTTCGCTGCACATTTCTCACCTGAACACTTAGGCAGAATGTTTTCCATGATAACCTTGCACGGGTTCCCCATTGACGCAAAATGCGTCTTAGCGAGGCTTAACCAGTTGCACTTTTCATGACTGTTTTGTATAATGTCAATATTACGGGAGTGGAAATCCTACCACCATAGTCAATAATGTGTAAGAATCTTTTTAATTCTCCTCAATTTTAATTCTGCGTCACCGTCGACTTTGGTGATTAATGAGGCTGAAAAATAAAAACCCAGATGACTAAGCAATGACTCGCTCTACTTTAGGAATGACAGACCACTTGAGAATCGGATCCGGTTTTGTTTGCTTTTGTTTTGCTTTGTTTTGTTTTTGTTTTTATTTTTTAAGAACTAAATTTTTTATTTCCGGGAAGAGGAAACAACTTCGCCAAAGCAAACCGCTCATAGCTTGGTATCGGTACATTTTATTCATCATACAGTTAACATTATCATACTCGTTCACGAGTACCCGACGTTGGCTTGGTAAAAATTTGAACAGTTTGGTTGCAAAGTGGGTTATAGAGGCAGGCGCAATTTTCAAACATTTTCTTGGTAGTCAATCATTACAGATAGAGCAGATTAAAACATTTCCTGTGATATCCCCCTTGTTACATAACAAAGAAGATTCCTGAAGTTATGATTAAAAATCGGGTGATCACGCAACTCTCTAGAAGTTCTGTGCTGCGGTCATTGTTTTCGTTGTCTTTTCTTTGTCTTTTTTTTTTTAATTCTTCGACGTTTATATTTCCCCAATTCACAAATTGTCATTCCTTTCAATTGTAAATATCAAGTAAGAATTAATCTCACATCAGCATCTGTTAATCAACACCCTACAAGCAATGCTTCTATGAAGGTTCCTCATATTTCACATGTTAAATTGTCTTAAATGCTGTATTTGACAATTCATCCATGCTTTTGTATTGTTATGTCTATGGTTTATTTATTTGTTGAAATGTGGAATATGGAACAATAAAAAAAACATTCAATACCTTCTTACTATTTCCTTTGGACTTAGCAGCTTTAATCGAAAATATCTCCGATTAACAAAAATGGACTTAACTCGTTTTGCGATCAAACTCTTTATTTAGAATTAAAAACCTACCAGAGTGGCTCCGAATATGGTATATAATTATATATATATATATATATATATATATATATATATATATATATATATATATATATAATTATATACATGTTGATTAGGTAATCCACGTGTTGGCAAGATAAAAAGATAAGTAACAAAACTGGAACAAAGTTCATGCTGTATCACCAACGGTTTATTTCTGCACACAAAAATATATATAACACTTGAGAAAGGGCGGCGAGACGCTCGAAAATTTGTGTGCAGAAATAAACCGTTGGTGATACAGCATGAACTTTGTTCCAGTTTTGTTACTTATCTATATATATATATATATATACATATATACATATATACTGTATGTATCCTATATGGTCACTATAGACTCATGTTAGTTAGATTTATACTACTAATGAGTGCAATATTCATACCAGTGAGTTATTTTATTTATCGCTTCTCAGCCCTGACGAAGGTCTTAAAAAGACCGAAAGATTGGGAATGAATTACATTATACGTTGAACTAGCTACGTCGGTGAATGCCCTTACCTTCTCGCACTGAATAAATAATGAAGGAGCTACACTGGGTACACGGTCGGGACCCCTTCTCTCTCTCTCTCTCTCTATTTATATATATGTATATATATATATATATATATATATATATATATATATATATATATATATATATATACATAATATATATATACATATATATGTATATATATATATATATATATATATATATATATATATATATATATATATATATATATATATATATATATATATATATATATATATATATATTAGAGAGAGAGTATTTAGTAATATATAATATTGATCAGATGAGGAGTTTGTTTGTTTGTTCATTTTCCATCTAAGAAGATGGCTGGATAGCCCATATTCAGCTACGTTAAGCTGGTCTTCCATGGGGTCCAGTTGGATGTGAGGTGGGACCACTTCACCGGGTTAAACACCCTGCTCTTTGCGATGGATGAATGAAGCGGGATCTTTTACGTGCATGAGTTGTGACTCTCTCATACACGGGACCTCCATTTTATGCCCTATCCGAGGGACAATTCATTCCCCCATTTGTTTGAACACCATATCTTTGTGGACTTTTATACTGGTTTTTTTTTAAAGGGAAGATAAACCCCAAGAACAATGTGGATTGAGTAAAAGCAGCAACATTATTAGAACACATCAGTGAAAGTTTGAAGAAAATCGGCCAATCGATGCAAAAGTTATGAATTTTTAAAGTTTTGGTGTTGGAACCGCTGGATGAGGAGACTACTAGAGGTTATGACGTATGAGTGGACTACAATATCAAGAAAATATAAAGAAAATACTACAAAAATCCATTTTTCATGAAAATTACATATTCCATCAACTTGATATTGACATAATGTTAAGGGTAGCAATTATTCCCCCTTCTTTCTGAAAGCGTTTGGTCCACTGCTCTTTCATAATTCTAGAAAAGTGAATTTTTGTTGAATATCCTTTATATTTTCTTTGTATTGTTGTCCACTCATATCCTCTAGTAGTCTCCTCATCCAGCGGTTCCAACACCAAAACTTTAAAAATTCATAACTTTTGCATCGATTGTCCGATTTTTCTCAAACTTTCACTCATGTGTTCTAATAATGTTGCTGCTTTCACTCAATCCACATTGCTCTTTGGGTTTACCTTCCCTTTAAGTCGATTGCTCAGATTTAATATCTTTAATTTGATTTGGAAAAATGTCTATACTTCTTGACCCGGTGGTCTAAATTTAAACCATGGTTTATGTACATTTCTTCTGCGTAGATCTCATGATTGACAGATTGCGTACGCTAACAGGCATCCAGTAAAAAAAAAAAAAAAAAGTGCATTGATGCGCACATGACAGATTGTATTGGTACGCCTATTTAACGCTTATTTTAAACCATGGTCTAAATTTGTACCATGGTCTAAGTTTAAACCACCTTCGTGAATTCGCGCCCTTGAATTCAAAAGGTGGTAAACCAATTTGAAATGAGCGTCACTGAAAGAAATAAGAATTCATGCCATTTTCAAACAGAGTCTTTGGTTATTCAACATAATATTTGTGGGTATAGCCTCCTTCAAGGCCGTGTTATCAGTGACGGTCATTAGCGAAGAGAGCGGTCAACCTCGCCGCTACTCTCCTGGGGACTTGCCCCTGACATATCTGCGTGATAGGCCCTGTCCTCGCCGGTCGCCCCTCTTGCAGTGACTACAGCGAAAAGAGTCCTTGACATAAAGGCTAATTAGTCAAAATACGTACAATGTTGTAAGAATTGTAATTTCTGTCTTAAATCTTGCAGTACTATCGACCCATCCGCAGGTTGTGTCACCGGTAAAAGGGGATCATCAGCGTTGTTCCTGCTAACATCATCATTTAGGCCATCCTTCCCTGGGATTATTATTATTATTATTATTTTATCCTGGTCTTTCATTGAAAAGTTCCTTATTCTCTCGTTAATCTTCTATATGTCTCCTTGTATCTTTATATTAAGAGAATTTAAGCATAAAACCCAGCATTCTATGCATTCTCTGAATAGACCTATTAATTACTTATAAAGAAACTGAATATTATCATGTCACTGAAGAAAAAACTAAACCCCCGAAAAGCTAAAAGATTTCGTCTCTGTGAACAGGCGATAAAGAAAATAAGTAATTTAGTTGAGGAATAAATGAGAATTAATTGATAGTCTATCATAGAGCAGTAAATCTCGGCAATTTCGTGCTTTCACAACTTTTGTAGGTGAATAACTCTAACATGTCTAACCAAAAAAAGAAATATGATAACCTTAAAACTGAAATTTGTCACGTTCTCTGTTGGAAGCCTTTTAAAATAGAATAGAGATTCGTGGGGGTTCGAGGAAGTAGAGTCAAAAAATATTTGTTCTCACTTGATCTCCTTGTATACTGTGTGAACATGAGGAAAACGGAAGTAACAGCAATAGTGTTCTGAAAGATATTGACTTTATACATGCTCTTAGATAATGGAAATGCGGCATGTCTGCTGGAAAGGAAGCTCTACAAGCAATTGACAAATAGATTGCATAATGAATTTACTGGAAATATTTTCATATTACAGCAATGTTAACTATATAAAACCATATGCGTTTCTAAGCAATAGGATCATTTAATATACATAACTTAAGCCAAAGGGAAATGGTAGGGGCATATGTATCTTACACTTCAATATTTTATGAGGTATTGCGGCATCGACATTTTAGTAACCCTCATAACCTTTACAAAACAAATGGAGGTACAGTTGTAATTTCAACGAGCCTGACTGCATAATGTAGTTATCGAAAATTGTTGGCCACGATACTTGCGAATTTCACTCGGCACCAAGTATAACGCTAAGGTTGAGTCCTTGCAGTGGCTGCATAAATTAATTACTACCTTAGAATGTGTTCAGACCAGACATACCGACTACAAAGTACCTCTGTACATATCTTTTTTTACTACGTTTTGCTATAATTCTTCCGTGACATCCGTACATTATTATAAATGTATGATTTATTTCAATCAAAATAATTCAAGAGTATACCCCATTGTCAAATACTTGCCCTGGGAGAACTGAATTACCTGGCCCATAATGAAACAAAAGATTATTACTGCAAAAATGATGAAGGAAAATAAAACCTCAAACAAACAAAATAATTTCTTTCCCAAGAATATTGCAATCGAGAAAACCGTAAATTGATTGAGGAATGTGTAACAGTTTAATCTAAATGAGTCTCCTAAAGAAAACTTCACGGCAGCAACACTTTTTTATATACAGAATTTCCGTTGGTGAATGACCTTAATCAGGAAATAACCTCAAAATTGAAATTTGAAGCGTCATCTGTTGGAAACCCTGTACACTCTTCCAAGAAAAGGGCCGCGAGAGAATTCGAGGAAATGGCGGTTCGTTGTAATCTGCTTTGGGTAAGTTAGGAAAACGGAAACTTAATAACAATGCTCTGATAGATGCCGATTCTATGAAGGGCGTTTCAAACTGTTTGCATATGTGACTGTGCATCACAAAACCAACAAAAAGTCGCACGCCGTGATTGTACGTGAGGACTTAAAATAAGTGAAATGATTCAACCCAGTCAATCTTGAGTTTTTCGTTTTCTGAAAGAGAAATTCATATGTTACATTATTGCAAAGTTTATGATCATAAAACAAGTGGGAAATTGTATTTTTAGCAGCTTTAGAACTTTTTGTAGAATAATGTGATTACATAATGTCTTAGAGGCCCCTTTTGATTTCTTTAAGATCCTTTCCACACTCTTCAATTTCAGCTGTAATATCTTTTGAAAGGATGCTGTTACTGCTTTGAAAGTTGGTATGATAGAATGTGTTTATAAAGCATATTCAATTTAAGCCTAGTCTGATAATCCCTTTATTGTTGTTGGTGAAGTTTGACTTCCTGTTTTCGTCCCATTCATTGCACAGCTTGGTAGAGATTAAGGGCTTGAATAGACCCTATATTTCAGACCCTGTTTTCTTGGTACACACTTTTAAAAAGTGTGTGCTTTCTTTCCAATATCATATAGATAGGATAGATTAGGAGAATCGATTTGAATTGAGTTATACATCATAACCTGAAAGTCTGCTCTTTCAGAATCTGCTCTTAACTAAAAATCCATGTCTGCCGACTATTTGTTGGTTTTGTGATGCAGGGTCACATTTGTTGACATAAAATTTGTAGAAAGAGACAAAATTGAAGAAAACTCACACCTCAACCTTCACCCTTCTGCTCAATAATCTCTTGCTCTCATTTAATGTTCAAATATTTTGAATATTACATGTTCATAATAAATTCTTTTCTATCTTTAATCAATTGGACTAGATTCACGCAACAACATTGTACATTAAGCTAAACAGAATTAATTGGTAAGGGAATAAACTGGATTACACCCTAATGTTTCATTTTTAAAGGTGTAGTCAGTGACAATAAAAAGGCACGTGCGATATTTTACCACGTACAAGACCATATCATCTTTGTGTGAGAATTATTGTTCACGACGAGGTATAACTTCAAAACGGCTCTATCCTATAGGCCTGGTATACCTGCTATGTATGTTTTTAAGGTTTGTCCGTGTCAATATACAATTAGCCTTGAGTGTATATTCATATTATGTAAATATTCGTTCTTCCAAAATCAAAATAATCAGTTGATAATAGCATTTAACGATGACATCAACGACGAGCTGAAGACAGCTCGCGAGTCATCTTTTCGACAACCGAACGATCAGGAACGTGGAAACGAAGGCGACTCGCAACAGGTGGACTCAGCAGTGATAGTTATATATTGAAGTTGAACACAATGATATTTAAATAAATAAATGGTGACTGCGCATGTAGGTTTTGATATTTGAAACCGCGTACAGTTTGTACTGTATGAGTCAATACCATGGTCTATTGAAAACGGGAAATCATTTTTTAACTTAAACCTGTATGGTATGAGAACAAAAACAAAAACATATCACTTTCGTCCCTCAACATACATCGAGGAATCAGTGATGAGAATGAAAATATTTTCATAGATCATCAAAATAAAGATGCTGTAATATTAAACATCTCCAACACCGGATTTAGAAGCGCCAATTGGAGTAGAAGGTAACAACAACTGTTATTTCAACCACGGTTCAATTTTTTTCAGATGGTGTCGCATGCCCGTCTCTGATGTCTCTTATTTTCTTAAGCATTTTAAGTATTGCTAAATTTGCCTCTGTAGAGAGTTTCAAACGTCAATTGAATATCAACCCAATAGCACTGAATGTCTTACATTATTGAGTTTATAGCATTTTGATTTTATTTGTATGAGTTGCTATCTTTGTTTGGTTGTTATTTCTTCTTCATTTTTGTTTCTCTCTTTCTGAGTTATTCACTCGGTTGTTTGAGTTCTTTGGCTTACATGTATTTCGCGCATGTTGTTATTTGTTTACTGTTTCAGTTAAATTACGCATTTCTTGCTTAATCGTTGTTGTTGCTTTTTTTGTATAACTCTTCCTATGGAATGTGTGTGCATTGTTTGTTTGTTTTTTCCTTGGGTTGAACCCCTTCGAAAAACAGTAACTTTGACGACAGTGAGAACGGCAAACCTTCACAGCGATCATCCATCTTAAAACATCATATTTTATTGTACGTACCGCTTTTGACATTTCATACTTTCATAAAAGATCTCCATCAACTCCATAAAAGATGTTTGAGAAATAACATTAATATAATAAGTATGCTTTTTTTTTCTATCGTGAGTAAGAATGCACTATAATTGTATATAATTATATATAATTATATATTGCTTTGCAAATGACAGACTGATTGACAATTAATGAAATTGCCCTACATCGACGTGAATAAGCTCTGAATTGATCAGTGTTTTAGTAGTAGCCATGATAAAAATCATGGGCGTACATACTCGAACCTACGATGTCCTGATCACCGGACAGGCGTCATTTCCACTAGACCATGGATCTTTCGCCCGACAGCAAGTGTTGGCTCTAATCCTTATAGCATGCAGCGGGTACTACGTAATTATTCAAATTCATGAAATTCTTCCGTCGAGATGTTTTTTATTGCAACTGATTGACAAATTGCCCTACATCGACGTGATCATGGCTACTACTAAAACACTGATCATTCAGTGCTTATTCACGTTGATGTAGGCCCGGCAATTTGTCAATCAGTAGCAATGAAAAACATCTCGACGGAAGAATTTCATGAATTTGAATACATATTACTTGTTTATCGAGGACATTGGCAAATACACATGTATCTTCATAGTGCATCATTGGTTTAAGCGTGCTTATATCTGTTTGTGTAAGCTAGAAAGATACACAACGCTCACATTACCACCAAAAACCGTAGATAAGTAATAATCGCCCTCAACATAGCAACGTCTATTAGTGTAAAATATATTCTGTGCTCTCTACATCGATATGATCAAGCCTATACCATGCACATGCTGCGCGGTTGAAACACTGTTCGGACACGAACGCCATTGCACTTTACACTATCGCAACATTCCTTAAGTGCAATACATGTAAGAAGATCAAATATAATATTTGAAGAGTTTGTTTGCAAAAACCGATAAGTCCATATTTGCCAAACGGAGATATTCGCGATTAAAGGTCAAGAAAAATAAAGAGAATAATAAGAACATTTTTTGCTTCTTTTGACCATCATAACTTCAAAAATGTACCTTTATGTGTAGTGACCAATATAATCATTTAAAAGGTATTATTTTGTACTTTATGACAGAGACCGTACTTCAAAATCTTCAAAAATAGACTTATCGGTTTTTGCAAACAAACTCTTCATTTCTTTCTCAAACTGTTTATTGTTTTTTAGTCTGATACAGATTCTAAGCTAGTTCATACTTGCCGATATGAGGAGGATAAGATAATTTCTGCTGCAATATTCCCCTAGGATTTGATGGGTCAAAGACGATGGTCAAACGATCTGTCGGAGGACCGGCTCCGACCTTTATAGCTCTTTCTAGTTTGGTCTCTGTCAGACCTGAATACAACACACCTGTTTTGAGAGTAAGTATTTAATACATCGTCTGGTTCCATATTTTTAACTCGTTGAGGACAGGAAGTAACATTAGCAACGCGTGAAATGATCCTCCAGTGCCGAGACTTGATTATGAACTTTAACCAGATATTTACATTTCACAAGGGCTGCAGAAACAAAATGATCTTACGATAACAATGATTAATAGCCTACCGAAGTATACATGCCCCTATTGGATTGCAGATTGTGAATATAGTACTTGACCGGGGAGACTGCTTATACATGTACGATACATGAGGATACAGCAGTTCACAGCGACGTCACACAACATGTTTTTAAATATTCCATAATAAAATTATGATGACGCATAATTGCGCAGACAATGCCAACATAATATCTAAATAGCAGTACAATTCGATACCTCTACCTCTTTTAATATACGTCTAATAAAAACATCAACGACACGCAATTCATGACTTATGTGGCAAAGTACTGCAAGCCGTCTGCCAAACCAAATATATATAATGACTACCATAATATTTATGATAATAATCACAACGCAAACCACCAGTAAATAGACAGCAAGCGTGTACTTCTAAGAAAGTATATAAACATTGCGCAATATCACAGCTGTTATCACTTCATCACTTCCTTCTAATAAACGAGACTTTCTCACAGAGTTTGACGAGTTCCGATGCGTTTCTGTTTTGTATGTATGTGTGTGTCTGTGTGTCTGTGTGTTTTAGCAGAGATCATAGCACAACGTTTTTCTGCATAGACATCACATTAGATTAATTGTCAATTGAAAAACAAAAATAAGAGCCCGCAGTTATGATTCCCATGTTGTTCAACTGTCTTTTTCTTTCTAATTGTTGTTGATCTCTTATTCATTTTTTAAATATTTGAGGACTTGATCTTTACATGTAGTTAAATTTTACGCTCTACAATCCCTTTTAAACCTTCTCTCAACTCAATGGATGTTGCATAAGAACTAGTATTCTCAATTTATATTGAACCTGTTTTTTAATGTGATTTGATTAAATCAGTTATACCGAAATAACATGATCATCCCATATCTGTTTTTTTTTCTTTAATTCATCTTTTGCCTTTGATGATGCCATTTCTTTCATTTTCATTCTTAACTTGATTTAATGCGTTATTTATTCGAGTATTCATTTTTATCTATCTTTTCAAGATTAATGCTTTCAAATATTACTCTGTACATCTATCTTTCTTTCACGTTTCCCGGAGAGATGATTCCTCATAAAACAACAATAAAATTCTAAAATTCCTCATAGTTCAAGCCAGACTTGAACTATTCATCAATCTCTTTAATTCATATGTACTCTTTCATTACCCGACTGAAACAAACAACAAAATTGCAATAAGTAATGACAGAAAATCGATAAGATGTGACGAGTAGAACCAGACTGTGTAGTGCTTGACACTCTAAAAGAGTCATATCTGGGTCGCGTGTATGCTGGAGATGATTGAGAAAAACGGGAATGTAGATTGATTGAAATTCTGAAGAGTAATATCTGGGTCGCTTTCATGGAGGAATGAATACATGAATCATATTCTACTCCAGCCTTAAAATGATTCGGGCTGGTTTTGCTAGATTTAAAATGTCTGCGGTAATCCTGCATTCATAGTTAGTACAACTGGAGGAGATCTTACAATGAAAAAAAAAAATCTACCTGGTCAGGCTTATTACGTGTGTGTGTGTGTGTGTTTGTGTGTGTGTGAGGGTTACTTTTATTCTGTTGAAGTATATTGATTGTGTAGCAATCACTACTACATTGGCCTCGTTTTAGGTTCAAGGTTTTCTGCGCTTTCATGCTGGAAATTGGGGTGCAAACCTGGGAATTTGTCGGTTTGTATCATATAATGTACCTAAAAAAATGACGTTATATAAAGATATAAGATGTATAAGGAGAGCTATCGGGAAAGAGAGATCAAACTGGTATATAAGACAGCATGCTGGATACGAACTTCAGGCAGCTTATGTGATACAATGTTCACAACTACTTCATCATAACAAGACTAACATGCGAGTTATTAACATTCAGAGTTATTATCGCGTTACATAAACCAGTAGTACTGAATGGCGTTACTGATGGTGAAAAGTTATTCAAATTTTCTTGCAAGTCTTTCACTTTCAGACGAATACCAAAGCTGCCATCAATTTGTGAAGAGAATCTGAAGTTGACTCAACCGCCTTCTTTTGATACCTAACCATGTCACAGCAAGCCATGCTGAACACGAGCATGTCACTGGCGGACAGTGCGGCTGGAAACTGGCACCCAGTCGCCATTGCCTCTCTGATAAACGCTGGACTCACACTGCCCTTCAGCGCTCTCCTTCTAGCCGTCCTGCGGGGACAGGACGGGCTCGAGTATCTCTCACGTTGTCTTCACATCGCGTTCGCCTGGATCAACATGACGCTGCACGCGACGTGGAGTATCTGGCTGGTCTTCTGGTACGAGTCGGCAAGGGAGGACATTTGCCAAATTACGAACGCGATCTTCCCACTCGTAACCTACGGTTCTCTCATCGCCACAATGTTCAATTTGTGTCTGATTAGTCTTCACAAATACATGTTGATCACTCGGCCGCTGAGATACCACGCACTCCTACAGTCCTCCTCTAATAGAGTGAAACTAATCCTTGGAGCCACATTTTCTGTCTGGGTGCCCTTCTGTCTGGTACAACTGCCGTGGCCAAATCTTCCGTTTTACGGGTTCTTTGCCGACCGTTGCATGGGTTTAAGAACGCTGGAGGACTTCCCCATGTGGCTGGTCGCCTTCGAGAGGATCGGGATTGCCATCCCCGCCGCTGTCGCAACAGTGGTCGTCACCGGCGTGAACGCTGCACTCCTGCGGCTCGCATGGCGGCACGTTCGTCGCGTAGATATCGCCGACGAAGCTGCTGCTCCGCGCCATCAGTGGCGGGTTCGAGGGATATCTCGAACTCACATACCGAGGAAAGGAATCTTGACGGTCTTCCTCATCACATCATCATTCTACGGTTGCTGGGTTCTCTACCTCTTTCTGGATCTCATGACGCATCCGTTCCTGATCAGTTTTTCCATGATAATGGGAGGTGTGGGTGGCTGGCTTCAGCCCATACTGTACGTCGCTACTACTAGAGAGGCCAAAGACATCATTTGGCGTGTTTTACGAAGATGACATAGCATTCCCACTAAGCTAAATCTCTCCCCTTTCGGTGGGTAACAATATTACATTTACAACTCTGTTCTGGTAAAATGGCATCTGCAGCTGTTACTTAGTTTGTGTCGCGCTCTTGATGAAAGATTGGTTCGAGCCATCTGGGTGTTTCTATAATTTGATAATTTGTGATTTTTTTTTCTTCATCGAAACAGGTGACCCTATAACTCAGACATTCCTCATCACTGCAATCGCCCAATGTGCCAGTAGAAGTGGCCGTTCTGATGGTAGAGCAAAATCACCTGATGCATCTGCTAAAGGTGGATGGAACCTAGGGGACGTCGCGATTGGTTAGCCTACAGTTTGCTAATTGAACAGCAAGACTCCTTCAAGAATGCAAATGTATAGCTGGAGAATCTAAAGATTGCTTTAAGGTTGGAGGAAGAGGATTCAGTCGCGGGTATGTCACTGACTATCACTTATAAGATATTGATTAATTTTCGATGGCCCCATTTATCGGAGATGTCACGGCGTCACAGTATGTCTTTTGTGCAGCGGTCATCCAAAGATTCCACCCTCAGCATCGTTTAGGCATACGGCCATTGTCTTTGCCATTGTTCTGAACCAACCAAACATGTCATGTAAGCCAAGGTGAGAAGTTTAATATACTTTTGAGTCTTTTGAGACTTTAACTTCACTTGCCGTCGAGTTCTTGACTTGATAAAGTTATCCATCATCTTGATTTCGTGTGGATGACGTCATCTTATTTGCTGGAAGTTTGTAATTGTCGTATGCATCAACAGTTCAAAACGTTGTATTCCTTAAATTGCTTCACACGGAATCCAGCCGTTTCTCGTTATTAATGATAACGTGTATTTTTCATTACATGGATTTCCCAACGGATATACAATACAATACGATACAAAAACAAACTTACATTGTGTATGAGGATGTACACTAATGAATTACAAGAATCACATCATTAGCTGATTACAAAGACGATGAATGGAAATATACCAATACCTCGAGCATAAATAACTCAATATACCAAACAGACTTTGTAACCATCAAACGCCCTGCAAGATACCATGTCGACAACTAAATGAAATTTTACTTAGTGTCTCAATTATACTTCAATCGACATCATCAGACAAATTATACCAGCAAAAGAAATATGAACGCATGGAAGTATAGAAAATACGTTACTCCAAGTGTGATAGATATATCAAATAGAAATCAAATCCTTACTGATAATTCACGGCTGAACAATGAATCGACGATGATGTAAAAGCAAATGATTTTCTTAAAGTGGGAAAACAAAATCAAATGATGCAGTATTGTTTACCATAAACATCTGCCACATTAATCTTCGGCATTTTGCGAATAGTCTATGGTTTTCTGGCTTTTGTTCATAATATAAATGCACATTTATCTGAATATCTAACCATGGAAGATAAAAGAAAATAGCTGTCTCATAAAAGGTCTTTATCAATGTCCGAAGATAAACCTATTAGACATGATTTTACTGTTATCACAACGAGCTTTTTTTTTTTTTTTTTTTGATAGATCCAGCCCGATAATAGTTGATGGCAGTCTTAAATTCGGGTTAGAGGATCGAGACATAGCTCCTGTTGCATGAGACGTTCGTTTAAAAGTCACCGACTTTCACGGGTCAGTGGATCTCGGCTTGAGCATGACGTTTGCCAGCATAGCAGCCGCCGGGTTGTCTCGTGGAATTCGCGTCCCCTGCCTTTTGGGTCTGAAAAAAAAAACAAAGAAATCAAAACAAATTAGATTTGATATGACTTGATTTGATTTATTCACAAAATCCAGACATATACATGAAACAAAACAAAAATAGATTTGGTATGGTTTGACTTGATTTATTTACAAAATGCAAATACATACACACAGATACGTACGAGTGTACATGGAATATGTCATTATCAATATTGTGCATTTTTGTATGCCGATCGTAATTAACTCTTCAGAGATAACATTCAGAACTGATAACGATAATGCCCATGTGAAATAATGGATTTGACAACAGAGAGATCTTCACAACGTGTTTGGCTGCCCAGCTTAATTGATTTCTTTATATCATCGCATGAAAAAAGAATAACAATCATGGTAATAATAACAATGAAAACAAAATTGAATAAATATGTGATAAGACTTAATTTCAAATTGGTTATTATTCAATTGAATATGTCACGTAAACAGAATGTGTGCTGCAAGCAAAAATCAGAGTTCAAATTTGTCTTTGGCTTTGAAGCTGCTTGGTGAACGTATACATTTGAAAGATCGACAGACATGACAAGCTAAGTGTAAGTTGTTTCATTTGAATGTCCTTTTCACGAATTTGATTGTTAAGAGTTTGATAAAGGTTTCCCGTCCAATTTCATCAGATTTGAATTCTAATGAGCATGCGTTCAAATGCAAGCGATTTTCGTCAACACTCTCTTCTCATAGTTCATTTCAATTCTTCGATCATTCTAATTTGTTTCATGTCATTCCTTTTAGACTCAAATTCACTCAGTTTTGGAGAGAAATTCGTTCAAATTAACAACGCAAAGTTGGCATTCAATTTCGCGCGAGCTGGGTAGATGTTTAATTTCGTCCCCAGTACCAACTTCGAACTCTAAGCATTCGAATTAAATCAACATTGAACAAGGTCTGTTATATGTGATTCATACCGCATTTATACACGTCAAATTTCTATTTTTCACTGTTAAATGATTTATGTAATTTCATCTTCATCACAAATTTTTATCTAATCAGTTAATTTCAATCACATTTTATGTATTTCTCTTCTTTCTAATCTTTCTCCCAGATTCATCTTATTCATTATCGCCAATATGGATATAGCGCTTGGTACGGAATGGTCATAGCTCTCTCTCTCTCTCTCTCTCTTTTTACACGTCCAGATCCATATTTATATTAGACCTGTCCACTTGGTCGATTTTTACCTTCCTCGTATCTACATTATACGTTGCTCGACCCAACTGTATGAATACACCTGCTTTTTTCCAAAAGAATGTCGACAGTCAATTTCGCTGGTTGTCAAATGCTTCAGCTATGCATGCATGCATGTATGCGTATGAAAACTGTTGTTTCGGATGACGGTTTGTCCGAGGAGCGAGGAATTTCAGTATAAGTTAAATGCCCCATTTCAAAGTACTGTAAGTTTGCATCATTTGTTAAAAAAAAGATAAATTCCTTCAAAGAGTAAAAAAACAAAACAAAAAAAATGCTCAAATGTGGCAAATGCTTGCCTTTTCGTGAATTTAATTTCCGTAACGTTCACCATGGCGGTGCTGATGCGAATTCGAATGCGTCTTGCTTGCAATTTGAATTTGAACTCGCTTTTTACACTTTCATGTGTGGAAATCATGACATAGAATGCTGATGAAATCAAATTGAATGAACTAGTTTACTTCTTGAACGTTGGTCTCGGTGGTCATTCAAGTTTGAACTTAATGATCTCGCGTCTTATAAAAATCGAAAGCAAATCTGATGAAATTGGGCGGGAAAACTTACAATTGACTTGAAAATACTATGAGAAGGATAGTGACATTATTGATGATGATAGAAACAAACAAATCATAAGAACAGGAGTGGTTGGGGATTATGGCAGTAAATACGATGAATGAGATTAATGAGGAATAGGATCAACATGATGCTATAAACTCCTATGTGTGAGCGTGTCTACCATTCTTTCAATATGAATCCCAAAAAGTTCGCCTTCTGAAACAACTCATGCAGAGTTCCATACTTGATTGCTTGACATGCATTACAATTTACACACACACACGCACACACATACAGCCACACACACTGGACACACATACAAATCATTTTTGGAATGTTATTATCCACCTTTGACAACATGAAAGAATTATTGACTGCTTTGATATTCCTGACTCAAAAGTCTCACCAAGATTGTCATGCCTCTCAACGTTTCCTTATTACTATTGATATTTCAAATAGTCAGTGTGATTCTATATCAGTGATGCGAGTACTCAACTGAATAGCGTCTATATTGAAGAATCATGTGCATAATCTATAGAGTCAGCTACAACGACTGAAATTCGAACCCGAATATCAACCACTCTAGGAACAAAAGCAATGTATATTCAAAAATACAGTACCATATATCCGAAAAAAATCTCAGTATGAACTTAAAGGGACATTCCAGACGATTTTCATAATTTCACATCATGTAGTACATAAATCGAAAACTCCATGTATAGATTTTTGGAATTTATTGTGGTTCTTGAGCAGAGAAACAATACTTTGAAAAACCTCAAACAAATTACACTGAACAAGGATGATGACATAGGAGGTTCACATATTTAAGCAATGTAGCAGTGTAATTCCATTACAATACCGATTGCTTGCGAGTTCACCTGTGTATAATCTATGCATGCCTTCTTCTTTTGTTCTGCTTCCTTGAGCCCCAACTCATGCATTTTTATGGTGACTCTGCTATGTCATCATCCTTTTTCATTGCAATTTGTTCTAAATTTTGAAAATATTCTTATTCTTCATCCCAATTATCACAAATTCTGAAACTCTGTCCTCAGTATGACTAATTTATAGTTGTTCAAATGTAAAAATCTGAAAATCATCCGGAGGTTTCCTTTAAATTTCGATGATACTTTTAAATGCCATGGCAAAAAAAAAAACCATAAAAATAAAGTGATAATGAAATGTAGCAAATTGATGTGCAATGATATAAAATGACGAGTTTGTACTGAGGCTCACTAAGAAGTATGTAATGTTATAACTAGTTTTGCTTCTATCAGACTTTGTTGTTCTAACACACAGTGCAAAATATAGCAATTAGGCCCTATGGCATATGAAGAGTAGCAATACATCATACGAATGAATCGCATGCAAAATAATGACAAAAGAATTCGTTCAGTCATTCTCGCCTTCCTTAATAATGCAATGATCTCCGCTTCGGTGCTGGCGCAAATCTTTAGAGAGTGTAAATCTAAAGGGTCCAATCACTATCAGAATAAAAATGATATGTATGGTGATGATAGTGATGATGGTGATGACGACATTGATTTTTTTTTTGTGTGTGTGTGTGTGTGTGTGTGTGTGATAACGCCAGAAATGTTGTAGTTCCACATTTACTTGTGACTTTCGGGATCTGTAGTTTCGCTAGAGGGCGTGTCACCGTCTTTGTTTCCCGATGTTTCCTTTGTGCCGACACTACCGTGTGATGGCGCTTTGGTGGTTGGTGGCTTTCGGGAGGGATCAAATGTATCGGCTAGACTGCTCTGGGACTTAAGACTTCCAGGGACTGTCGATTCGTTGGACGTACCACCGTCCCGGTTTTCCACAGTCTTATTAGTGCCACTGTTGCCGTGTGAGGGCCCCGTACGGGTCGAGGGCTTTCGGGAAGGATCCAGGATATCGGCTAGCCTAGTTTGGGGGATGATGCTTTCTGCAGTTGTTTGTTCATTGGACTTATTACCGTCCTTGATTTCTAGGAATTCTTTAGGGGTATCCTTTTGTGGGGGCGCTGTACGGGTTGATGGCTTTCGGGAGGGATCAAGAATATCGGCTAGCCTGTTTTGGGGCGCTAGGCTTTCTGTAATTGTTGGTTCTTTGGACTTATTTCCGTCCTTGTTTTCCCGAAATTCTTTAGGGGTATCCTTGGCATGTGAGGGCGCTGTACGGGTTGATGGCTTTCGGGAGGGATCAAGGATATCGGCTAGCCTGCTCTGGGGCATTATAGTTTCTGCAGTTGTTGGTTCACTGGACTTATTACCGTCCTTGCTTTCCAGAAATTCTTTAGGGGTGTCGTTGCCATGTGAGGGCGCTGTACTGGTTGATGGTTTTCGGGAGGGATCAAGGATATCGGCCAGGCTACTCTGGGGCGTTCGAACAGTCCTCGGTTTGGGGACCGGTGTTGGACGCACCCTGCTAATGAAAATATGGCATGGGCATTGACTTCTACGATTGTTTGCACTGATCAATGCTGATCGGTAGTAACTGTTTTAGAGTTACAATATCTTCTCAGGCTAATGCCTGTTATAACTCCTTTAAGGTGTTAGTATAGGACTTTAAGATGTTAGCATAGTAACACAAATCCTATTTGCGATAAGAAATTATCTTTAAAGCTAGATTTCCTTACTCAATATGATTAATTTTCTGTCTGGTTGACTCATCATATCATCCTTTTATCCGTTTGATATCCTTCATCTTGTTGGTGTTTGTTCTTGCTGGCACATTCACTCTCACACAGTCACTTTGCCCAAATTATCAAGGGAATGCAATTACTGATTGTGTCACGCAATATAGATTAGAAAGACATAGCACTGTTGTCCACATTTATTTCAAGTGAAAGTGGAAATTCCTTTAATCATCTAAAGACCATGACAATTAGGAATGCTTACTCTTGGCAAGAGAAAGTGAAGATCATGCGGTCACTTACGGTTTGTCAGGTTGTACGTTCTCGTTCTCGTCCTTCTCCCCTTCCTTTTCTTTGCCCTCGACATCTTCTCCTTTCGCCTCATCTTCCGCTCCATCATTCTTCTTGTCGCTGGGGGCGTCTGTTGCCGGCTCGCTGTTAGCGGGGAGAGTTTTGGCGCCGTTTTCCTCCCCTCCTTCCAGGTTTTCAGCTTTCGAGGGTGTTTCCACAGTTTCTCCCTCCTTTGTACCCGAAGGATCTGATTCCGGCTCTTGTTTCGTTTCCTTGACTGCGGTCTCTTCCGCAGTGGTCTGCTCGTTGCCAACCTGTTCTCCGTTGTCACTTTTCTTCTCCTCCTCCTCCTCCTCCTCTTTCTCCTTATCTTTCTTGCCCTCCTCCTCTGGTTTATCATGTGCTTTGTCATCCGACTTGGGCTCCGAGTCCTCAACTCCCTGACTGGTTTCACCGCCACCAGCCTCCTGGCCCATATCAGTATACTCCACCCCGCTGACGCTACTCATTGTTTTTCCCTGTCGATCTTTGTCATCTGGCATAAACAAATACCATTATGTATGTTGTTGGGGTTTTTTCAACAGCTTTTGTGCTTGAATGTCCTACCATGATAAAACAGATAGCTGGCGAGGGAAGTATATGCTCTGCTCGTTCTGAATGACTGAAATTTCATGGAGAATATCATACTCCATAAAAATGTAAAATAATGATAAGAGCACCAATTTACAAACTTGCAAACAGTTCATTGAAGATAATAATCTTACAAACAGTAAAGATATATAGACCGGAAAGGCTTTTCAGTGAGGTTTCACTTTTTTTTTCTTTTATCATTACATTTCGTATAAGGGAAATGTAAATTTCAGTCATTGAAAGCATGCTTTGTCCACAATTCAATTTTTATTCAATTGCAAATTCTTCCAAACTTTTTTTAAACTTCGTCTGTCATACAACCTGTTCAAACAAACCGAGAGGGAAAGAGTGTGTGTGTATCAATCGACAAACGTGGTAAATGTTGTTGTTTTTTTCTCAGTGACAAGAATAGATCTTCTGAGTTTGAGAATCTGAGGTTCCATGAATATCATTATTTCATATTTCTGTGTAATATCAATCAAAATAATTATGTAAACGTTTTACAAAATTTGCTGATTGCATTTTTTTTAACTAAAAGAGAATATCAGCCCGACCCGATTTTTGTCATTTTTTGACCCACCCACCTTTCTTCGTCACGTCGCCGTTTGCTTGAGATTTCACTCCGATGTCGACTTCGTCTTCGACTTCGTCTTCGACTTCGACGAGTGGAATATTGTCGATGCCGCCATCGGGACTTCCTCCCATTGTCGGGAGGTCCTCGTGTTCGAAGTCTTGTATCTCCTTCATGATGACGGACTCTCGTCCTGAACTATGCCTTCTAAAGTTAAAGAAATCGCATTGATTAAAGAATATTCTGAATACAAGTTGGTAGTATATTGCGATGATTTAATTCAGTCTCAGTTCAATGCTTTTCAATCCTTTCCTCAACATCATACTGAATACTATTATAGAAAATATGCGTACTGTTGTAACTTGGGCATTGTTTTTCCACTTACATAATTATCTGTATACATATAGTATAATATATTGTATTTCACTTCAGGGTCTGTATTCTTCTTACAAATTGCTCAATTTCATGAATCGATGTATGTATACTTTTATGTATTTTTTTTTATGATTGAAATAAATTGCATGGAGCTAAACTAAGCTGAACTGAATATGAAAACAACTGAAAACAAAAGTAGCTAAAATCATTCCGCAAAAATGCTGTTAATTCACAAATCAAAATTTTCAAATGAAAACTCTACTTTGTCCACCACGTCTGATCAATATCCAAAACTAAAGTAGAATGGTAAAGGTGTCATCAACATCTCACTCTATTCATTGCTTTTATCTCTTTCAAGCAAGATTTCGTATTGGATGTAATTATGTGTGTACATTGCTAAATTTGTTTGCTTATGATTTAATTTTTATTTTTCTACAACTTATGTACCACATTATAAAAGTTAAATTTGTCATTAATATATATAAATGCAGAAAAGGATATGCAAACAAAATAAATCGCACCTAAATAAGAAAGACATGGAATTTTTATAGTCTCACTTTTTTCACGAGATAAAAATTCATAGGAGCAAATTGATATGCAAATGAATGCCTTCCAAAGTGCAACTGATAAGCTTTTTGTCAATTCTTCACATTCTTCACATTTTATTCTATTTACATGAAATCAAAAACAATATCCTGTATCCCTCGCGTCAAAATACTGTGCCTTAAGATTACTTTGCGTTGATGACGCGTTGTTCAACCCCATGTCAACATTGTTGCAGGTTTATAGACCCTAAAAATGGTCTTTATGATTATTCATAATCCTTACGCAGAAGATAATGTAGAGAGCAGTAAATTGATGATACATTCACCTCAGCTATTTTGCTTTATCCGGTTGTCACTGATATAATTATTCAGCGAAAGTGTGAAACCATACAACTACAAATATTTATCATATTTATTTCATGCAACTTGTACTATTCAGATCAAATCCAACACCAAGAATAGTTCTGCTACAATGATTATTATCTTGTCACTTGTTATGTGAATTTCACTGCATAATATCTTTTATACATTTGAACAATATCAAATGTGGGAGTGATTAAATTTCAAGATTGAATTTTTAACGTTCAAACTCAGAAATAAATTGATACAAAATTTCCATTTTATGAAGAAGCAGGGACTTCGATCTTTCAAAATATAACTTGAAAACGTGATAAACATGAAAACTTGAAAACTCATCTAGTGAACTGCGTGTGTTATAAGCTCTGACGATAAATATTTAAAATCACATTATAAAATGATATAGCACCAAATCGCACAAATACATTTGGGGGACTTGATGGGTTACTAAACGTGGTAGAAAAAAAAAACTAGAACGCAACATCAGGAGAATGCCATAGCGATTAAATGCACATGATATCATGACTCAGTGATATCATGGATATAGGGAATACGAGGCTTTGGGGTTAACTTACGGTGTCCTACACTTCTGCACCAAACAGAAAGCGAGCACAACGATCAGGACCAACGCCATGATGCTCCCTATGCTGATCGCGGCGATGATCGCTGGTGTGAATTGAAACTCTGGGGAAGGGAAATGGAAAGAGAAAGGAAGGGGCATTAAAAAGAAGTCATTGACATAAAGAAATTCACACTGTTTAGTCCCGCACACTACATTAACAAAACGTGATATAAAAAGAGCGGATGAATAGAAATGTCTTCAACGATTAAAAGAAAAGTTTAACGACTAACGCTGACATAACGTGTTGTATATGTAATACACTGTATATGTATTAGAGGTCTTAATAGCTTGGGGCAGCATGTTGATTGGTCTGTTATCGCATGGAATTGTTAGATCGCTTCAGAGATCGTTGGAGTAGCTTATATTAGTAATTGTAGTTAGAGGCAGCATTAGTATGATTAGCAGAAGCTAGTAAAGTAGTGTAAGTAAGTCTTGTATAGCAAAAATTGATAATTCCCTTTTCTGGTCCGGATTTTGATGCCTAGACATGTCTCCGAATATCAGACTTTTAGTGGGGGCTTTTGTTTTTGCTTGTCATAGAGTGGTGTTTTAATGTACAATCTCATACACATCGCATGCTTGACTGCATCTTCAGCGCCTATTTCCTCAAAACTGTAGCCTGCCTTTATGCTGCATGGTTTTGGGAATAGGTTTGTGCAAATACAAAAGCGGGACAATGAAAACATTGTTAAAAAAAAATTGAAGTCTTATCACATTTTACAACCAGTTCATCGATTTTCGGCAATCAAATTGGGCTTTCACAGTTGTGAGACAGATTTGCAATTTATATGATATAGTAGCTAGGTTTGGAGCCCAGGGAATAGCGGTAAGTAGCTGACTCTGTTGTAATGATATTGGTAGCGGCAGTCCCGACAATGGCTACTTGAGCGTACTAGAAGGCAACAATATCAACGGACTGAAAATACTTATTTGGCTGTCTCGGCGCACTTTTTGTTCACCCTGCCTTAGTGTGTCATGCATGCTATCATGTGTAGGCTTGTTTTGTTTGGATTGTAGACTACACCATGATGCTCTCAAGTCGCTTTATTTACATCAATGCTACATTTACAATAGTGAATGGCGACATTTTGCGAGGCTCATTAAAAAAAAATGTACACAAGATCGTTACACAGAGATGATGAATAAAAATAATAGTCTTGATAATAACAATGATGACATCGTAACAATGTCAACAACAACTCTTCATGATAGTTCTTTCTATTCATTTCATCGATACATCCAGCAGAATTCAAAAGGGAACTTTCATTACCGTTGCAGCAGGCTTTTATACACACAAAAAAAGTAATATCGAATGAAAAAAGTCGAAAATTATGTAATCTAGGTTTCTCCTACAGGTGATACCAGTCGAGGTGACATAACGGTGTCATATCGGTGTCATAACCACACAATTACGTATTTTTGCTTGTTCATAGATACATCAGCAATGACTCCACATATGTATAAAGCCTTAAGAAATCATCATTGTCTTAATTGTTAAATCGCTTTAACTCTACAACAATTTGATGTGAAAGATATTCTTTTCTCCGGTGAAGAGGTGTAGCTACAATAGATATGAAAAGTAAAACAAAAGAAAATAAATCCTATCTTCTTTAACAATGTCGGGACAAGGCCGATTCCCATCGTACGAAATCTATTAAAACCAAGACTGACTTGTCTGCTTTTCTTTCAAACGCACAGAATGAATTGCATGTGTATTTTTTTCCAAGCCCTGTATATAGCCAAGTGTCATTGTTACATGTTTGGGACCTATGGGGGCGGGGAAAATACCAACCATTGTTCTGTTGAATAAGCATGAGCAGATTATGGTTCCTTTGAAAATCATCAAACACTGTATAGCTTTTGTCTGGAAAATTGTATCATGACACTGAGGTATGTGCTGCGGAAAAATACAACAACAAAAACAGGGGATTCGGGGGTGATTTTTTCCCATGACAATATTTTCACTCGTTTACTAATACAGGGGAATTTTCAATATTAATTATTCTACCAGGTTTGTCGTATCGTAATGTTGAGAACAAAATTTGTCCGGCTGGGTTCATTCCACTGTTTGTCTGTTTTTATGGTCTGGCTAAAGTACTTCTTTTATACGAACTTTCTCAATCTTTTTTGTTTCTAAAATCTCCCTCTCCTATGCCGTATTGAGTATCATTTACCTTCAGATTGCATATTAGGGTTTGTATACTGGCTGGCTTTAGTTGACCACTGTGCTATCATGTACTCTTCATTACCCGTTGTTTGAAATTTCAAAATGGTCAGTTTGCGCCATGCTTACATGTTAATAAAAAAAATAGATATGAATATGAATTAATTGAAAATTATTGAATGTACAGCACTGTTGCATTCCGGAGGTAAGCATTCTTGTATAGTTCAAAAGAGACACAATAATTGTTTCCCCGCCTCTGGTGTTCACTTCGCCCCCCCCCCCCCCCCTTCCCCCTACCCCATTTTTATCTTCATCGTCCATTTACAAAAACATAATTATAAGATAACACCTTACCTGTATCTCCTCCACCGGTGGTAGTGTCTACGGTAAAGAAAGTGACACAATGGACAGATGATTAAGGTATGGCTGTAAGAAAATTAAAGGTGCACATAGAAATAAATGATGGCATTGCACAACCCGTAACCCACCTAATAAACCTCTAATACACTGGAAAATAATACATGTAAATATATATATATATATATATAGACTGTATATATATATATGAAGAGTTTGTTTGCAAAAACCGATAAGTCCGTTTTTTGCCAAATGGAGATATTTGTGATTAAAGGTCAAGAATAATAAAGAGAATAATAAGAACATTTTTGCTTCTTTTGACCATAACTTCAAAAATATACCTTTATAATGTAGTGACCAATATATCATTCAAAAGGTATTATTTTGTACTTTATGACAGAGATCGTACTTCAAAATCTTCAAAAATGGACTTATCGGTTTTTGCAAACAAAGCCTTCATATATATAATATATCTAAGATATTATTATTTATCTATGAACTTACACAAAGGTATAGGAAGCAGATAAAACAGTACGATATATTTATTATAGGTTTGTAGGTTTTCGATATGTCCAGACTTGTTCATGAGGTGTTACGCATTTATTCCGATAAGTGTTAATTGAAATTAGTTTTTCAAAAAGAACAGACATGATATGCTATCGACCCCCCGACAAAATTGAATGTAGGCCTACAATGTAGTGGTTTGTCGGAGACTGTGAAACTATAATGACAACTGAGTTTGGTTGTGATTTCAGTTTCATACAGGTTAGTCTACACCCTAAACAACCAAGCCAACATAGCAAGTATGCACTTAATGATGATATTAACTATATTAACTAAGCATAATGACAGCAAAGCAAGCCATTCAAGTGTTGGGATACATTCTCGGGAAGTAGCGAGATTATGGCGAGAGACTTCGCAAGGTTATCAACACTATATTATAATATAGTCTTCTCTTGCTATTGGGAAAGTATGGCATTCTATATCAATTCTGTCATTTATATAAATCTAGATTATTTCCTGGAAACAGGAGAAGAGTGTGTGTTTCACTTGACGATGAAACACACCCAGTATTATTTAAGATTGGTTGGGAAACCAAGAGTGAATCAATAATATATCTTCTTTTAAAATCATTTAACTTTCAAGAAAGAGAATCCACTTTCATTTAACATTTGTGTTTTTGTTCATTCGCCTATATCCCAACTCTTCATCATTTCACAAACCATTCGTCTTTATACATAATAATTTTCCCTTTCGCAAATCATTTGTCATCTATAAACCATTCGTCTATACAGTTGAAAACTATTAATCTTTTTATAACTAGTCATCTCTGTACAAACTGTTTGTCTTTTTACAACCATTTTTCCTATTGCGAATTACTTGTCTTTCACAAATCGTTTGCCTGGTAGAAAGCAATTTATCTTTTTGACAATCACTCATCTTTTTATTGAGTCAAAACAGAATATCGTTCATCTCAGAGCACAGAGCACGAAATTAAAGAGCACTACGCGCACTGTTACGGCTCTGCGACCGGATGTGGACCGGACCAAGTCCGTGCACGTTCGTTCAGGTCTGGTCAAGATCCAGAATTATTACCTATATGAGGTAGTTTTGCGGTCAATTGTAGTTGGTATTTTGATCGGTCAGCGGGCAATATTAGTGGGTATCATCCTTCTTCCGGGTTTCGCCATTCACTTTACATGTAAACATTCCGGTCAATCACAAAGAGGAGACATTCACAAATCCGGGACACACGCACTGCAGAAGAACGCCAATAAATCAACTCATACAAGGTCGACCTCTTCCAGCAGCACTACGCGTCAAACATTGATGAGTCCATTTGTGCTCAATTACAGCACAGTGGCCATTAGTTATTACAACTCTCCAAATTGAAACAGAAGCAAAAACAAAGTGTAAATAGTTCAGAGGTTT
Organism: Diadema setosum; assembly: GCF_964275005.1. Classification (NCBI taxonomy): domain Eukaryota; kingdom Metazoa; phylum Echinodermata; class Echinoidea; order Diadematoida; family Diadematidae; genus Diadema; species Diadema setosum. The sequence goes on from NC_092694.1 coordinate 14,401,542, forward strand.
GAAGTTCGCCTTGATGTATTTTGGAAATTGGAGGTAAATGATGTACATTGAAGAACAATTTTGCAACTATTCGACATGTTGGTGATGATCTACAGGTAAGTCAAATGTGGCTTGATCTATATCATAGTGTATAGCCGTATTCACATATTTTCCTAATTTACCTAGGGGATAGGCAATAATTATGATATTGACCGGCCTTAAGGGAGATACCAGAAAATATAGCCCAAACTGAAAGAATATTGCCCTCGTCTTCGACTCGGGCAATATTCTTTCAGTGCGGTATCTCCTGGTATCTCCCTCAAGGCCAGTCAATATTATATAATTGTATGTAACTAGACGAATGAATAATGTTAATAGCAAGCTTGGCTAGATTTCTTTTTCCTGGATGAGTCCCAAGAGATGTTTGCATGTTTCTTTTTGTTTTGCTTAATTCTGCTTTTATCAAAGTGCTTAACTTTAAACAATAATCACCATCAACTACGTTAGGGGTTGGAAGACTACAGGAACGACTTCTCTTCCTCCGCATTTTTGTCATGGTTATGTCTTGATCTTAAAAGTAAGATTGCATTATATTAAGTGCACACCTTGGATCTTTCTCACGAGACACCATATAGACAGGTATAGGTTCAAGTGGCTATTACAAAACAGTGCATTCTGACACTTACTCGGTGTTGCCAGAGTTGTTCGGTCTCCGGCCTCTGTTGAATTCACCTCCTCGGCTGTGGTAGGCAATTTGGTTGAACCTGATATTACATCATCAGTTGTCCCTTCTTCGTCGGCAATCGACGTTAAGATTATAGTAGAATATGCTGTAAATGTTGAGTTATCCAGTGGATCGGTCGCACCTTCGGTCTGTTGTAAAGTTGTTGTGGATGGCCGGTCTGTGGTACCGGACATCGTTGTGACCGTGTCACCTGTCGTAGTCGGTGGTGGCAACGTTGTGCCATCTGTTGTTGTCGATGGTGGCAACGTTATGCCATCTGTCATTGATGTCTGTAACAATATTGTTGCATCTTCAGTTGTGTCACCTTTAATGAGAGGGGAAAATACATTCACCAATTTGACAATCAACCTAACGTAAAAATAAATTGATAATGATGACATCTGCCAAATCGACTTCGAATACTTTGCTACCTTCTTAAATTGAAACGTCACTTCATGTTCAAGTTACTTTTATAGATTCCGTATAAACTTTATTAGCTTGAGATCAGATTGAAACAAAATGTGGATTCCATATGGAATTTCAAAGTTCCACATTGTTGTTGTTGTTGTTGTTGTTTTCCCCAGAGTGGTATGTGGCAGTCACATAGTTTGCACAATATTTTTGTTCTTCTGCCGGTCTATCATTTTATCTGATTCTAACGTTGCTGTCGTTGCTAAGCGTATAGACGGTGATTACGTCTTGAACTCAATAAGTAGTACATGGCTGTCATGATCATTATTATTAACATGGTATACAAATTAGACGAAGTGATGGTGCCATGGCCAACAAATGTCCCTTTACAAGCTGAGAAGTCTTCATTTTACCTTTTTACCTCCTGTGAATGAATAGAAAGGTAAAATATGCATTATTTGCATCAAAGTTTTCTTAAGGTGTAATAAATGAGCTACTATAATATCTTAGGGAAAAAAAAACACATCTGCAAATTCAAAGCAGAGATAATCATAGATAAAATGCTTGATGTTCAATAACAGGGAGAATTTTGAGAGGTATTATCATCTCAGCTAATTTGCTTGATAGTAATTACGACTGAAATCATGTAAAATACGAAAATGTTATAACTACGATAACCAAACCTTCTTTTTAATTTTCTGTCCGATTTTAACAAAACTTTCTCACTTTTATTAAACGGAATAATGGGAGGTTACTCGTTACTATCAAAATCTCCAATTTTGAAAATGTGAAAATGCATTGTATATCAGATATTCAAATTGTGTATGACTGTGTTTTAGGTGCATTCCTTTTTGTTTCTTGTTTGCTCCTCAATGTATCATAAGCCAAGATGGCTCTGCTTTTTCTTCTTTTCTTTTTTATGCCGTGAGACTGAGAAAGTAATACTGGCCGTTCATTAACTTATTAAAAATGTAAAACTCCAGAGAGTATAAATCTGGCCCGTAGTACACATACCTGCTCCGGAAATACGTCATCTGCTTAAGATGTTTTAGCTCAATGAATTTCTACCATTTTGTTTCCTTGTGGGGAAAAGCAAAATTCGTAAAATTGTACACTACTCCAGAGCATGATATCAAATTTATTTTGTAACTTTGCATCTTCAGTGATATCAGTCCAATTCTTTTATAGCTGTTTTGACTGCAGTGGCCTGTTGATATTGTTTTACTCATGAAATACAATTTTGTATCACGTTCAAAATTAACTTCAGTAAATAGGATAAAATCTAACAGAATTGTAGACATGGTAGAAAAATGTCATCAAAATTGACTTGAAATGAGAAATTTATATGCGATGGAATGGTAAGTTCCACATGATTTCACAGAATACACGCATACTGGAAGCGGTGATACTATCGCTTCACCTCCTCCATATTTGGTTTATGTGAAAATGCATTGTATATCAGATATTCAAATTGTGTATGACTGTGTTTTAGGTGCATTCCTTTTTGTTTCTTGTTTGCTCCTCAATGTATCATAAGCCAAGATGGCTCTGCTTTTTCTTCTTTTCTTTTTTATGCCGTGAGACTGAGAAAGTAATACTGGCCGTTCATTAACTTATCAAAAATGTAAAACTCCAGAGAGTATAAATCTGGCCCGTAGTACACATACCTGCTCCGGAAATACGTCATCTGCTTAAGATGTTTTAGCTCAATGAATTTCTACCATTTTGTTTCCTTGTGGGGAAAAGCAAAATTCGTAAAATTGTACACTACTCCAGAGCATGATATCAAATTTATTTTGTAACTTTGCATCTTCAGTCATATCAGTCCAATTCTTTTATAGCTGTTTTGACTGCAGTGGCCTGTTGATATTGTTTTACTCATGAAATACAATTTTGTATCACGTTCAAAATTAACTTCAGTAAATAGGATAAAATCTAACAGAATTGTAGACATGGTAGAAAAATGTCATCAAAATTGACTTGAAATGAGAAATTTATATGCGATGGAATGGTAAGTTCCACATGATTTCACAGAATACACGCATACTGGAAGCGGTGATACTATCGCTTCACCTCCTCCATATTTGGTTTATGTGAAAATGCATTGTATATCAGATATTCAAATTGTGTATGACTGTGTTTTAGGTGCATTCCTTTTTGTTTCTTGTTTGCTCCTCAATGTATCATAAGCCAAGATGGCTCTGCTTTTTCTTCTTTTCTTTTTTATGCCGTGAGACTGAGAAAGTAATACTGGCCGTTCATTAACTTATCAAAAATGTAAAACTCCAGAGAGTATAAATCTGGCCCGTAGTACACATACCTGCTCCGGAAATACGTCATCTGCTTAAGATGTTTTAGCTCAATGAATTTCTACCATTTTGTTTCCTTGTGGGGAAAAGCAAAATTCGTAAAATTGTACACTACTCCAGAGCATGATATCAAATTTATTTTGTAACTTTGCATCTTCAGTCATATCAGTCCAATTCTTTTATAGCTGTTTTGACTGCAGTGGCCTGTTGATATTGTTTTACTCATGAAATACAATTTTGTATCACGTTCAAAATTAACTTCAGTAAATAGGATAAAATCTAACAGAATTGTAGACATGGTAGAAAAATGTCATCAAAATTGACTTGAAATGAGAAATTTATATGCGATGGAATGGTAAGTTCCACATGATTTCACAGAATACACGCATACTGGAAGCGGTGATACTATCGCTTCACCTCCTCCATATTTGGTTTATACACAAAAGGTCATTTAAATCATGTTTTGGTAGTTAGTTTAGCAATACCAACTTCCTTTTTCGTTAAAGTCTCATTTGCTCGGTTATTACAACACTAACTAAAATGACTAGACACGAAGGATGCAGCTTATATTTGTTGATTTCATGTGAAAAAAAAAAATGCCGAAGATATTGTAAACAGCTCAATTTGAGGCTGGGAGGTGTTGACGTCATCAACTCTGCCAATTTGAATATATGATGGCGATTCATATGGCTGCTCGCGGCAACTTTAAAATTGTGTTGAATAACTGACACTTTTACAGACAAGGAAAGTTATACGTAATTAAGGGGACATGGATAGGCTATTTGTTTTATCATCCTTAAACCATACGTATTTCTTAAAGATTCGTAAATCCGTCCTTTAAAGGACACGTTCATCTTCATAAACTTAAGGATTGAGAGAATGCAGCAATATTACTAGAACACATTATTGAAAGTTTGAGGAAAATTGGACAATCGATGAAAAGGTTATGAATTTTTAAAATTTTTGTGTTGGAACCGCTGGATGAGGAGACTACTAAGGCTCGTGATGTCATATGAGTACGACAGTCTAAAGAAAATGTAAAGAAAATTCAACATATTTTCACTTTTTTTCGCATAATAAAAGAGCACTTGACTTGCCTCTTTCTAAAGGCAATGGGAATAATATTACCCATAACATATGTCGGTAACTAGTCAGGGGAATGTGTACTTTTTTCAAGAGATGAAATTTTGTGAAATTCTCTTTATATTTTCCTTATATTGTTGTACGCATGTGACATCATACACTGCAGTAGTCTTCTCATCCAGCGGTGACTGCACAAAAACTTTTGAACGGTTTGTCCGATTATCCTCAAACTTTCAATGATGTGTTTTACAAATATTGCTAGGTGAACAGGTCCTTTAAATTGCCACACGCAAATCTCTGAAATCGTATAATTTTCTAAACGTAACGAAACTGACATACACAATTGTAATGGAATCCCCAAAAAAGAAGAGGAAAAAACCCTGTATCTTTCATGAAGTGTTTTTCATCTGTGACTTTGCCAAAAAAAAAAAACCGACTCTAGTAGATTTTAGTGGCAGTATTAACTTGATATGTGCAGTTCAGTGACATTGATGAACCGATTTTATACGAGAGGTAATATATGCACCCCCCCCCCCCCCATAAGCGCAGATTTAATCTAAACTTCCTTGTCCAAAATCTCAGCGACAAGAAGTAATCAGTAAAAATTCATCCCAAAGTAACATCCAAGAACAACTGATAAGAATCCCCCTGTTGATCATGCTGTTCTACCATCCTGTCCCCTTCTCCACCCCCCCCCCCCCCATCTCTCTCTCTCTCTTTCTCCTCTCACCATCTCCTTTCTTTTCTTCTAATTATCATTATTGTTATTATGATGACTATTAAACAATTCTTCTTCATTAGTTTAGCATTGCTTCTCCTTCTGTCGTACTCGTACTCAAAGGAGCCAAAGATATATTTAAGAATACGTATGAGGAAGCTTAATGTGAAATTGAATACATAATTAGGCTAATGTTCAAATACCGATCCTAGATAGCCGTAAATAGGCGACAAGCAAGATTGGCGACTGCATTCATGCATGTATATCAGTGTGACGCAGCTGCATGATCAAACTGACTATCAAGGGGAAGTTTCGGGGCAAAAAATATGGAAATCTCTGTAAACACTGACTGGAATGCCGCGTTAAATTCTTGACTGAAATCCCCGACAGCATGACTACTAATAAATGGGAGCGAAGTGAACTTTGCCTCTTTATTTTGCAGACAGTTATTTTCGATTGCTGAATGTCTCTTTTTCCTTCTCCTTCTTCTTCTTCTTCCTCTTCTTCTTCTTCTTCTTCTTCTTCTTCTTCTTTTCCCATCCCAGATGTTTTACCCAGTAGTTCCCACAATGATTGTCAACAATGAACGTCAGTTGACACAACAGATTGGGGAAGCAATAATACAATAAGGACACTAAATCAAAGCAAATCAATCAGGTGTTTATTCCTTTTGCAGATTTCCCTTTTTACAATTTCCTCGTTTGATAGTAGCGAATTTCAAAGGCCTGATTGTGTACTTGAAATATAAGGACAATGAGAGCTACCATCTCTTCATGCTCGCAAAAACAAAATCCTTTCCAATTTTGTCTCCAGAAAAGAAGTCTTCTTTTCCTGTAGCAACGTTCTCAACATCGTTCAGGAATATTTAGCGTTTGTTGACAAAAAGATACTTTCCTTTAACATTCAATAGCCACTCATCTAAGGAGTGTGACTTCAACATGATTCTTTCAATTCCTTCCATGTGCAGTGTGTGTGTGTGTGTGTGTGTGTGTGTAGAAAAAAATACTCGCGGCATTATTCAGTATATTAAAGAGATAAACGAACCGTAAATTGTACTATTCTGATAGCCAACCCACGCCATGGTATTGACATTTGAGTACCCTATATACTTGGGAATCCCACATTGTAAGCATTTGCCTTTTACGTTCACTAAGCCATATCTTTGTATGGTTGGAGTTCTCAATAAATACAACTAATCAAAGTGAGAAAAGGATTGTCGTTCAATGCGTCTCTAAGTAATGGACTGATTTCTTTGCGCTGGGTTTCCTTCAAGTATTCATACTTTTTTAATTTAATTTCCAATACTATGCCCTGAAACTTGATAGTAATTCTATATTTATATTCTTTGTAGGGGTTATTGATATTAGTTCAGAGTGTCAATTAATTCGTGTCGTTTGCCTTTGCAGGACAAGAATACATACAACCTATGAAAGAATATTATGATCTTTACAAATTCCTAATCTCAACCAATCAAATTTGAAATTTTGATTGCAAGTGCAACTACCTTAAGCTTTGTTAAAGCCGGTGAATTCTTAAGCAGCAGGAATTCTCATAACTCATACACACACACACACACACACACACTCATACACACATATTCATATACACTGGCCTACATGTCTATAAACCTGTGGTTACATTATTCATTTCATAAATATACTAGGGCAATTAAACCCACACCTGATCTGGTGGCAATGAAGAGTAATCATGTATATGGCTAGATCTCAGTGGAAATTGGCACAGTTGCGCTAATCTCACCTGTTGATGGCGCTTCGGTTGAAGGCGCCTCGGTTGATGGCGCCTGTGTTGATGGCGCCTCGGTTGATGGTGCCTGTGTTGATGGTGTCTCGGTTGATGGCGTCTCGGTAGATGGTGTCTCGGTTGATGGTGCCTGTGTTGATGGTGTCTCGGTTGATGGTGCCTCTGTTGATGGTGCCGCGGTTGATGGTGCCTGTGTTGATGGTGTCTCGGTTGATGGCGTCTCGGTAGATGGTGTCTCGGTTGATGGTGCCTGTGTTGATGGTGTCTCGGTTGATGGTGCCTCTGTTGATGGTGCCGCGGTTGATGGCGCCTCGGTTGATGGTGCCTGTGTTGATGGTGTCTCGGTTGATGGCGTCTCGGTAGATGGTGTCTCGGTTGATGGTGCCTCTGTTGATGGCGCCGCTGTTGATGGTGCCTCTGTTGATGGCGCCTCGGTTGATGGTGCCTGTGTTGATGGTGTCTCAGTTGATGGCGTCTCGGTAGATGGTGTCTCGGTTGATGGTGCCTGTGTTGATGGTGTCTCGGTTGATGGTGCCTCTGTTGATGGCGCCGCGGTTGATGGCGCCTCTGTCGATGGTGCCTCTGTCGATGGCGCCTTAGTCGACTGTGCCGCGGTTGTTCTGCCATCGGTAATTGTTGTCCCCCCTTCTTGTGGCGATGTAACATCTGTGGTGTCGGTTACTACAGTTACTGTCATTGTAGACATCGTCGGACTGGTTGCCAAGCAACAGGAGAGATGCACCAACACTAGGAGACACACCCATCCTCGCCTACTAACAAGCATCGTGACTGAAATTGATACCCTGGTAGTATTAGGCCTGGTGTCTATTATTCCTTGTTGAAGGATGAAGCGATGATCTGCGATCACTGAATGGGAAACGGATTTTGCTATTGCAGATGATAACAAATAGTGTGCCATCATTCTTCAATTAGTCTTAAAGAAAGAAATGAGAAGAAAATACCTTTCCCTGAATACTAAACAGACGTAACTCCGCAGCTATCACTGCATACGCTCTGTCGATTTCAGCTAAAGTTTACATCATGATTTCTTATGGTCTGGTCTTTTATTTGCATTTGTGTTCAGTGACATCTAAAAAGTTTATAGCAGCAAATTGAAAAAAAAAAAAGTTCTTTGGCAATCGCCTAGACTACAAAGAAAAGGAGTTGCTTCTCCCTCGCGTTGTAGATGTGCCCTTGGCTTTTGAAATCTATCGGCTGCTGTCACAGTAGCAGGATAGACAATACCTCTGCTTTGTTTCTACGAAATTTGTTAAAGAATTGTAAAGTGCTGCTACACAGATTCAAAACGTACTCCGTTTGTGCCCCCCCCCCCCCTTCTCTGGAAGAACCTCCCTATAAATATTCAGCCGCCCACATCCATTGACATTTTCAATGAATCGTTGATTATTTGTATCCGCAGTTGTCTTATGTTTATTTTTCTTTTGATAATTGTAAAGCGCCTTGAAACATGTTTGTCTCAAGCGCTGTATAACTTTTCAAATCATTATAGTTATTATTACTATGACAACAATCATTCTATGAATGAACGTTTTTCCCAAACTGAACCCTGATTGTTTCATCAAACACATCGAAATTACCGAAATCGTCAAAATTACATGACGAAGAAACATGTGGTATCTTCTTCCTGGCGAAAATGCGTGAAATATTGTTGTATTGTTGCTGTAAATTGCTCCGTTTTCCACGTCAAGTGAGTGGTCAATCGGAGCGGCATTGCCTAAACTAAATTTGCTCTTGCTCCTTGCGTTTTTATGAATTGAGAGCTGCTGTTATATATTCAGTACACCATAGACAGCCATAGAGATGAAACCACATTTTCCTTTTCATTTGGAAAGTTTCATTGCAAAATGGACTAAGTGCCATCTTCATACATTCTAAAGTAAGTCCATCATCGGCTAGAGCAAACTAAAACTTTTCCAGCAATTCAACACTTGTAACATAACAAGGAATATTTTTGAAGCTGTTACTAAAATCATGTTGTATTTTCTTATTAGTTTCAGGTTTTTTATCAGGTTTAATCGCAAATGTTTCAAGTTAAGAATGGACTTTTCTCATTTTCAGATAAAAACTCTTCAATAATTTTATTATTTGGTTGTTGTTGGTTTTTTGGGGGGTGGGGAGGAGGGTTGATGGCTGTGGAGGATGGAATTAATAAATGGATAAAAGGATTACAAAAAATAAAAGTCCAACCGAGAAACTGTCGGTTTTATAAGATAAAAGCTGCCAACGCACTTTATCATCATAGATTTATACACATCTGCATTCGACTGAAATAGGTAATCAAAAGACCGCACAACGGTCTTCAGAGTCTACCTCAGAAATAGTACACACAAATAGGGACGCAAGAGCAAAACGGCTGATTGTTACGCAATCGGGTGACCGTTATCGTAAGCAGTGATGTACAAAGAAATAAAAAAGTGCAGTTGTCATGACATCATTCTACTTACCGATAGGTGATACCGAGAGCTTAAGTGCAGGTCGATCATCTGTCGTCTGCTTTCATGCTCAGGATTTCCGCGTAATGACTGCATACCCTGGCCAAAGCGAACTCGCGAGTGTTTGCCAAGTTTATATTCCTGACAGCCCTTCCTCGTGCTGAGTGTTTCCGGAAGCGAGTTGGGAAAAATCACTTGAAATGGGGTTCAGTCTTACAAATTCCGTAATGCCTCAACTGGCAGGAAAGGAAAAAATAAATACAACCGACTCACAACGTCATGATCTGATGCTTTATCTACTACGAAAAGAAAAGAAAAGAAAAAACAAACCAATAAATCTGTGATACAAAGTACTTCGTGGTTTATACGGAAACATTATTCCCGTCTCCGAGTCTCTTTTCAGCTTCTTCTGTCTTTCTCTCTCTCTCTTTCTTTCTCTCTCTCTCTCTCTCTCTCTCATTCTCTTCCTTTCTGTCTCTCTGTCTTCCATTGTCTCTCATTTTTAACGTGTTCCTCTTTCTCCCTTTTACCTCTCTTTCTCTCTCCGTCTTTTGTATATTGTCATGTTTCGTTCAATTGCCTGTTATGTTCCAACCTAGCATGATGTGTTAAAGGACAAGTTCACCTTCATTAACATAAGGATTGAGAGAATGTAGCAATATTAGTAGAACACATCATTGAAAGTTTGAGGAAAATCGGACAATCCGTTTAAAAGTTATGAATTTTTGAAGTTTTTGTGCAGTAACCACTGGATAAGAAGACTACTGCAGTTGATGATTTCACATGCCTACAACAATATAAGGAGAATATAAAGAGAATTTCACAAGATTTCATCTTTTGAAAAAAAGTACACATTCCCTTGACTCGTTACTGACATATTTATGGGTAATATTATTCCCATTGCCTTTAGAAAGAGGCAAGTCATGTGCTCTTTTATTATGCAAAAAAAGTGAAAATATGTTGAATTTTCTTTACATTTTCTTTATACTGTTGAACTCATATGACATCACAAGCCTTAGTTGTCTCCTCATCCAGCGGTTCCAACACAAAAGTTTTAAAAATTCATAACTTTTGCATCGATTGTCCAATTTTCCTCAAACTTTCACTAATGTGTTCTACTAATATTGCTGCATTCTCCCAATCCTTATGTTAATGAAGGTGAACTTGTCCTTTAAGTTTGTGTCATATCACAATTCATACAAAACATGGTGAAATGTGAACATAATTTCTAGAATAATTTCTCAAGTTTTAGATAATCTATTATACTTCAAAGTAACCTGAGTGAAGAGTATACTAGTAAGTCATTGGCTTGAATATTCAACAATTAGTTTCACAACTTCGATTTTTAAGAAGCTGTGAGGGATACTTTTTTGCTTGTATACAGACGAGTCTGCTGGTAGTTTCAAAATGTGCATTAAATTTAGCTTCAGGTGGAGCTATTTCCTGCTTTCCTCTTCCTCTTTCTCTATCTCTCTGTGTGAGATGTTATATGAAATATGTATTTTCCAAATTTCCATATGAAGAGTTTGTTTGCAAAAACCGATAAGTCCATTTTTGAAGATTTTGAAGTACGGCATCTGTCATAAAATACAAAATAATACCTTTTAAATGATATATTGGTCACTACACATAAAGGTACGTTTTTGAAGTTATGGTCAAAAGAAGCAAAAATTTTCTTATTATTCTCTTTATTTTTCTTGACCTTTAATGGCAAATATCTCCATTTGACAAATATGGACTTATCGGTTTTTGCAAACAAACTCTTCATATATATATATATATATATATATATAGACGATGAAGACAAACAAGTTGACATAATGCATTAGAATCCAACTTCATTTATTTGTAAACCAAATTTTCGACCCTTGCACGGATCTTCCTCAGGGTAACAGTGATCACTGTTACCCTGAGGAAGATCCGTGCAAGGGTTGAAAATTTGGTTTACAAATAAATGAAGTTGGATTCTAATGCATTATGTCAACTTGTTTGTCTTCATCGTCTTCATGCTCTTATTCCAACACGCGGATAATAATACCATTATATATATATATATATATATATATATATATATATATATATATAGCGAAAACATTGAGCAAAGAAAATGGGTTTTCATCTGGATTCGAACCCGAGACCCGGCCTCCGGATTACTAGACCGGTGCTCTACCGACTGAGCTATTGAAAGCCCTAGATCGGTGTTCGTCCCAAACCCTTAATTCTCTTTGCTCGTGTGGTCAGAAGCTATAGTGTGTGCATGTGTGCTACACACACACACCGATGAAAGGCCGATATATATTATGCATAGGTCAAAAACTCAATAAAAAACCAAATAGAGCCTAACATTCTTTCGATTAAAGAAAACTTACAGGAAAAGTTGGGATCCTTGAAGTAATTATGTTCCCATACTCACACTGAGCCATCGTGCATATGGCAGCGGCATTAACACATGTTTTGATATTAAGAATCATATATAATTTATTGGAGGAAATCTTCTCCGAGAATTGATATTACCAAGTATGAAATATTTTGCAATGATGCTTTGTCATCATTCGCAAGTGCCATACTCTGCCTCAGGATTCATAACCACTCACCCCAGTCATGAAAATCACATGTCTTTTGTGAGCTTCTGTACATTTTGTCATGTTTTTATCATATTTTTGTCCATATTTTGATATCATCGATCCACGTGCGTACCTCTGGAAAGGCGTCCATTGCCTTAACCCTGGAGGAGGAAATGTTCAGTAGAGTCATTTGCTTTTATGGAGTATGAACAGAGTAATTCTATTCACATGAAGTAGGATTTCAGAGGTACTTTATGAGTGCCTACGTCGTGGAGAAGATGAACTAAAATATTGGTCAAAGTATACGACGCCCGAGATAATGTATGCATCTCAATAGCTATTCGCCTATTTTAATTCATTTGCCCTCTGTAGGATTCAAGTTACCAACCTATGATAAAGCTACAGTCCAGCCGGAGCTTCGAACAAAGTGGTAATATACAGGCCTGCAGTGTATTTTACCCACAAACCTGTCCACGTTATCATCACTTTATTTAGTCACTTTATTTGTATCTCCTTGATGCATTCATTCATGATGTGTCATAATGCTCTGCGGTATTTTGGTGTGATTTACAGTAACCTTTTTGGAGAACACTTAATCACTATATTCGTATAGGTGCCTGTACATATACATCTCCCCTTTTTTACCCCAATGTAGGCTGATCTCTGACAGAAAGAATGAATATCAGTGTGGTGCCTGAGGAAGTTTGAAGTAGTCAGTATATTAATTAGGTATAGTGTGACATTCTAACTGTGTATCATTTCACAACGCATGTTTACAAGGCGGGGAAAGCAAAACGAGAACTCTCAAAACCGAAACAACAATAACGACTCGAAACCCTCTCCGGCATCCGATAGCGCACTGATTTGAAAAGCCAAATAGTACAGGTATCGAGGAAGAATGAGAACTAGGCTGGTAATCTGTAAAAAGGGACTTCCCCCGTTCCTCGTCATCACGGGAGTCCGACTTCAAAAATTCCATTACGTTCTGAGGTGTGTGCGTATGTACTGTTATCTCGATGCGTATGTGCGTTTGTGTGTGACTGCATGTGTGTGCATTCATGTTTTTGTGTTTAGTAGACTTGTGTGTATCTGCGTTAAAATTCTACTGTGTGAATGTGTGTGCGCGTGTGTGTGTGCGTGGGCGTGTGTGTGTGTGTGTCTACTTGACCGTTGAAATTTGCGATAACATTCCTTTACGGTTTGGTGAGCAAGAGCACTATATTTTTAGTACCCTTCATTGTGTATAATCACAGAGGTTCAATGTGTGAGTCTCATGCAATGTGTGTTTGATGGCGCGATTTATAGTGTGTCTGTTTGTCACTTTTGACAAACACATTACCGTTTGTCTTTATCATTAGCAACTTTACTGTACCATAGATATTGATTAAACAGGGCCCTGTTTTATGAAGAATTAATGATTTCTATTGTACGTCTATGACAGCCTGTGTGGTAATTGAATTTACAGCCGATTACTAGTATATCTTTTGATAAAACGGAGCCCAGGTGTAATAACCGCAGATAAAAGTTATAGCTGCGAAGATCGTTTTCATTCATGCAGAAATATCATTAGAGTGTAGTTTAAATAATGACACAATATTTATTGCACGAAATGATGGTAATCTACGAGCATTCAAAAAATGTTGTGCTTGCTCGAAAAAAAAAAATACAATCAATGTAGACCCTGTAATAATTGCTCAGTAACATGACAGTTCACTGTGCATTTTGAAGCGTCCTCCTTTCTTTCTTTTTATTTGTGGAAATGTGGAAGTTTTAAAATATTTGCCTAGATCAAAGATGTGTTTGGTGAGAAAGAACATGAGTGCTACGTGCAAGATAGCAGCGGTGATAGCGCAGATGATATTGGTTGTTGCAATATATCAATAAGGACAATGATGATAAAATGCCCACTCAAAAACAATGATGATTCTAGACTGCAGTTTCAGTATCATGAGATATACTCTTAAAGTTTGCTGCCACTTACCTTGGCCATTTTAACGTTGTGTAATTTCTGACAAATGGCATGAATGGCAATCATCACGATTATTTTCACAGCTGTTCTTTAATCACCGCTATGATTGCCTTCATCATAATCGTAACTATGTTCTCATTGTTTTGGTCAATACCATTCTGAAAATTCGTTGCGCCCGTTGTCGATGTCGTTACAGATACAAGCATCCAACCATTCCTTATTTCATAATTTCCTTCACGGTATCTTATTTTGCGGCGACTGCGATCAAGTATCAATGCAGCAGTAGGCACGGTATAGACCAGCTCTACGTCCCTGATGTAGGTCCAACAGTATCGATTGTCATAGGTGAACCGAGGAGGTGCTAGGCGAGACTAGTACAATGTACCTCCTTGGATTAGGTCCTAACTATAACAGCAGCGAGATCACTTTCTTATTTCCCTGGTAACAATTAGGGGAAACCCCTACTTCATAAACCCCTTTCCTACAATCCCCCCCCCCCCTCCTCTAAACGGACACAAAGTTGTATACATGCACATTGCACGTTCCATTTATATGAGACACAAAGCTCCTGTGTAGCAAATAACCCTCGTTTGGTCCATCCAAAGAGCTATTACACACTACCCTTCCAACATGATAATATGCACTAAAATGCACTTGAGGGTGAAAAAGCGGTGTTAGAAAGATGAAATTTTAGGGGGGGGGATGTCTACTTTGGCAAAATAAGACAGCAAACACATTTTTTTTTTCAAGGGCCATTTCCCTCGGTTTTTCTCTTTCTTTTGATCCTCCAAATAAAGTAGTGCACTATTAAGAAGCGTGTTCCAGCGTGTTTTTCTAAATTTTGCTGTTAAAAGTGTATTTTTCATCATGCATTTTGATTCACCGCTCCAAATTAAAGCATAAATAATTTTGATTGCTGCCAGCACCACCAGCACATTAAAAGAAAAAGCGAACTGCAGCAAGGATCAGTCTTTCCTGTTGTGAGAACTCTAGACCGGCGGGTCCCGTTTCATAAAACTTGTTATCAGTGACAAATTATCATAGTTGTTAGAAGCTACTGAAATCCTTGCATCTGATTGGCTAAGAGCAAATTTATCACAGAAATGTGGCAGTTCTCAGTGATAACAAGTTTTATGAAACGGAACTACTGAATGCTTTCTTTCGTCAAAGCAGGGAGGGTGTGGTCAAAGCATGCACCTGGGGCCTGTTTCATAAAACGTTTTATCAGTGACAACTGCCACATTTCTATGACAAATTTGCTCTCAGCCAATCAGATGCAAGGATTTCAGTAGTTTGTCACATCTATGACAACTTGTCAGTGATGACAAGTTTCATGAAACGGGCCCCTGGTCAGACTACTATTGCAGTGCTATAGGAGCGTGACTCCGGTTCGCTCCACTACCTCCGGAATCTGTACAGCGGGAAGGCCGGACGCGAAATTATTTTTCCCGCATAAGTTCCGGACCCCAAGTCTCAAAACTTCAATTTATTGACGGAATAAACGGCAATATAATGTGAGATACTATTTGTATTACATGCAATACTTTCGGTGTGTTGAAAATGGTAAAAGTTCAGTAATTTAATTAAGAAATGTAGTACCCCCCCCCCCCAAAAAAAAGAAAAAGAAAAAAAAAAGAAGCAAAAAGTGGGATTTGAAGCAAAAAGTGATATTCGAACCTGGGACCTCGAGTGTATGAGTCTGAACGTACACCATTTGCCACACGAGATATCGTTGCAAGCAGATGTTCTTTTTTCATTCTTAGAGCGTCTTGTTAATGATTACGTCATACGGTCTAATGTATATTCATACATTCTCTCACGGGGTCCGGAACTTATGTGGGAAAGATAATTTAGCAGGCCGGACGGGGACAAAAGGCTGGATTGGAATGCAAATGAAATGGGGAATTGAAAACAGAGTAAAGCTGGAGCCCTGTCTCACCTCCTGCCTTGCTTGCTCGTGTTGCAGGGTCCACAATAGTCCACTGCCTGGACTGTTCTCTACGAGCTACCCGTGCGCACTTCTCGGCTCACACGCGTCCACACAGATAGATTGACACAATACTATAAAGCACTAACCGTACGGCACGCACGCACGGACACACCGGGCGGACAAATCAGAGGGGATACGCGATCGGTGGGGATCACGCTATCAGTGTGGTAGCTATGTGATTTACGCTGGCGCACGATCGGAGGGATATAATACGATAAAAAACGGCCAGTATCTGGTCTAGGTCCACAATAGCTCAAGGTTTGAAGCAAGCGATGATAAAAGATGTGACAGGAGGATTGAGAACCATGAGGGGGTGCAGTTACAGTGGGAAATTTGGGGGTGATCATAAAATTATAGGCAAACACATTTATAGTCAAAAATGCATTGCAGATTATTGATTTGTTTTGTTTTCATTTGGGTTTGTTTGCTTGCTTGTTTGTTTGCTTACTTGTTTTGCTTGTTTGTTTGTTTGTCTGTCTGTTTGTTTGTTTGCTTGCTTGCTTGCTTACTTTCACGACCTATATGATCTGTTTTCTGCTGTGGCACAAATTTCATGTTCCCCTCCAGTAAGATGTAACTGTCTTTACGGTATAACGAAGACAAATATCTTGAAGTGGTTACCTGCAATCCAACAAAAACGAAACCTATCAATGTAAGTTTGAATTGATATGTTAATAAATTTGAAGCAATTCATGGTTATCCTTTTTCTCCTTTTAGATATTATGCGAAACTATATGCGAAAATTTGTGTGCAAGCTTTCCTGCGAGCTGCGACATGTATTGACTGCGAGACTTACGGAGTAATAAAAATTGCCTCATTTGATTTGCATGCACGATTTTGACAAATTTCACAACTCTTACATTATTTGTTTGTTTGTTTGTTTGTTTGTCTGTCTGTTTGGGAAACTTTGGTGAAACCCTTTTTTTGTACCAGACAATCTTTAAAGATTCACTTTTCATTTACACGATGAATGCAGAATCAGTGCAACATTTGAATATTATACATTCTATTTCTTATTTTTTAATACAAAAGAATATCTACAATTGATGGTCTCATAGATAGATTGAAATCATGACATGTTTGAAAAAAAAAATCTCACTAAAAAAGTGACAGTAAATGCCTCTTCATTTTTGGGATAGCCATCATCTAATTATTACAATCACCATCACTCAATTTTGCATTCAATACAATCATATAATGCCAAAATACTCTCTGCTTTGCAAAAGTCAATGATACAAAATATACACTCAATATCTTGACAGTATGCTCACACTAAAAAATAAAGGTCCAAATTTGCACCATATTTGTCCATAATCATACCAGCACCCTGGGGTGCACATTTGTACCTTTTATTATGCAAGTAGAAAATTAAATCTCTTGATATTTATATTCGTACCTACAAAGATGCGGACATATCCATTAGAGTGTAAGTTTGATCTTACTAGTAAAACCTTGGTACTTGCGGTCCAATTAATTGACAATGTATTAATGTTTATGGTGCATGTTTGCACCCTTCATTAGTACAAACTGAGGGTGCAAATGCGCACCCCTGCAGGTTCAAAATTCAGCATACTGCACCTCTAAGGGTGCAAATTGCTTATTGCGGTGCAAAGTTGCACCCATTAGGGTGATTGTATAGGGACAATTTTGGGGTTCAAATTTGAACCCGTATTTCTTAGTGTGCTGACGGTAAATTATTTACAAAAGAGAATCGTTATTGATGTTTAGCATTACGTAGTAAAGAACTCCTTTGTAAATTCCTTTCTGTTAACTTTTGCAGTTGTCACCGTGGAACTCTAATTTACATTCATTTCAATGTTTGTATTTTGTCTTCTTCAAAACCTTCAAAGTCGACATGATTGTAGTATGAAAATAAGTTATAGAAAACAATTTCTGGCGAATACATGAGAACACAAATATCGTTACCATCGATGGGTTATCGTTATATCCTCTCATTTATAAAGACATGATGCTAGCCACTCGCTTGAAATACTCAGTGTGAAATGGACATGAATACTACAAAATTTGATATTTATATATCATATATATTTATATATAATTATTCTACCTCTAAACAAAGGACGACTAATTTTATGTAACGTTTCTAGTGGCATGGTCTTTTTAGTCAAGGTATATAAGTTTGTTTTTTTTTCATTACTTCATAATCGAGATCACAATAACCGACGATGATTTCACAATTGATTGAGATTGTGGCATTATAGCGGCAATAATGGTTTTGTCATTTGTTAAGCAGAATAAGAAAATATGGTTCTGTATATAATTTCATAGATAAGACAGCAATTTGATTTAATTCTATTACTTTCTTCCTTCTTGTTCATCAATCTTTGTCTCTCTCTCTCTCCTCCTCCTCCTCCTTTATTTCGTTGAATGCCTTATCCAACACTGAAGCCTGAAATATCATTCTTCACACGAAATAAGCAGTTCCTCTTTCGTACAGGAATCAGAATTTACACTTTAAATTGACTTTGCGACGGTATAGTCGTCACGCTCGCCTGATAATAAGCACCAAAAAAGAAAGAAAGAAAAGTGGAACAGAAGTCGACTGAAGATTTTCCCTTGTAGATCACCTTTCAACCTGTGATACATAGCTCTCAGATTTTTGAGAAAAAAAAAATCCTTTCTCGTTTCAAAATTGCACAAGCAGACGAAGTTAAAAAGGAGTGTTCTAATACTGGGTACAAATGTATCTATGTATACAAAATGCCATTGATCGAAGTGATACATTATATTACGTACCACACTAAACCTATACCACTAACGCAATTTGTTCCTTTGTATGTGAACGTACCAAGGACATACCTAGATAGTATGGTCTTCCGTGTGAACTACGCAGTAGTTTCTATATTCCATTTTTTTTTTCTTTTCAACAAGGCTTGGCAGATTGCCACTAAAATTCCGGGGTGGATATATTATTCATTGCTTAACCAAAATATAAAAATACTGTTTCATGTTTAAGGCGCATATTTGCACGGACTATGTCTTTTGTTCAAAGTTCAAGCTACAAGACATGAAAGAGAGGATCAAAGGGAGTATATCATTTTCTCTTCAAACATTGTATTGGGTCGATATATTATTCTGTTGAGAAGAATTCATCAATTCTTTGGCAAATAATGTCATATGTAATCACAATATCGTACAGCCCGTCCTAAAAAAAAAAAAAGTTATTATCCGTTTAATAAATCAACGCTTGCTTGTTTGTTGTTGTTGTTGTTGTTTTTCTTTGTTTGCTCTTCCCTCTCACGGTGACTAGACAAATGCCCTGAGTAGCTGCTCAAAGGATACAACAATAGAGTCATTAATAAAATACATGAGATCATTTTTCACAGCGAAGGCCTGGAGGTATATTTTCAATTCAGACGCATGGCATTCTATGACATAGAAAGGCCGACTGATTTGATTTCACGAAAATATTGCTGGAGTGACGCCTGATAGTGAAATTATCCATTTGAGAGAGAGAAAAAAAACCCCAAATTTGATTATATTCAACACAACATTTAACGTCTATGATCGCCACATTAGTTCCATAAGATTACTGGGCAAACAAAATGCCAGCATCGACGTTGACAGGATTCAAAACGAAGAATTAAAGTATACCGATGCATAGAGCAACAACATCAATATTTTGTTTTGTTTTGTTTTGTTTTATTTTGTTTTGTTTTTGTCGGCCTTAACATTTCTGATCATTTTCTTCTTCCTTTTCTTTCGAAATTTTCCTAATTCACTACTACTTTCATATGCCACGCATTTTGAAATAAAGAGCTTGATGAAGAGGGTGTAGATACTAACTTTATATCCAATACCGCTAAAATAAACACTATAGTTTTATTACGATGAAAAAGAATATTATGGATCCTCTCCCTCCCTCTGTTCATCTCTCTCCTCCTTGGTAGCTCTCTCTCTTTCTCTCTTTCTCTCTCTCTCTCTTTCTCTCCCTCACTCTATATAAATTTCCTTTCTTCCTCCATGTTGCTAAATCTTTCCCGAAGTTGTCTTATAAATTCTTCGAAACAGCGACGCTCGGATAAATATAGTCGTGTCCTCCTATCTGCACACGGTGATTGAGATAGCCGATGTAACACGCAGCTCATCTCCGTCAACAGTCCTTCACGAGACACCAAGAGAAATCAGTGCTGTAAGTAACGTCTTTAACCATTTCAGTGCCGGCGGCTCCGAACAGTGTGTACAAATCTATGGGGTTTTCTATGCCAATTGGCACACAAGGCACAAAAAGGTTAAATGGCGTCCAAGTCATCACCGACACAGCCGCAGTTCATTCTCATGTTGTGACTCTGATTTCTACGTTAAAGTGTTCTCGACCGTGACAAGTCCTCCATCCAGCCTCCAAAGGAGATGCCGCCGAGCCCGGCGCCGGGACCGGTGAACCTCCTGTAGGTCGGTCCACTTTTCTCCGAAGTGAGTTCGCGCATGTCCAACCCACTCTCGTAAATGACATTGTCCACCCACCCGCTCTCGCTCTGCCGACGAGAGGTTTCCGTCGACTTCGACGTCGGCGCCTTGGTCGGGGTGGTGTTCGCCGCCCGGTCGATGATGTGCTGGAGCGAGTAGGCGGTGACGAACGAGTCGCCGGTGGTTGCCGTGCCCGAGCGGTGGAAGCGGGACCGCTCCTCGGCTTCGGTGATTTCGGCGTAGATGCTGGAGCGGTTGCTGTCGTGTGCCGACAAGTAGGAAACGTGCTTCCAGCGAGGCAGCGTCGACCCATTGTCATTGATCATGACGTCTTTCTGATGAGGGGCTTCCATCGTGCCGCGCTCTGACTTCGTCGACGAGATCTCCTCATACGGATGTGCAGTGGAGCTTAGTACCCTGCAAGTTGAAGACAGAATGGTGGTAGCGGTTAGACAGTGGAATGCATGTTAGAGTGAGAACAGTGAAAGATAAGAGAAAAAACCAGACAAACAATGGTCGCTGCTAGGTCACTATTATCATGGTACAACATTGTGAAACTTCAACATTATCTCGAATGATAAGTATAGCACGTTGTGTGTAAGTTAATAGCTCCATCGAAACAGTTTTGTCTGAATGTTCCACAGTTAACGTTAAGCCCACTGCTTTTACGAAAACCGAATTTGAAACGCATGTAATTTGTGGAATATATCTTGTCATATCTCTGAAATATTAGGAAAACAAAGCGCAGCTTAGCAAAATACATTCTATGATACTAAGGCACATAAAATGTGGATGTACAATGTCAAGTAAATGTTTCATGATGTGGATTTCGCAGGTGCGGGAACATTCTTCTTGCGCTCAACCTGCATTGCTCTTGCTCGCTGTTTCTCATTATGTTGACTGTGACCCATGTCCTAGCTATGTTATACCCTGGCGAGTTAGCTGAAGAGCGCCATCTATAGATTACCGCTAGTCAGACTAGGTTGACTTCTTTGACTCCGAGGCGATTATTGAAGGAATGTGATTAAAAAACAACAACAAGAAGAAATCGTGAAGATCATCGGCTTCTCCAGCAAACAGATCTCACACCGGAGTCGCTTGGACAAATTTAGATATAGTGAAGTTAAAATGTCGATGTCATAATCTCGATGACCGTCTAATTATTCATGTATGATATCAGACAAAATATCAGACAAGACAGAAATCGAAAAGCTGCCAACCTTTGCATCTATTCCATACACTTACTATCCAAAGTATTAGGATGAAGAAGAGAGCAAGAGAAAGACAGAAAGAGAGAGATGTGGGTGTTGGGGGCTCGAGTTTGGAGAGGTTGTACGTCTATTTTTTTTTTCTTTGCAGATTAAAGATAATTATTATGCAATCAACTCAGAAGGGAGCAATGTGCTTATGACTGATTCATTAATTGATTAGAGTGTATTTCCATTGTGTTTACTTAACAAAAATTTCATATCATACGTCGCAGAATGATTTAAGAGGAAATGACGAGAACAAAAGTCGTGTCTTCTGCTTCCTTGTGTCA
This sequence comes from Diadema setosum, assembly GCF_964275005.1. Taxonomy (NCBI): domain Eukaryota; kingdom Metazoa; phylum Echinodermata; class Echinoidea; order Diadematoida; family Diadematidae; genus Diadema; species Diadema setosum. The sequence continues at coordinate 14,423,471 of NC_092694.1, forward strand.
AATTGAGATATATCCCTCCGTATGGTAACTTCTCTAAAAACTGCAGTCACTATAGAATGGCTCCACAGCTGTCACTCAAACTTGGTCTTATACCACGGTGATTACAAGGTTGACGTTCATAATACATAAAGTAAGAAGACGGATTTTGCAAGGCTTTTACGGACATATTTCAAATCCGTTGTTCGTTGTTGATTACATGTATTTCTTTAAAGCTTGGATGGTCATTAAGGTCACATGAAAATCGTTGTCATCACCTGATTTTTCGGACGAGGCAGATGACGACCACTGCGAAGAGGAGCATGAGCACGACCAGTAGACTGCTGGCGACCACGGCAACCAGGAACGTCAGGGTGGGGCGGGAATCTGCCGAGGGGGGGGGGGGAGGGTGAAAGGCCCAGGAGGATACGAGACAAGAATTTGTAGCAATCATCATTGATTGATTGATTGATTGAACGTCATTATTGCTTCACGCAAATCATGTTGGTGGTAGTCTGACAAGATGGCGAAATGTACACGTCAAAAAGTCACGGACTTTGCATGATGTATCATACCTTCATGAAAGTTTGATTATACAATGCCTGATGAAGCGAAAACAAAGTTATAGAAGAACAGCAAATTAAGGGTGCTGCTAAAACTGTTCTTTCCTGGAGACAATGAGAATGGATTTACTGTAAATGTACGTATAGTGTGCTAAAAGAAAATGCATACAATTCTGCTCAAAGCAACATTTTTTGCGAGTGGAAAATACAGAAATCTTAAAAGATCTTATACTCTGTATAAAGGTTTACATATTTGTTTCTCATGACAACACAGTGCCCTCCTGCGCCACGAAATTGACGTTGGCTGAATAGGGGGCATATATCGACAAAGATCAATGTTTAAATGGTAACGGAACGTGTAATCGCATGAAGTCTTTTTCAGTGATATTCCCATCTTTTACCTTATCTTACAATGCATATTTCCTGCCTTAACTATTTTGCCACTAGTTACCCTTAAATAGCAACTCATCGTTTAAAAAAGGCGTAGAAAAATGAAATAAGTGAACGATTGTATTTTGACTCAGCAGATTTGGAATGAAATAGCACCGTGCTCACGTTTTCTTGCGAATCTCAAAATCACAAGAAAGCTTTAAGAACCTTTCGTTGCAGTTGTGTAATGCCGGAGAGTTTCAGGCAGCCTACGGATTGGGAGCCGCGTGTTACCATTTTTGCAACATTAATGAGAAGCAATAAACCCTAGATCACCGGTGGCGGCGCTAAATCGCCCTGATCCCTACGTCGCATTTTCGGCTCGGATTAGCCTGATATCGAATAGTCCATCGAAAACACCCCTACCCAAGAAGGGAGGCACACAACCATAGGGCAGGAGGATCGCTGCAGGAATTACTGTAGCTTACTGGAGAGTGCTGAATGTATTAACAAAAGTGTGCCTCGGGATGAAAACTGTGCATTTTAACCCAAATTAGTAAAGTTTTGTACAGGTCTAGGGATTTACCTCGGCACTAACGCGAGATGCGTTGTTGCAAAGGAGTGATTGACGAAAAAAAAAAAGTGCTGCGATTATGGGTACCATAATACTTAAACCTGTAAGTGCTTTCTAGAGAACGATCAAGTCATCAGTTCTTACTAAAACTGCGACCGTAATGGGAATTTGTCAAGTTTCCCTTTTCGGGTTTTGGTGCTTGTTCCACATGAAATGTGCATAGTCAAAGTCTGGAATTTGTACAGCTTGAGGTGTTGTCGTTGTTCAACGTGGTATAGGTCGTAATGAGCCTCGACCATAACAAAACCTAAACGTAGGCAGACAAACACCCCGTTTTTATGATAGAAACACTGATCTTATTTGGTCGATTATTGGGTCGATCTGTCAATCATTTTCCTTTCACCTATATAGTTCATTTTAAATGTTGCGATATCATGAAGTCACAGACCTCAATATAAAAATCATATATCGATTTTTTTTTCTGAATTCTTATGCTGAATTCGTAGAAAACGATTGAATAGAGAATGTCAGTGTCTATCAAAAAAGAAAGAAAAAAGTCAAAGGAATAAACTGCTTTCTCAACATCGCAATGACTCGCAAGAAAACGGGAAAAAAAGGTATTGCAGTATTTTTTCCTGCAGCTCCCAGCATGCCCAGACATATGCCAGAGAGAATCAAACTGTTTAACGTGCCGGCATTTTCTTCAATCGCGTACGATGTCGACATTCGCTCTCGACAATCGCCCTCAACAGCGGCGCCTGCAGCTGCAACTCAATGGCAGTATTGTTCCCGGGACAGATAGTAAAGCAGTACTCAGAATTTCGTTCGACCTTGAATGTGGCAGGTGTCGTAAGCAACACCCCTGGCAGATAGCTCGCCGGACAGGTGGTGGTGGGGTGGGGGGGGGGGGGGAAGGCTTTTGCAAAAGGTGGCTGTAAAGCTCAAGACACTCGCCTGTGAATTAATCTCTGATTGCGGATCACGTGAAGACAAGTATCTCTTGCTCATCACAGCATAAGAATTGGGGCCCCTTGTCGTCTGAATAACAGGGGGAAATGACACAATGTGGGAGGCATACGTGGTAGAATATGATATTATGTGCTCTTTTATTAAAGGTGTATCGTTTTGGTTGAGATGGGGATTCAGGTTTAAACATTTCGGAAGATAATTAGACACCACTTAGATATAAAATATCAAAGAGCGCACAAAATATTCTAAGAGGAATTAAGAGTATATTTGATTTACAAAAAAAAAATGATTCTAAAATTCCCGAGATATCCAAAAACAAAGACTTCCTATTATAAGGAGGGAACCACCTTTTATTTGGACCACTTTGTTTTGGTTTGTTTATGGATATCTCAACCATTTCAAAAGCAATTTTTCATCAAATGTAAACTTTTATTTTTTCTTAGATTTGTATACTCCTTATAATATTTCACATAAGTGGTTTCTAATTATCTCACGAAAAGTTTAAACCCGACTCCCCATCTCAACCAAGAGTATGCCATCCCTTTAAAGTGAGAGATTGATTTCTTGTGGTAAAATAAGGGGAGAGGGGCGGGGAGAGGGGCGGGGAGAGGGGTGTAACGAGGAGCATCTTCATCAACGCCTTGTCATCGTGTATCAGCACACAGACGTGTAATTAGTTTTTATAAAGATTTCCGCCGAAGTCCTTTTCGTGCGTGCGGCTCTTACATCTGTGAGTTGTATGATAAGTTTCCAAGCACACAAGTTGCTGCATGGAGCCAAACAGTGTCGAAGCTGCACAGAGGTCACGTAAATTGGATAAGATTCTGTTTCTTCTTTCCTTACACATGCCAAGTCCGTGTCTCTTGGATGTCATTTCACAGCGACAAGCGAATCTTTAAAGTTGCGATGCTCCGGGAAAAGGAAAATGATGAAGGTTTTCATGCATATCATCATAACCTTTCAATTATGTCTTCACGCAAAGTTTCATGATTACTGATTTTTTAATAGACTGTTGTCACACATCTAGGCTACTGTCCATATTCCAATTGTATTACTGAATTTGCTCCTCAGCAAACTGAGCAAAAGTTGGTGGGGACATTTTGGGGCTCCGATTATTTTCTCTTCGCTTTCTCGTGTGTAACACTTTCGCTCGAGAGGTTAACGAGATTACTTATTAAGATCAAACACGATGGGCTAATTTTAACACGATCTTTTTTGTCAACATAAGGACGAGCTATTTTCATCCCTTCATGGACACCAATCGAGCGTATTGCGTGAAGTGTCTCCCTACCGAGAAGGGGTGGACCTACACGGGTTTAAAAAAAAAATGAATCGGTAATAGGTAATTTGATGAATTTGGAAATAAATTTTCTATGCACCTGCTTGGCATAATGGTAAAAGCGAGAACAGTAATAATTATGGTTTTGTCTGTATACTACAACACCAACTCTTCAGTGAACCCGTGCATATGAATTAAAATTTTATTTTGCTTCGTTCCGATGACTGATGCCTTTGTTGCATTAAAAACATGAGGGAGTAGTTTGATCCACAAGATTTTGCGACGGAGTGACCGACCGACCAACCGACAAGCCGACCGACCGACCGACCGACCGACCGACCGACCGACCGACCGACCGACCGACCGACCGACCGACTATCCAACCGACCGACCCATCGACCAGACCCGACTCGACCTCAGAGTGAATCCTTTATACCCCCAAACTAAGTGAGGATGAGGTATAAAATTAAAACAAAGGACTCACAGATCTTCTCGGGGTTCTCCGTAGCCTCCTCCAGAATGTTCCCACCATCCTCGGCCGCCAGGGTAGACGACTCCTCCACCACGTCAATCTCCTCGCCTGAAGAAGGGGAACAATGATGTGTTAGCCAAAATCTCAGCAACTCATCTCTCCTAGAGCAAGTTCAGATAATGATGAAAATACAGCTAATGAAGCTGCTGGCGATAGTGATGATGACAACAGAATTACGATATACTACTATTACTACTACACTACTACTACTACTACTACTTTACTAGAAACAAAGCAAAACAAAGTGGTATTATAAAACTTGGGTTCCATCTCTTATTAGGACCATTTTGTTTTTGAGCATGTCAGCCATTTCAAAAGCGATTTTTATCCAAAAAAAAAAAAACACCCACAAACAAACAAACAAACAAATTTTTAGTTCCTCTTGGAATGGTATGCTCGTTACTATATCATAGAAGTGCTTCCTAATTGTCTCGCATAAAATCAAAACCTGAATCCCCATCTCACCCCCCCCCCCCCAAGAAAAAACACCAAAAACCAGCAACAACAACTATACAATCCATTTAACATAATGAAGTCCAAGAAACCACGTGTTTGTGGTTACGTGCTGCATTAATTGCTTGATCTGAATTAATTTTCACTTCAGGGCGGTGAGTTGGCTCAGTCGGTAGCGCGTCTGCTTCACTATCCTAAGGGCCCCGGTTCGAACCCGAGTCTGGACTGAGCAATGTTGTGTGTAAACTTACCGTCCCCTCTGGCAAGAGGCATAACACTCTGTCCCTCGGATAGGACATAAGGAGGTCCCGTATATGAGAGAGTATCAACTCATGCACGTAAAAGATCCCGCTTCATTCATTCATCGCAAAGAGCAGGGTGTTTAACCCGGTGAAGTGATCCCACCTCACATCCAACTGGACCCCATGGAAGACCAGCTTAAAGGGATCGTATAGTTTGGTTGAGACCTAATCTCAGGTTTCTAAAATTTTTTGGTGAGATAATAGAGAAACCTCTTATGAAATATGAAAGAGCATGCAATTCCATGAGGAATTCAACGTTTATTTGATGAAAATTGGTTTTGAAATGGCTGAGATATCAAAAACAGAGCGATTCTAATAAGTGTGTTACCCACATTTTTTACAATCGCTTTGTTTTACTTTGTTTTTTGGATGTTTCAGTAATGCCAAACCTGATTTTCATCAAATAAACTTTGAATTCCTCTTAAAATGGTATGCTCTGCACTATTTCGTAAGTGTTTTCTTGTTATCTCGCAAAAAGTTAAAAGCCCAATTCTCATCTCCACCAATAACCAATACTGTATCATCCTTTTAACGTAGCTGAATATGGGCTATCCAGCCATCTTCTCAGATGGAAAATAAACAAACAAACAAACAAACAAACAAACAAACAAACAACTTTGTGGTCATGAGAACAAAACACAACCATAACTGAGTTACAATAACATTTTGTCGTTGACATACAAAAATAATCGAAACGCACATCATTGGAATAATGTTGCAGTGGGGAGCTATACATGGTAGTCATAAGAACCAAAGTGTGGGAGCCATTATCATATTCACAGCGAATATTTCGCCAATGTCTTTACTATTCTTTGTTATTGATTCGAATGTAAAATATGGATAAGAAAATCTTCCGTTTTAATCTATTACAATTCATAATTATAAGCATGTTTGTTTCGCTTTCATACATTTTGAAGAAAAAAATATCTTTTCTTCGCAACGTCTTCAAACTATAGATGTTTGTTTTCCAGTTTCTCTCTGAAGTTGGCCGATTTAATATTTGTACATTTCTAGTGATTGTGTGCAGATCTATAGAATCCAAGCAATAGTCTTTCTCCATATAAGATTATGAAGTGACTTTCAGAGTTGCTAATCTAAAGGTGGTAGGATGATAACACCTACAGCCAATTTCCCCAGGTGGTGATGGGTTCATTCCCGATTATCTCGCCTTTCTATTAACATCGGGATTCCTGGATTTCATCCAACCCAGACCGCCACGCGTCCATGAATACAATCATGACAATGATGGGTTTTCGTTTTTACTGCTGTTCATTGCACACGAGACGTGTTTTCTCTTTTCTTTCAACAGATGGAGTCTATTCAAATCATGAAGTTGGAGAACGTTGACGACAATGAACTAGCGAGTATGGCGCCAAAACCTTGTTCTACAAATTCAACACGCGCCCGCTTGTCTCTCAACATCGCGCCATAGAGTATTATTCTTCGTCAGTAACGGCAAACCTCCCATCTATAGCCAGAAATGCCGAGTTTTAACAATATTGTACCCGGTATCGATAACATTAACAGAACGTTTGGTATACACAATCACACGTAGGCATCTCAAAAATGGTCTTTTCGTTTTTCTTCAAACAGGAAATGTTAAGTATAACTATATTAGGCTGTCGCAAAATTCAAGCGGCAAAAGTCAAAAGTTGTTTCGTTATGACGGTGTCCATTCCATGCAGAATAGACACGCTGGAATGGGGAATTGTGTCAGAAAATCGAAGTTCATTGGTGTTTGTTTCATCATTTTACAGCTACTTTCATGCTTGAAACTTTGGATTCAATAAGCGACATATGTTTACGTATGTATGTGCCAAATCGGCCAATTACAATGTTGCAATTGTATTGAAGTAGAAAATCGCGGGAGGCCATAATACTATGCACTATAAACATGGTATATGGGCAAGCGTTACCCGAAAATATAGAGATCCTTAGTTTTGAATGAAGAGAGAGAGAGAGAGAGAGAGAGAGAGAGAGAGAGAGAGAGAGAGAGGGAGGGAGAGAGAGATTGGAAATTTATACTTGGTAGAATTCAGGGTATCATGTACTTAAAAAAAATAATGATGATAATGATAATCACAAATTTAGCTTAGACGTTACAAACAGTCTTCAAGTGTACTCAAATTGCTCTCAATTTGTTTCTTGAATTCTTTGAAATCTGTCCGCCATTTAAATTGATAATACACCACATGCAGGAACCCCTAAACTTTCCTGCACCGGGGTATATGCATATATATCAACAGGTTTAGTTCTGTGCAGTTTTGTATGTATATACTTCACACTCTATTCAATCACAGCCCGGCTTCCTGTCGCCATAAAGCCGAAAGCTGTCAAACATTCCCTGGTGACAACTTCAAATTTTGAGCGAGAAAAGGTTCACCCTCTCTATACTATACGTGACGTGGTGGTGTGACAAATCCGCTTGCTTTTGTTACGATTCAGATTTTTTTTTTCCTCGGGAGATCGTGCTTCTAATGCTTTGCGAAGCTATACCTCACTCTAAAAACCAGCAAGCGATGATATTCAATTCTACAAATTTGGCACAGGCATCTAGCGGGAGAGGAAGCGAAGAATAAGGTCAGAAATTTAATTCTACCAGACACCTTACTCCTCTGTCTGGTGACGTCGTTGCTGGTAATACCTGACAAATCCGACCGGAGTTACTGGCTTAGAGTTGTGTTGGAAGAGGTGAGCTGACGACTGCAGCTGTTTTTAGTACGGGCAAAGTCTGGAGCCAAACTTTGTGAATACAGGATGTATGAGAATGGTTCTTTGCTTATTTTGTTCGTTCTTTGTTTTGTGTCATTATGTTTTGTTTTTCAATAAAAGGTATATTATCATTCATTGTTCCATTGTTTGCCCTGATTTGAATGCCATTTTCCAAGTGGGTTTAATAGTCGCGAAATCATTATGAATAAATTCCACACTCTCAAAATTCAATCCATGATTTTTTTTTTAATTGTTTGTCTCCGAATCGAAAAAAAAAATATAATGACACGCAAACTGACCAAGAGTCTGTTAACTCAGCGAATCGAGTGTAAGCTTTCATTAAGATACTGAGCGCTTGATTTAAATCACATATCTAACAGCATATCGAGCGTAACTTTTTTAAAGCGCATCAATCGTAAGATCAATCTTACGATCAATCTTCATGAAACAAGCCCTTAGTCACTGAGCTCGCTCGCGCGCGCGCACACACACACATACACCGACATGTACCAGCCTGTATCGCCATCTACTGTATACACTTGGCACTACTTGATACATCTGACTTCTCTCACATCACGAATGCCGGCAGTCATAAGTTGTACGACCGCCAAAGGCAAAGAAACCGCTAATTAATAACGCGGTATGGGATGGAGGAAGCGACGCAACCCAGATCCAATTTACGGGCCGGATATTGAGGAGCGGAACCGAAAGGAGGATGAACACGAGATACCCTCCTGAACCATATTCTGCTCTCGAAAAAAAAAATAACCCATGTATGTTCAGGTACTGTACTATGTGTTATCTAACCAGCTTTGTACTTGTCTTAAAGATATTCCTAGAACCCATGTTTTACACTTTAGTAAAAATATCAATGAATACAGTTAAATCAATGATAGAGAATGGCGTTGAAAATCTTTGAAAATTAGCCCGAAGAAATAAGAAAGTTGGATTTTCATGTTCAGATTAGCTTACTTGAATACAGCAAAATCAATCATAATATACAGAACTAAGACAGCTTCAAGATACCAGGCGTTGCCAGGTATGCAAGAAATAAGAAGTAGTTCATGGACGTTTACGTTTTTCCCCCCGAACATGGTTTATGCACAGTACACTGTCGTGGTCTACATAAGTCTCTTGCACATATATCTTTACAAGCGTCTTCTGACATGAATCAAGCGCATGATGTTACATCCTTTACTTCAAACTGTTCTTGAATTGAAACAAACAACACCGTAAGATTTTATGCACAGGTCAATCAATGGCACTATTTTGTGGCGATGACATCATCCCCGTATGCAATACAAAGGCATGTTGTTTACTTATGCTAAGTTATATGATATCATGGTCAGCACTTTAAAAGAATAGCTAAATTATATGCCTAAAAGAATAGCTAGATATGTGCCATATGTATGTTTGTTTCATAATGATTTTCTGCTATTGTCCTTCTGATTACTTTGATCCGCCCACAAAAAAAGACATAACAAAACAACAAACTATATAATTTCCAGACCAAGATTCTGCCGATGACGTCATCTGTCAATCTACTAATATGATCAATAAAAGACAATTATACACGTTACCATGGACTGAGCATAACTGGCATATTTCCATGTTACTATGCATGATTAAAAAAAAGGCATTGTACGGAAACCTGTAATTGTGTTCATTTTACAGGAGGTGCGCATTCTTACATCTTTGTTAATCATAATCATGAATAAAAAGATACCAGATGATGAAACAATATAACAAGAGAAAACTATTTTAAGATATGTATGACACAAATTAAAATATTCTTTTGGCCACATAAATGAAGATGAGGGTTCTATTAATCAACAGCAGATAACATGAATTTGCATTGCACATGTCCTTTAATGTGACTGTGCCTAGGAATACTACTTCGTGAAAATCTATTGAATTCCAAATTTGTATACCTCTCTCAATTTACTTCCAGACTTCAAATGACACGTTTACTGATTTGTTTGTTTGATCGTTTTGTTCTTAGTCAATTAAAATTTGAACGCGGGGTCACGTTTTCCTTTATATTTTTTTTTTGGAGGGGGTTGGCAGAGATGAAGGTAGTTATCATTTTGGTCTTTACCCTAATTCTGGATTTTCTACCTCATTCTTTTATATTTTCAGCAAAGTACCTCTTACTTGCAGTAATTGTTCGGAGTTGTTTTATTTGATATGAAAAGCGTAGTTGTATCCGTGTGCCGGTTTCTGTAAAGGTCAAGATTTGTCCCTGTAATGGGCCTATTCATCCGACAATATTGTCTATCGCTTGTTTATACGGAGGGAGAAAAATCATTTACGAAAAAAATCTCGTGTCACGTGACTTACCTGTGAGTTTCTTCGGACTGTACACCGTGAAGCTCAGGTTGCTAAGGGCAACGCCACTGCGCGGAGCGCCTCCGAGTTTGGCTTCGAATATAAACTGGAACGGAGATCAAACAGAGAGGGGAAAAATAGAGAAAGGGGGAAAATACATGAGCCTGTCGCATACGGGTAATTAGATAATTGAGGTGCGACATCTAATTTAAACTCGTCTTTTGCGTAGGTCTATGGCTCTTACCTCCTCTCCATAAATATGCAAAGGTTTATAATGATTATGTTATCATTGTGGACCCAATCCCTTCTCCATTTACCATCAATATCATTGTTATAAACTCGATATTACAACCGTTCCTTCCCTTTCTCTTCATTTATATTTCTTTTCTCTTTTTTTTTTTACCTACATTATGTTTCATCTGACAATACATTTAATACATTTCTCCTAACTTCCAAGAGATCTCAAGCAAGCCTTCATTTTTTCTTGATAAGAAGTGTGCTACGATGTTATGCAAAGTTTGAATGTATCTTTTCCAGTGTGAAAAATTATTTATCTTATGAACATCCACTTTCCCGACATCTTTCTGAGATACGTTCAATCAAATACTTTTTGGTTTTCTTTCTAGAGGAGCTGTTAGGACAAACGCTCTTTATGTATCTTGGAGAATTTGGTGGGGTTTTTTTGTACAATTCGTTTGATGTTTTTTAAATATATTTACACTACCGTGGCTTCTCGTTTCAATATAGAGAGGTCGAAACATGGAATAATGCTAACTTAAAAAAAAAAAGAAGTAGCGTAGTAATTTCGAACAGACATTAATTAAAAAAAAATGTGTTGTTTGTCACTACTCTCTCAGCATATGTCGATTCCATATTTTTTGTAGGGGGGGGGAACTCCCCCTTTAAACAGCCGAATTTAGAGGCAAAGAAGCCAACAAAGTGAGAATTTTCACCTCTACAAAGGAGCAACAGCTTGGTGGTGTCGACTTTGAACTTCTCAGCGCAGGCCAACATGATTTACATGCCAAAACCGACTTCTTTGGCGATTTTCTGATGTGACTAGTTTGCATTAAAATAATAACTATTTTTCAAGGTATAGTCTCACTCCACCCCCCCCCCCTCTCTCTCCTTCTCTCCCTCTCTTTCTAGAACATGATCTTGTACCAACTGGAGGGGAGACGCCGAATGTGGAAGGCATAGAAACTTGTTTTTCGAAAGGACAGAGAATTCCTTGCGGTAGATATTGGATTCAGACATAGAAAAACAGGAAATTCATACTTTGAGCACAATGAATGATTCGCCGCTGATGCTCGTGTGTCTCTTTGTGTCACATCACGAGGTGAAATTGAGAAATTAGATACATTTCACACATTACCAAAAAATATATATATTGAAAGATCAATCCAATCAATTTCATTTGATTGATCTCGTACATACATGACAACGCTTTAACCATTCTCGATTTATCTGAATTTATCATATCCATATCTGATATAAACAATGTTCCAGCAGGCCTCATTCAATTTTCATTTTGGTATTCCAATGTTAAATGATATATCGCGATTGTTTGTCTGTCTGTTTCTTTGTTTGTTTGTTTGTTTGTTTGTTTGTTTTTCTCAAAATCCGCAATGCACCAGTGGGATCTGGGGAAGGAATTAAATTTTCAGACACCTTATCGGGTTTTTAAGGATCAATAAGGATTGCGAAAGTAAAATCCTTTCGGAAAAAAAAAATAACTCTCTCAATTCGTTCCAAAGGGAAAAAAAAATGTTACTTACTCTAAGGAAAATAAATTGAAATATCATGCACAGCATATTTGGGCTTTATGTACTATATTTCTGTAGGAAAGTCTTAAATCTATACCTCAGCCTAGCTAGAGAACAGGAGCTGACATGGCGGACAATTTGGCGGAGGGGTGGGGGGGGGGGGAGAAGAAAACCCTCCTCATATGACGAAGCCAAATTTAGTGTCAGAAGACAACATCTTCGGGTGGATCATTATTACATTTTGCGCGCTTTAAATAGCAGATAGTCCAAACCAGATCTGGGCCACCAGACTGGGATACTAAAGATTGTATCTCTGTGTATCTTGCGAACTGTCAGTATACGTGTCATATAAGAAGAGAACTTTTTTCTTTGTTACTACATTGCATTGATGATTGTGTTATTTTGTGTATCAAAATGTTGTTGGAAATGAAATAAATGAAATGAAAAAAATGAATGAAATGAACTCGACTGGTAATGATGCAAAGTGTTTGTCTGTTTTTGACCATCAGTGTGCTACTCGTCATTTTCTGAAATTTAAGATATCCGATCAGCCTTAAAGAAAGAGTGACGGAAATTATCCTCACAATCGTCCGCACTATCCATACTAACAGTTCATCTTGTATTGATCTGAATCACAGTCTTAGTTGGAAAAAGACATGAAAGTAACACTCGAGCGTTTGAGCTGCTTTGTCAACATCTAAATTTTCGAATATTTTCATGTCTACGAAGGCAATTGATTGGATATGAGCGCACCATGATCGTGAAAAGAAAACAGCAACGAAGACACCGCGATAAGGACTTACTGTCAGACAAATGCCTGGTGGTTTATCACCTAGATGTGACTTGAAAGTGTCTCTGTAAGTCAATTATTTAAGGTCCAGTTGGTATTGTTTTTATTATGCCCAGGAAAATCTCATATGTTTTGTTAGGCATATAAAGCGCGTGAAATGACGGAAACATCTCCCCTTTTTGCAATAGTTAAGTCTAGAATTTGAATGTTTTGGATGTCGTTGACATAAAATTTGCAGAAAATGAAAATGCCCATTAAAAATGATGACTTTGGTCTCACATGTGTATAAAACTTTTTTTTTAATATATTTAATATATATAACATATTTTTTAAATAAATAATGAACCCTTGATACAATGATGAAGGCATGATTGTACAAAAAAAAAAACAAAAAACCACGAAATCTCATTGCAAGGCAAGAGCAAAAAGAGGTTGAGCAAATGTGTCGAGGGACCTATACAATAATCGTTTCCCCCCCCCCCCTCAGACTCTTCTACATTTTCAACATCGCATCCCTCCCTCTCTCTCGAGCCGAGCTATTTCCTGTTTCCACGGTTCTATTCCGATGTGTCATAAAGTGAGAAATCCAAACAATTGTCCACTGAAGGCATCTTACTAATTTCGTAGGGCAGAAATAGATTTTTTAGTCACAGACGACACTGGACAAGGTCAGTCATTAGTGGACAATCCCTAGCTCCCCGTATTATAGTATCGCCCATCGCGATCTTTTACAACGACTCACTGACCGCCGGAGCAAACACCAGTATACAGCTAAAACTTTTGTATCCGTCGTCTCGTGGGCTAATCATCAAGGTATTCAATTACAAGAGTTCTGCGCTGTTTTCTAATGAAAGTGAAAATAGCGACAAAATGGCGTGAGGATTAACCATACTTAGCCAGGAGCATAGCATACTGGGTTGAATGAAAACTAGTAGCTACTGGCTATACTTAGGGCAATGAGCGTCCGCCTACAAAATCTAAACGACGAGCTTTAGATCTGCGACGCAAACGCTAGAGACGACGCTATTAGGCTGAAAATGATGTCCTGCACATGCGCCGCTGCGGGGCAGCTGTTTGAGTTTGAGTTTGAGTTTATTTTATTTCACCACGGGTCACTCACTTCAGCCAATGGCTGTTCTTCTGTGAGTCCGTCTGTTAAAATTGTTAATCAATTAAAATTGATACTGGCGTCGTAAAAGCGTTCGCGTTGTAGATCTAAAGGCCGTGTCACACCTTTCCGAGCAAGCCTTGCGTGCGACTTGCGAAGAACAATTTTCCCCGCAGATGAGCCGCATATGACAGTAACTAGCACGTATCTCCGTAGTTGCGCTTTCAGGTCCTATTCACCCGCAGCCAAAATAAAAAAATAAAGGCCCTGTCACACCTTTCCGGGCAAGCTGCGCGGGCTTGTTTCGTATGGGGATTTTCCAGCACGCAAGACAGCTTTTTGCGGGCTGACAAGGATTTGGGCGATTTTCGCATGCGTCCTACATGCTGGATCCGAGCTACGTACGTTCTATAAGTTATACGTGCATTCCATGTGACCTGCGTGTCAGGCGCATTTGTGGCGAGCGAGGGCTGACAATTTGGTGAAGGAATCCCTCTGATGGAATTTAATATGGCAGAACTCCCACAGAATGCCATTATCTTGCATGCATAGATGCATAGCTACGTACTTCAAGCGGGTCAACTGCTTGTGACTTGCGGCAGCTACGGTCATCCTATTGGTATTCTGCGTGGGCCTCTGAGGGGCAATCCCCGCGCCTCACCCGGAAAAAGTTTTGGTCATGCTCAAAGCTTTGCTGAGGGGAAATCGGACTTGAGTGCGCACCTCCGGGCAACTACTGGTGAGATACGTGCTACTGTCAGGTGTGGGCCAACTGCGGAGAGTTCCGGGTAGCAAATTTGTTTCCTCGCAAGTCAAGCCGCAAAACTTCCCAAGATACCGTATGACAAGGCGTTGGGCATGCTAAAAACTTGTTCCTCGTGAGTCGCGGGGGTTTGCCCGCAGAGCAGAGGTACACGCATAACACCAGTAGGAGACCCTTACCGGAAGCATGTCGCAGGCAACTCCAACGCAGGTACTTTACAGTACCCGTAAGTCGCTCGTAACAGAAAACGGATCGGTTTCAAAGCTCTTACGCAGGTCACACGGAATACACGCAAGTAGAAGGTAAGTAGCACGCGTCTAGCAGGTAAGACATAAGTGCGAAACTCGCAAACATTCTTGTCCGCCCGCAGGAAATTCTCCTGCGTGCTGGAAATCCCTAATCGCAGCAAGCCCGCGTAGCTTACCCGGAAAGGTGTGACACGGCCTTGAAGCTCGCTATGGACGCACTCTGGAGGAAGGTCAATATCACAGAAAGTGATTTAAAAATGTTCTTTATAGAAAAGGACCACCAACGTTGAAGCATGACTGAGTAAACGTTGTTGACATTGCCAACACGAAATTTATCGTTGTGAATTGCAAATTAAATTATCTATATACTCATTCAATGCGTCATGATGACGTAAGTTGTAACTATGACTTCTCATCTACTTGACTATTATACAGCAGCTGATTTATAATAACCTTAATGATCATCAGTGCTCTAGTATTTAGTCTCTTATCCTCAAAAGCGCATACTATAGCTCTCAAGGTCAGAAAAACTAGAACAGAACGATATGTTTGAATCCTAGCAAACAAAGTAAAGAGGCATCTCGTTTCACACTTTCTGGCAGGCAACAAACATTTGGAATCACGATTGAGGCTTTGCTTAAAGAGAAAATGAAATACAGCCAATTGTTCGTCGTTGTTCCGCAGATTTAATTTAAGCTACAATACCCGTGTGTGTGTGTGTGGTATACTTGTGTTAAGATGTAAATAGGTAAAGAAAATTTTAAAGGGACTCTCTACTCCGTGCTCACGGATTAATGATTGACGTCACTACCGCAGTAATCACTATACGTGGGACTATTACTGCTCCCACTCTCGCTCCAACTAAGGAGATTAAATTATAATGCAATGATAATGATAATGTTGATAATAATAATAATAATAATAATAATAATAATAATAATAATAATAATAATGATAATGACAATAATGATAATAATAATAATAATGGTAGTAATAATGATAATAATAATAACAATAATAATAATAATAATAATAATAATAATAATAATAATAATAACAATGATAATAATAATAATAATAATAAGGTCTTCCTTATCCAGGGTAGCCTCTTCAGTGCTGCCACTGCTCTACCAGAAGGCCCTGCTATTATTATTACCCTAGCGTTACCAGGTACCCATTTATACACCTGGGTCGAGAGGGACATGGTGGGTAAAAACATCTTGTCTAAAGGCGTAAGCACTGGGCGGGAATCGAACTCGGGTCCTCCGATTGGGAATGCAAGTATATCAACTTCAAAAGCATAATCTTTATACCTTATGTATATCATTATAATTATCATATCAATATGTGTAAGTATGCATATTTATTCAGTCAGGTATATCTCTGATTTTTAGTTTTTCAAACTTTAAATCAATGTTTTTAAAGAAAAAAAAGGTCCATGGAAGACACTATGTAGAGCGCCGTCAACAATGGGAGGATATTCGTATTTTGCACCCTAAATCTTCTGCAGTTAATAACTTCACTCTTCAGCACCAACATCTATAGGCCTATACATTAGGGTCTACTCGTGACCTGTTTCTAATCACCGGGTGGGAAAATCTAAGCTTTCATTGCATTTCGCCGATATCTAACAAAGACTTGATGATAAAAGAGGATGTCCTCTATCAAATACCATGCATGAATATGCGCATTCCAATTAAAAGAGACGTGCTCTGCGTTAGGTGAACAACGCCCTTCCCACAGTTCGTCTCGGAAGGTTGGCTGCAGACGCCTCTCTCCGGGATGCTCCTGCTTCGCCAGTAAAACATCCTTGGAGAGGTTTTACCCTGCTCCTCAACTTCAGAATTGCTCCAGAATTTCATAATACTCATCACGTGAATGAGTTGGGCTTCCATCTGTGACCATACCGTGTTAACCACTGGGAGCTGCTAGTGATTAAAAAAACACTTGATGCATATTGTGTAGGTCAGTTGTATCACAAAACACCCTACCATATAAAATTTTGCAATAAAGCCTAAGATATAAGGAGATAATTACTCCCTTTTTTCACTAAACAATAACTGTAGACGATTAGTCTAGAAACAATTTTATTATAACTATTGTTAACATTTTGTACCTTTAACAATACTTAACATTGACTATGATGATTAAAGTATTTACATCGGTTGTTCCTATCCCTAACTCGAATTTTAGAACTACTTTGAAGCACTAAAGCTGGGTTTTTGTTCCATCTCCAAATGGTAAATAATGCTTTTAAGAGAGATAGCATTCATGCATAATGCGTTGACTCTTGGCAGAAATAAAGGACCAAGCAGACAAGATGACTCCTAGAGAAAAAAAAACGTTTCTGCGGGTAGGTCCCTGCAAGTATATCGAATCCGGGAACTTGCCTGCGTGAATCAGAGGCAGTTACCACAGTACGAACTCGCCTTGATCCATTCACTGCGTTCACATTGTCCCCCGCGCCGCGGGGAAAGTCCCGAGCTGTGGGACTTTCTCCTCCAAAACCATAATGTGAACGCTCGCTGGGACTTGTCCCCTCGTCCCCGCGAATCAAGTCGGGTACGGGGACAAGATTTGGAGGGGAGAGTGACCTTGGGGCGAAATTGATAGCGTCCAGCTGTGGTCATCAAATGTGCGCATGCGCTATGCCTGGCAGAGCTCGCCCCAAGCCCTAATTGCCCCCACAGCTCGGGGACAGATGAGATACCAATGTGAACGGTCAGTCGTAAAAAAGATAAGATCTCTTGAGGCTGTCCCCGCGGCGCGGGGGACAATGTGAACGCGGGGAAAAGCTGCACGTGTGTGAAGCCATGAGCCGCCCCAGCGGTTTCGAAGAGACGAGCTTCACTTTGTTTACATTGTCACTGCCGACGATGTTTTGCTTGTTGCTAATGTTCCTTAATTTTCCATAGCCACTCAGTGTGTTATGTGAATGTCAACATTGAGTGCTTGGCATCTCCGTAAAATGCGGTTGGAGGACGAGCAGAACAGTAATCGTGAATCACAGTTAGTCTACCTCAACCTCCAAGCCCCCCCCCCCCCTCCCCACCACCACCACCACCTCTCTCTCCCCCTCTCTTTACACACTGAATAGTGTTGTCACGTTGCCTTAAATCTGAAACACCACTGGTAGTTTTTGCTTTGATATGGAAGTGCACGGATAACAACAATAACCCTCAGTTGTTTTTTCTCTTTGTTTGTTTGTTTGTTTGTTTTTGTTTTTTGTTGTTTTTTTTTGGGGGGGGGGGTAGGTAGACCCCTCCCACTTCCATTATCCTAGAATGGAGGCCTATTAATTGACACAACAAATTTGACGAGAAGTTGCCATCTGGTGAAGATAGCACGTAAGATTAATTCAAAACGTGAGCATTTGTGAAACTTTCAAACTTATCGTCCGATTTTCCTCAAATATTGCACTGATCTTTCAGCTTTTGCTGAATTCTTGTGGCACTTAACATGCTTAAGCGAAGTGATCCTTCTAAATCAATCCCCCTGTGGTTGTAACAAGAAAAAGAAAGATCATTAATTATTTCAGAAAATAAACTGGACACTGGTTTTCAAACTAGCTCGCTAATAATTACGTAACGAATCCTCTCCGTCACAGCCACATCTCGGCAAAAGTGGATGTATCCGTCACCTGTTAACCCGGTACACCGCAACTGACGTATTTTTGAAGCTTTATGCGTTGGACGGATTCCCTCGCCAAGTGTGAAGTGACCCAACTTAGATGAGGATACCGATTAATAAAATCAACATGTTGAATCGGATCCTGCACACAGATATTCATCGGATTTCTTTCAATTGCATTTATCAAATCAGATCAAATCAAATCGTATGCCTACTACTTCCAAAGAGGAATATGCGAATGAAGAGCGCATGCGCACTTGACATTCGCCAATCTAATGACGTAAGTGTGTAGTTTACATTGCAATCTGCTCACCTGGAATGGCTCCGACACAGACTCGTTGAAGTTGACTTTGGTCCACTCCTCTGGCTCGTCCACGCGACTGAACACCAGTCGCCGATCCTTCGTCGACCCATGGTTCTGCAGAAAGACCGACAACTCGCCCCCATCCCGACGCTGCATGCTGTACCAGAAAGACACGGTTACGACCGACTCGCCGCTGGCGGGGAAGATGCCCGTCTTGAATCGGGCCGTCGAACCCCGTGTCAACTGCTCTCGATCGTCTCTACAAGCACAGACGTACGTTTCTATTTTGCCATAAAGGAGACAAAATAAACTTTAGTTGCAGATCGTTTGTGTTATTTCGTAAATAAAGAAATTTTAAACCGAACCCTGCATTGATATTACATCATATTACACTTACATTTATGCATAAAACATATGCAGATGCAATGATATAATTATAACATAAACCGTTATAAATTATGTATATACAGTTATATTCATGGACATGATACAATATGCAGGTACATAATTGTGCATACGTAATAGCCAGCAGGAAACACATAATCAGTGAGATGTAAACTCAAGAAATGTCCGTTGACATGCAAAAGAGCAAATACTCTACGAGCTAAGCAGAATCAAGAAACAAAAGATTGAGTTCAGTTTTCGCAATGCTATGATACCACATTGGCCTGCTATGAGTTTGAAAAGAACACTAAATAGGTCCAATGTCCAAATAAAGTACTGTCAGGCAAGGCCGAACGCAGTGCGTCAGGTCCCGGGAGGGAGCAACAATTTTCAAAGTAGGCAACTCCAAGGAGCATAATAAATTGTTCATTTTCAGGAACGAAACAAAAATTTGAAGAAACGTTACGTAATATGATCATAGTTATAATCATCCTCTATACAAAGAAATGGTTCTAGGGCAATTACCCCCTGGACATTTACCCCCAGACTCTTCCCCTGATCTTAACCCTAATCCTAATCCTGAACCTAATCCTAACCCTAATCTTTACTCTAACCTTATCACTAAACCAGTATTTAGCTGGGGGGGGGGGGGAGTGGGTAAATACCCTGATACAGTGTATTTTATGAACACTATTGTTGGTGACGACCAAAGTAATTTTGGTCACCTTAGTGTAGAGGCTCTAGTTTACCGACTCATTAAAATTTTTCATGCATACCTTTATCCAGTAAAAAAGAAAGAGACTAATTCCGACTCAACAACAGAGAGCTTTGCCCAACGCTTGCCTATAAACACGGTGAATTTTGAATATTGCATTGCATTGCATTGGGTGTGTGCAAATAGACGGAATAGTTATCATCTGAGAAGAAAAGAATATGAATTTGAAAACGCTATTGTAAAGTGACCTTTTCCCTGCGTATATACGGCGGTGCACTCAGGCCATGTCTAAACCATGAAAGTATGTATACACCGCTCGAAAAGGAACGTAATGCAGTATTCATGTTTATTTCATATTCTATTTCTATCTAATTCACCAGGATTGTACGTATGAACTGTGTCATTTGTCTTTTTGGGTTTTTCTTTCGCTTTTACTTATGTTAGTTGACTTCGTTTTCCTTATTTGTTTTTTTTTTTTTGTCTATTATTCCGTGATGACTGTT
Source organism: Diadema setosum (assembly GCF_964275005.1). Classification (NCBI taxonomy): domain Eukaryota; kingdom Metazoa; phylum Echinodermata; class Echinoidea; order Diadematoida; family Diadematidae; genus Diadema; species Diadema setosum. The sequence goes on from NC_092694.1 coordinate 14,443,739, forward strand.
CTACAAGATGATTATCTGTTTAGTTGAATTAAGACTCATGCGTATCAACTGTCAGGAACCTGGGAACCTCGCAAGGCTTTGGCAAGCCGCTGCCCAGACATGATTGATACTTGCGCGTAAACAAGGTTGTTTTCTTGTTGACAGGTGTATCGATTTGCAACATGTGCTCAAAATGTAACAATCGTTAAACGTGTCTTGAGCAGATGTTGAAAAAAATGATATCGATATTACCAACAACTACAACGACAAGCATCACCTATCCTACCGTACACCGGTAGCATTATCTTCTTTGCAAGAATTTATGATCACCATTGTCCCTCACTAAAAAATAAAAAAAGAAAATGAGAAAAAAAAAAGAAGAAAAGGTATGATTGCCACGTACACAAATTAGCGGGTTACAAATCTCGATATTTGCATCGCTATCGCAAGCTCCAGTTTTTCGCACGTGTGGACACAAAAACCCTACAAATTAATACGATCAATGCTAAACCCAAGACATTTTTATTATTATTATTATTATTATTTATTCGGCTTTCAATCACAAATACATTTTTCGAAATCAGAAAATTGAACATTGGAGTGGTAAGGGGGCACCAGGTTGGGTAGCCCGGGTCTGGAAAGAGCCAACTAAATGACTTGATCATATTTCTAAATTAGCGCACTAATTTGCCCACGGTGACGGTGTGAATGCTCGACCAAATAAAACTCAATATTTAATATCCCATCATTCAAGGCGCACACCACAACAGTGTGAGCACCATACCACTGTGAGGTGCAAGGACAACAGATTTATCAATCTATTGACCGCCGGCAACTATAGCGGGATATTTTTGCTATTTTGAACGCGTGAATGCGGCTATGCATGATGCAAGTTTGAATTAAATGATATTGTGAGATATTGTGTTCGGGTATTTAGGCCCTACATTTCTTCCCTCCCTATCATTATACCTTACACTGAGAGTCTCTTTAAATAATTTTAATTTTGCTTTTTTATAACGCTTTCAAAAATGCTTTATCTAACCAAGTTATTGTTAACGTCTATATCCTTCGTGTCAAATTCTTGAAGTTATTATCAAAGTTGGTTTTTGTCATGATGCCTTTCAAAACATAATGGGAAAGGCTTGCAAATTTCGAATTATCGACCAAATGCACAAAGTCATGAGATGATTATGTTTAATGTTAGAGTTGTGAGTTGATGGCTCAACGATCACCCCGTCTAATTTGAATATCACATAATGATTATTGTTCTATCTTTATGTGGAGGCCTCTGTTGGGATTGCCCCGTATAAAATAGCATGTAATCTCCTTTTCACTTTTCATACGAAAGAGAATTGCAAGTTCATACATTCCAGTGAATCACTGCACTCCTCGGGAAAAAAAAAATCCATCCCAAAGCAATTATTGTGTTATCCTTCTCATTCAAAAACAAGAGTCGGGTTGGAGGGGGGGGGGCAATTAAGGGGTTAATCTCCGTATGCGGAGAAAATTGCAACTTAACACATGGAGAAGCGCCAGATCTGTGGTTGAAAAAAAAAAAATCGCCATAATATTGTTGATCGGATCAAGTTCGGCGATGTGCGGGCGACCACATTTTCGCTATAAAGCTATAACGCCAATGTCAGCTAACTAACGGCATCCGGAAGTGGCTTGATGGTTGATGAATTCCCCCTTTTTTTTCAAAGTTTTTCAGGTTCCCATGGAGATCTAAGCTGTAGATTTTAACGCGAGTCCAGCGAAAGCGAGATGTATCATGTACTTATTGACAGATTTACAGGAGCATTCATTGACAATAGAAGTCTAGCTACGGAGAATGGTTGCATCACCGAATATAAAAATTGATATCTTATGAGTACATGATTATCATGTCAAGTTTTACCTTAGTCAAATTACCGAAGTTGGAGTGGTCTTGTTATCACTTATAATCAATTCTTAATTATATCTCTATAAATATCAGCTCTTGTAATCAGTTCTCACTTAAACGAAAATGCATTCCATCAAGTATTTTTCACTCGCTCATCCTCTTTCTACTGTAAAGTTTCTATTTTTATATATATTTCACATATATTTCTTCACATGATATATATATTTATACATTATATACGTTTGTTTTGCATGTGTATGTATATACATTATTTAATTTTATTATATTATACTACATACACTGACATAATAAGCATGTAAGCATAACATGTATATTCATGTTTATTCAATTTCATTCTGTCTCTCTCTGTCTGCCTATCTCTAGCCGAAAGAATACTCTTATCCTGTCCTATTATCTCTCTTGAACTTAAAGAGGAATACTACATCTATGTTTTTCACTTAACAGTGCCAGGGGTAATTGATACCATTGCTGTGATATCATTTCCATCGTTCATGTGGCATTTGGATTTTGAAGTGTGAAACGTTCGCCAACGGAAAGAGATGAACTAACCGCAGACTTCAACTGATACGACTGCAACAGAATGGTCTAAAAATGATGATAATAATAACGTGTAAAGGAAAGTGATGAAATGATTCGCGTGTTCATTCTAATGATATCAGACACCGTTTCCTCCGCCAATTCACTCGCAGCTACGCATGACGATTGATATTCAACGACACCGCTGAGGAGGTTGGTTAGGGCGCCGCCGCGATGCATACGCCGATCGCAGTTATGTATTATGTTTAAGGCCTACACGGATTATCTGTTTCTGATCATTCGTGAGCGGAAAGAAGCCCTAACCGCGCACCAATGAATGGTTCCTCAATCGAGCCAAGATAGGAGAACTTTTCAACGGTGTTGACCTTTCAGCGATCGACAGGGGGGTCGAGAGAATCTCCAGTCTGCCTGTAATTAGGAGACATCCTGTTGTATTTAGGCCCCGCAGCTAGTCCTTTGCCTACTGTTTTATCACTTTAACACGCTTTCATCCCTCCCTGTGTATGCTGTGTTTGTTTAGAAAGATACAGCGAATTCACCTCCAACAGTTAAAGAGAAAAATATGCTCAGAGTTGTTATAGATGCAAAATAATTTTCTACCTGTATAATCATCATAATAATACAATGCTTAAATGGTAATTCTTTAAATGAACGAAAATTCAGATAATGAAATGTGTAATACTACGTATCTAAGAATTAAAGCCATTTCATGGCGCGATAGCATCAGTGCACAATGCACCGAATTCATTGAGAGTAGCCTGCTGCGACGCTATTTATACAGTCTCGAAACCTTGCTTGATACATTTACCTTATACTTTGGCCTAAACCTTTTAAAACATTGTTTAAAAAACGTTTATACACGATATACTATACAATATGGCAGCAATCAAGCACAGCCGAAGGATGCAGAAGTCTCTAGTTTGTGTCTGAAGAAGAGTACTTTATCAATAAAAAATAGGCTTATTATTTTAACTAAATTTTAATGGATGTTCATCAACATTATAACCTACTTGCTTTTCTTCTGTTAACTTTGAGTTTAGATCTGTCTGTTTTGACTTCCGAGAGATAAAGCAAAACAAACAAAATAACGGCTCTTTCTTGATAAGAAAACAGAAAGGAAGCGTGTAAAACAGTGACAAGTGTTAAACACGTCGCACACACCCAAGTCGTAATACACACATAGACGCATAGACATAGACATAATCAACATAGAGAATTGTCCCTTCTAAAGCTAATGCCAACTACGACATCCAGCTGAATTTGATGTATAATTTTCCGATTTTTGTCGTTGTTTTCTGCCCTTCTTTCAGCATGCTCATATCATTGTGTTATCTTTTTCTCTCCCGCTTCAGGTGTCATCCCTTTATCGCATCCTTTTTTGTCTGTTTGTCCATCTGTCTCATCTCTCAGCGGGGCATATTACGGACCACACCCTCTGGCTCGTCCGTTTGAAGAGGAGCCCTCCCACCCCCCCCCCCCCCCCTCCCTTGGAAGGGGATGTACGGCTGTGACACTTGCTTGTCGATACAAAACTAACCAGAAGCAAGTCTGTTTGTGAAAACCCATATAGAGCGCGAGGGATATTATGGTATTATTATGAAGGACTGTAGTACATTAGAGGAAGACTGATTTCTTCTAACAGTAAAAGAAGAAATACATCAATGTCTTGCATGTGATCGATGCTCAAGGAGTATTACGATCGAGTTTCATTGCAACCTGAAATCTGAAGAGTTAAGGGAATACAGATTGTACCATTTTGAACACACACACACACACACACACACACACACACACACACAATAAAGGATGTCACAAAATGTTCTGTCACAGCCAACTTCTAAGTAGAAAATGAGGGCCTTACGTGCTTGTATTTGACATTACCCTGATATTCTTTAACCTATGTTAAGTAATGACTTTAAAATCATGTCTAGCATCTATCAGACAAAACTGATAATAATACTTTCAAACCTCACAACCAATGTATCCATCATCACCATCGACATCATTTTTGCCATCATCATCATATATGAACGAAAAAATACTAATAATGATATAACAAACCTGCTGGTGCATCATTGTTAGTTCTGGAGTTGGGTTGTAACCTTTGACCTGTCCAATCAAAATCATCGTGGGTATCCTGCTGGTAATCGCAGATGCCGGTCGTTGACCCGAAGTTACATTCATAATGAGCTATACAGAGAGAAAGACAGAAGATAGATAGATAGATAGACAGGTAGATAGATAGATAGATAGATAGATGGATAGATAGATAGATAGATAGATAGATAGATAGATAGATAGATAGATAAAGATGGAGAAAATAGAGAGAGAAGAGAAGAGAAAAATGAGCGAAAGAGAAATATATAAAAAAGCGTTAACGGATATATTTATCTGTGAGGTGACAACAATGTCAATATCATTAATTGCTTCTTGGCATATACTTGCATTCTTCATTTGGTCGCTATTTTAGGAGGCGTGTAATAAGCAATTTTCAAAGAAAAACTCAATGATTTAGTCCAGTCTTATCTGCTGTTTCCAGACGTTCCACTTTCGATTCTGTGTTAACAGATTAAATGAAATGTGACATCACGTTATCGTTTTTGTACATTCGTGAAATTGTATCAATATATCAATCATACACAAAGCCGGAGAAAAATGTTCGTAAGTACCGATTCCGTTGAGCATTGCTCTATTCTGAAAAAAAAACCACAAAGTTATATAGGCGTTATAACAGCGATTCCGAGAAAAATTTCGAAATTACAGGTTTGCATATCTCGCAACAGCACAACGCGTATGGAACAAGAGACCCGCGGGTCTAGCGCTCACCTGAGTATCGCAAGTTCACCTTTCACGCAGTCACTAATCTAAATTATTCACAGCTCTACTAAAATTTGACCAGGCATTCTCAAGTAGAAGATGAAAATGTACAATAAAGGCCAAATTTTTTTAAGATTCCTTAATTTGGGGGGATTGGGGCCCCTTGGGGCCCTCTGGGTGTGGTATGGTGCCCATTTTGATAAATTGAGATCCTGACCCCCTAGGGATGCTACCTGCCAAGTTTGACGAAGATCCATCATGAGGTTTTCAGGAAGAATATGAAAATGTACAATTCAGGCCTCCATTTGGACCTTCCCACCCCCCCCCCCCCCGCCCCCAAGAGGGGCACCCCTGGATCTGCTATGAACAAACTTGAAACTACAGTCATTAATGTACTCACTCATAGTATTATCTTAGCTCTATAACTTCTGATTCTAGAGAAGATTTTTAAAGATTCCTTCATTCTGGGGGGTTTGGGCCCCCCTGAGGGCCCCCTGGGTGGGGCATGGTGCCCATTTTAAGAAATTGAGATCCTAACCCCCTAGGAATGCTACCTGCCAAATTTGGTGAAAATGGGTCAAGGGGTTCTCAAGAAGAAGATGAAAATGTACAATTTAGGCCCCATTAGGACCCCTCCCCACCCCCCTCCCCTGGGTCCCAAGGGGGGGCACCCCTGATTCTGCCATGAACAAACTTGAAACTACCGTCATCAATGTACTAACTCATAGTATTAACTTAGCTCTATCACTTCTGGTTCTAACCCCCTAGGGATGCTACCTGCCAAGTTTGATGAAAATCGGTCTTGGGGTTTTCAAGAAGAAAATGAAAATGTAAAAAGTTTACGCACGACGCACGACGCACGACGCACGACGGACGCCGGACGAAGGGCGATCGCAATAGCTCACTTGAGCCTTTGGCTCAGGTGAGCTAAAAAGTCGTGAACCACTGCATAGCATTTAGCTTGTTATTATTATTGTTTCATCCTCAACAACGTTATGCCTTATCCCTGCATCATAAAGTCACTCATTTCAAAATTTGATTATATAGTCATTCATTTTCATTTTTTTTTTCATGATTTCATCGGTTGGCTAGTGTCTTTCCATTGAATGATGCAAGCATTATATTATGATAACGGATTGAATTTCGACTCGGAAATGAAAACTAAGAGATAGTAAACAAGAACAACGGACACAGATATGAAGTCGCTAACAGCGATATTAATTACATTTATCACTTACCTAACTACATAATTTTATGATTAGAACAAAATAATATATACAACAGGCCGTTGTAAATGTAAACAATTTAGCTATAGCATGATAATTATATAATATACACGTGCGAAATGAATAAGAGGATGCAAACATACATAAAAACAGAGTTCCACTTTTCTACAAAAATGAATATTCATTTGGTTTGCTTTCACCATCTTCTGCCATCATCGCTAAAGGACAAGTTCACCTTAATATTGATTGAGAGAATGCAGTAGAACACATCAGTGAAAGTTTGAGAAAAATCAGATCCGTTCAATGTTGATTTTTGAAGTTTCATTGCAGCCATCGCTGGATGAAGACTACTAGCTTGTGATACATGCTTAGAGCGATATAAAAAAAAATAAAATGAAAATTCAACACAGGTTTATTCTATTAAAACTTTTCTTACAAAAGAACGTTTGAATTGCCCCTTTCAAATGGCAGGGAGAATAATATTACCCTTAACATACGTCGGTAACAAGTCGAGGGAATGTGTACTTTTTTTAAATAGAATTTGGTGGAATTCTCTTTCTATTTCCCTTATATCGTTCTACGCATGTGACATCATAAGCTGTAGTAGTCTTCTCATCCAGTAGTGACTGTGCAGAAACCTCAAACTGAATTCATAACTTTTGAACGGATTGTCCAATTTTCTTTTACGTTTTTCGTTTACTACTGATGTGTTCTATACTGATATTCCTGTATTCACTCAATCCTGATGTAAACAAATGTTAGAAACCTGAAATTAGGTCTCAACCAAAACTATACGATCCCTTTAAGGTAAGCTTGTCCTTTAAAGGGATGGTATAGTTTTGGTTGAGATGGGGATTCAGATTTTGATTGTGTGTGTGTGTGTGTGTGTGTGTGTGTGTGTGTGTGTGTGTGATAATTAGAAACCATATCACTTAGGAAATATTAATTAGCATACAATTTAAAGAGGAATTCAAAGTTTAGTATTTAATGAAAATCGGTTTGGAAATATTAAAGCAAGGTAGCCAAAACAGAGTAATACAAAGTGGTTCCAATAATAAAAGGTGGGTCCCACCTTTTATTAGGACCTCTTTGTTTTCGAATATCTCAGACATTTCAAAACCAATTTTCATCGAATAAACTTTCACTTCCTCTTGAATTGTGTGCTCTTTCATATTTCATAAAAGGTTTGTCATTATCTCACACAAAAAAAGAGTTGGATACATGAAGCGTCATCTCAACCAAAACTGTACAATTCCTTTAACCAAAGTTAGTATATAAGCAACTTCGTCTGATCTACGTTGTCTACGTTTGCCTGCTCATTTTCACGTTAATTTTGGGCCTTTTTTTTTCTCTCTCTCTCTGTCTTTTGTTTCTGTTTGTCGGTCATGGAATGTGTCATCGCTTTTTCATCTTCGCATGAAGTCCACCATACCCGTGTCATGTGTCACGGTGATAGAAGGAATGGACAGCCGCGCTCCACCCTTCTCCACTCAAGACAACTGGGTTCCCATCATCGTGCCGGCGACTCTTTGGAGATTAAATCACACACGCACACACACCATCACACACATTTGGATAACACACACGTACACACCCACACAAGCGACTTGAAACCCTCGCAGGTGTCAGTGCAGAAGGCACTTGTCGTTTGGATGATCCCACACGTACACACACAAACACACACACACACGTAGACTGTCGAACCTAATTTACAGTAAGAATCGAATGTCACGCATAGGTCAGTGCACTTCTCTTACTTCCTGGTAATGCAACATTAAAAAAAAAACACTTTATAAGAAGAAAAATTGTTATCGGTTAGTTCAGTGTGAAGCATACCAATAAGACAACGAAACAGGAGAAAAATGTTCCTTCTGAATAGGGCAGTGAGAAGGAGAGAGACATAGAAAATAATGTGAGAAAAGTTAGTAAAATGTACAAAGTAATGTACATGTAGGACCTACAACAGGTGGCGGCGATAGGTATTGAGGGTACGAGAAGAAACACCTAAACTGTATATAAGACACAGGGAGGTACCTTGTAGCACGTAGCAGCAAGGGTTATAGCGAGGCTGATATTATGCCATAGAACAAGAGACGAGGGTCGTAGCCGGTAGAGTGGGAAGAACAGCACCGAAAGCATCTCCAGAGCAATACGAGGAGGAGATAGTACAAGAGGTAAGGGTATTATACCACTTATGTACCAGGGGGAGTACCATGGAGGCGGTAGTGTCTTGTGTGGTGAGTAGCAGCGAAAGGTATCCCGAGGGTAATAAGAGGAGAAGTATAGTGCAAGAGACGAGGGTGTTTAGCATCAGAGAGGTGATAGTACCCATGCAGGGTAGTGAGTAATAACGGAAGGTATATGTCGCGAGGTAAATGCAAGGAGAAATAATGCGTGAAGGTAGAACCCAATGTATAAGAAGGAGCAGCGAAAAGTATAGCGAGGGTGAAATGAGGAGAAATAGTGCAAGAGACAAGGGTATAGTACGAGGGAGAGCAAACAGGTCGTTAGCACCCAATTTCTCTTGCTTCTGTCGTATTATGGAGATAAATTTCATAAGCACTGTGAGCTACTTGTGTCTCTGCATTCGTGGTTTCAGTCAATGCCCCCGCGATGCGTCGCAGGTGGCTTGAAGGCTAGCTACCATATACATGTACTTGCCAAACCAGAAACAGGTGGTTCTAAGATTCAATGACTGCGGGAGGTCCCCAAATCATACCTTAAAATGTTATCATATTTATTATTTTTAGAAAGGCAGAGCGTTTGAACCCGAGGCTATGTTCTCGCTCTTCTTGGTTGGCTTGTTAATCACTGATGTCATGCGTAGTTTTATGACAGAGTGAACAATGTGAAAGGTGCAAGCTTTATAAACGGGGAATGAAACCAAAGTGGGTTTATACTTCTGGATTGAGTGAACGCAGCAATATTAGTAGAATTTATACAACACCAAAAAAAAAAAAAAATGCAGCTGTCAAAATGTGGCAATTGGTTGATTACCTATCACGTGACATTCAGTTAAAAGTACCATCGTGCGCTGTCTCTAACAATATACATGCCCACGCATGTCAGGTACAAGAGTAGGCTATTAGAAAATAAAATGTATACTTTTCTTTAAAAAAAAAAAAAAAAACATTTTATGTGGAATATCATTCCCCTACCTTCTGAAAGAGGTATATTAGGTCAAGTTCTATTTTAGTAAGCTACAATTGTGAGAATATGTTGAATTTTCTTAATATTTTCTTGATATCATTGTCGTCATGAACTGTTGAAGTCTTCTCATAAAGCGATGGCGGCACCGAAAATGTAAAGGTCCTGTTTGCGTTTGGGAACAGTGATTTAAAAAATGTTCAAGATATCATAGGGTATTATTTGATGCATGTTATGTGTAGGTGTGCTGTATCACAAAACACCCTACCATATAAAATTTTTGCAATAAAGCCTAAAATAAGGAGATACCAGTATTTTTCTCATTAAACCATAACTTTAGACGCTTTAGTCCTGTTAGTCTGGCAACTTTTTTTATTATAACTGTTGTTCACATTTTATGTATCTAACAATACTTAACATTGATTATACGGATTGAAATTTTTACAGTGGTTGTTTCTGTCCCAAATTCACATTTTGGAACTATTTTAATGTACTAATGCTGGGTTTTTGTTTCATCTGCAAATGGTAAATTATGCCTTTAAGAACTCATTAATTTCAATTCAATCCAATTCAATTCAATCCAAGTCAAATGATTTTATTTCCACATAAAGCAATACAGGGTAGGCCCTACGCATAACGCTTCCAAGAGTAAAGAATTTCAAATCACACAAATTTCAATAATCATACAGTCATAGTAATTTCATCTTCATATTTCGATAAATCAGCAAGTAAGCAAAAGCGATATCATTTTGAAGTTTAAAGAAATTGAAACGCATTATCCAATTCTTCTCAAATTTGCTGAACAATGATGTGCTCTCCAGAAATATCCGCATTTATTCATTCTATACGTTTTTAATTTTTCATTCTCCTTTAATTCTTCTTGTAACTAAGCAACACTCCCATAGTATACCAATTACAAATACACACTCCTGAAAGCACGTACGCAAACTTATGTGATGTTTAATAGTGGCACCATGGCTAATAGGAGAAATGATATCGTAGTGTTCTTCACTGAATATAGATTCAATCTGCATTTGCTCGTACAACTTGTTTCTTGCAACAACATATAGTTATATCGCACAGGTGCGTATACTGTCAAACTTATTCACTAATGAACTTCATTCATATTGTGTACCGAACGTCCTCTATAAATCACTAACTCTAACTAACTCTAACTCTAACTTTAAGCCTTGTCATTCTTTACCCGGTCACCTGTCGATCATGATTTCACTTTCCAGCATATTTATTGTGATGTGTGTCTTCGAATGTTTTGAAGTTTATGGAACAAAGACTATCAACTAACAAAAATTAACAAACCCTGCTCCATCCCTTTCTCAAAACTTCGTGGAAAATTGCTCGACAGAAAGACATTATGTTGACTGCCCTCTCACCACTGCTCCTTCATGTTTGTTGGCTTTTTTTTTCCAGAAGAGCAGAAATTATTTCGTTTCGTTTCGTTTCGTTTATTCATTTCCATTTCAAATAAAAATACAACAAATACAATGCATACAATACACTTACTGTAATCAAATCTTTCTTACAATTTGAAATTATGCCATCGATTAAAGTTGAAGTGAAATGTGAAATAAACAGAGAACTTGAAAGAAGGCTCAGAGGCCTTGTGGGGGAAAAGTCCTCTATACAACATAATGTAGGCAAAATCAACAAATTACATTAACACATGCACAATACAGAACACACATCATATCACAAACAACTGGAGGAAATGGTGGAGACATTAAATAATCAGTATTTAAGCAGGAGAATTTTTTTTAAGAGACTTTTTGAATAATCGTAAATTTGAGCATGAACGTATCTCACTTGGTATGGAATTCCAAACAATGGGAAAGCTAAAGCGAAGAGATCTTTTTGTGTCAAGCCGAATCAACTTTGAACAAATGAAAATCATTACATATGCGGGTGTTATAATTATGAATACTACTGTTCATACTAAACATCTCTGATATATTAACAGGTAATAAATTTTGGAAGTAAGAAAACCCAAGTTTTGCAGTATGAATAATATATAAGTCATGAATCTTCAAAATACACAGTTTTTTAAATAATGGTGCAGAGTGAGCAAGATAATGACTACCTGTACATATACGTACTCCTTTCTTTTGTAATTTTAGTAACGAATTCATCTTTGACTGATTACAGATGCCCCAAACTGGGATACAATACGTAAGATATGGTAATACCAAAGAATTATACAAAATAAGAAGGGTAGATAAAGGTAAATAATATTTAAGTCTGTATAAAATACCTATACTCTTTGAAACTTTATTATCTATATATTCTACATGTGCATTCCACTGTAAATGCCTATCAATATACATACCCAAAAAATTAACACTATCAGATTTACATATACTGTGCGAATCAATAATAAGAGTAATATTTTCTACTATATTACTCACTTCATTTGATCTATTATAAAAAGGAACATAATATGTTTTCTCAAAATTAACAATCAGTTTATTCAGTTTAAACCATGTCACAACTTTATTCAGTTCACATTCTAAATTTTCTTTTAAACTTAAAGTGTCTGACTGAGTGTAAAATAAAGTTGTATCATCCGCATATAATACAAATTCCAAATTTTGAGTACATCTAGTTAAATCATTGATATATAACAAAAACAAAAGGGGTCCCAAAATCGATCCTTGCGGTACACCACGCTTGATTTGACTGTAATATGAGTGGCAATTAGCAAAAAATGTATATTGAGAGCGATTATCTAGATAACTAACAAACCACTCTAAAGTAATTCCTCGAATACCATAATGACTCAATTTATGCAACAAAATCTGATGATCAACAATATCAAATGCTTTTGGCAAATCCATAAATATTCCTAATCCAAAATTGTTCTTATTAATAGATGAGATTATTTTGTCCTGTAAATCCATAATTGCATGAGCAGTGGAATGATGTTTTCTGAAACCATATTGACTATTACAAATAATATCATTATTACACAAAAAAGTATACACTCGATTAAATAAACATTTTTCGATCAGCTTTGAGAAACATGGGAGAATAGAAATTGGACGATAATTCTTGAGGAGATGACAATCCCCTTTCTTCAAAACAGGAATTAATTTTGCAACTTTAAATTTGGTTGGAACATTACCAGTTTCTAATGATTTATTAAAAATAAAAACCAATGGTTTAACTATAAAATTTATAACTTGCTTCATAATATTCACATTTATATAATTAAAATCAAATGAATAACTATTCTTTAATGATTTACAAACTTCTAATATTTCAAATTCTGTTATGGGCTTTAAAAAAATTGACTTTTGACAACTATCGGAAAGATAAGTTTGAATGGTTACATTATGATTGTTGTTGACAGGAGTCATTGATTCTAATAAAGTTGAGCAACAATTCTCAAAATAAGAATTAAATTCATCAGCAATAGTTTGTGGATCACCTTCTTCTTTTTCATCACAAACAAAATATTCTGGAATACTTTTCTTTGATTTTTTAAGAATGTCATTTATAACTGACCATGTACCTTTAATATTACTTCTATTTTGATTTATTTTATTCAAATAATATGTTTTCTTAGCATGACGCAAATAATTATTCACTTTATTCCGATACCTTTTATATTTCATTTCACTCAAAAGAGTTTTTTCATTAAGAAACATTTTATACAATTTATTCTTACGCTTAATATATTTCAAAAGTTTTGGAGTAATCCATGGCTTCCTTATCTTTTTCTTACAGAAGTCAATTTTCTTAATTGGTATATACTTATCTAACAAACTTATAAACAAAGTTAAAAAATTGTTATAAGCCTCATTTGCATCATTGGATGTATAAACAGAAGACCAATCTACATTATACAATTCATAATTAAGGATATTAACACTTTCAGTTGATATCTCACGTGAAATTTTTGTCATGTTTTGCTTATTTTTTGATAATGGCATGCTAGTAAGTAAGAATATAGGTAAATGGTCGGTGATATCAACCTCAAAAGAACCACAATCAAGTTTAATTATCGTTAAAAAAGGTAAACACAGGATGGAAGAGAGACTATCAGGTTCGTGACTTATTTTCTAGCTGTACATATACTCATCCATGACTAGTGTTAACCAAAGTGAGTAAGCCAGATTACTTTAATTACTAAATACTATAGGACTATAGATGGGGCCAGTTAAAGCTCAGCTCAAGCCGGATTTATTAGGAGGTATATCTCCCTGTATTACACAAGAGCATACAGTGGCAAAGTGAGATCTCGTATGTAGTTGATAGCAAACGCACACAAACAGATAGACAAACACACACGCACACACACCACAGAACCAGTATTCTATGGTGAAACAGAGTTGCATATTATCTGATGATGTCAGAATTTGACCGCTAATTCTCCCCCGTGAATGAGAAAGGATTAATGAAACGACCTTCGATACCATCCTAACCTCTATCAAAAAAAAAAAAATAATAATAATAATAATAATTGAATGACATCACAGCTAAACAATGACGTCTGCGCTCATTGCAAAGTGTATTGCAAATGCATTCTAATCGCTTACTATTTGCGCGTCAGTCAGCTTGGAATTTGTGCAGACCTGCGAATCTTGCCAAGATGACTGCCCGGAATTCAAAATTTGTCCCAATTCTATACAACAAATAATGCTCCTTTCTTGATTGGGCACTGAATAGTAAAAGTATCTCCCCTACGGAGCTCATGAAAAATTTACAGTTGAACTTACTATTAGTATTGGGTGTTGTGGATAACTGCAACTCACGCCCATACAGTGTATGTAATAAGGTGCATTACTGGTATAGAATCACCTGTCCTATAACAAGTATTTAAATGGTGGCAAAACATTGCATGACATCAAGACATTAGTTAGTTCAAGACATAATTTTTTGAGAGAAACAGCGTTTCATGATATCGCACTCTGACTCGGGAACAGATTAATAACAATAATCAATGCGGATAACCTTTCGTTTGAGAAAACGTGAATACGACATGAAGATGTTGTTGAGGATTGTTAAAAAAAGGTACTCCAATGTTTTAGATTATTTTCTCAAAAGTGAAGACACGTACAAACTCAGCATGGCAGAAGGGAAAAGTTACAGATCAGGACTGAAAGATTAAACCGCACTGTATAAATCACGATGACATAAAGACAATGCTTCAGCAACAGAATGGAGATGAAACCTCATTAAACAGGAAATCTCGTTTAATCCCGCGTTTTATAGCGGGATACTGGATGCAGAGATGTATTTCATGTTACTCTCAAGTTGTTTTCTTCATTTCCCGCTGTCCATCTATTTCTTCATTATTGGTTCTACGGTCACAGTATGTCCTTAACTTGATGAATTATTTTCAAATTAAAATAAATGTCGCTATTTTCCTCGCTGTTACAATCCCTCTAACTCCTATTTATACGGTCCTCCTCCATCTTCGTCTCTTAACATCATCTTCATCAACCCGGATATTGGATTTCTGACAATGAGAGAAATACCCTTTGACCGTGGGTAAAATGCTCAGCTGTGGTCGCAGCTAAAATGGTTCGTAGGAGATTAGAGAAGGGAACCCATCTCCCCTTTAATTTATCAACTGTTCTGGCTTCCAACAACGTTACGTTTTTGAATTAATATGGATATGTATACATACTTGCGTCTGTCTGTGTGCTTGGTTGATTGCTTTTATCTTTATGATTTGTTGTTTTTGTTATCACTTCTGTTCTTGTTTTATTTCACTGATCGTACTTCCGGATTGCTGAATGTACGCTCCATTAAGAAAAAAAAGGTTCAACTTTGCGCTGGGAGCACCTTTACTGGTGAAACTTTGCACCTTTCAGACCAGTTAGCATCTTTTAAAGGTGCATCTTTGCACCTTTCTGGTCTGAAAGGTGCAAAGTTGTAGTGTGAAACTGGTAAAGGTGTTTCTATAGTGCGACAAAGGGTGCAAAGTACAAACATCTTTTTTTCTTAGAGTGTCATATAGGGTCACACAATCTAGAGTATTTTGAATGAGCATTCACTATCTCCTCGAACATCGCATAGGTCCAGAGTCATTACCACGAGTGTTCTGGGATCGGGGGATAAGTCGGAGCTGTGTCATCCTGTTGATCATTGCATGCCTGCGGTCTACAGGTAGATACACATCTCTTCCCCCCCCCCCCCCCCCCCCCTCATCGATGGTGTCTCAGCGGTGAGGTTTTCAATACCGCAGTATGTCTGGCGTTATCTGATTCATTGGTATCGCCATTGGCACGCAGCATCACCTGCGGCGCACTCTACGCAGGGTTCATGTTTGACGTTTAGTTTGGATTTATCTTGCTATATAACCACTAAGGAAGCAATTGAGGATAGCAAACATCCATCGGCCAAACGGTTTTTAAATATGTACCGTATGTCCCCCACCCCCCCCCCCCCAAAAAAAAAAGAGGGAAAAAAAGAAGAAGAATACAACGGGACCCTCTGCAACGATAATCTAATCATTGTGAATCATTCCAAACACAATTTCAGGGTATGAAACTAATTCACTACCCACATAATATCATGACAGAAGATCCCGTCCGATTGCTTCAGTGGTCAAAGAGAAAATCTTTGTAAGCATGTCGGGAATCCCTTCCTGCTAAGTTATGTTCAATGTGTTCACACATTGATATGCAGTTCCAAGAGCCTCCAATAGCATTCAAGTGCTATAAACTTGGAAGAAACAGACCCATGACATGCTTTACAACGATCCACATTTGTCTGTGATCACTGAACCGAACTGGAGGGGGTTTTCTGCAAAATGTAGGTAAGATGTGATATTTTTAGACCCTAAGATAGCATTTAGACAGTTTGATTATATTAAAAGTCAGAAATCCGATTGTAATTTTTTGGGGACATACTGTATAGTACTTCCTGAGCAATGGTGATAAAGAAACATTTGAACATCTATATCAGATTGGTTATACTGGGTACAGAGTTTCAGAATTTATAGTAATTAGGATGAGGAATGAGAATGTCTATGAATTTCATAACAAATCACAATGAACAATCAAGTATGATGACATTATGTAGCATCTTCACATAAGGATGCATGTTTTCCTTGACTGCATGGATACCTTGATTCTGCTTCAGTCTTATACTCACCAATTGGAAATTAAAGTACAATGGTAATTATCTTTAAGAAAAAAAAAAACCGGCAGCTACCTTCTCGGCGTGTAAGAATTTAATCTACATCGTTTCATACCAGTCAGCAGTGTTTTATAGACTTAACCGGAGAAATGTTAACTCTTTAATCTTGAGAAGATTTGAAAACAGTGTTAAATAAGGAACATTCTATAAATACAAACATCTGTGCTTACCCACTTCATATTTTCAGTGATGAATGTTGTGAACCATTATTCTTGAGAAGATTTAAAAACAGTGCTGAATAAAAGATATTATTCTTGAGAAGATTTTAAAAACAGTGCTGAACAAGGGATATTTTTTAATTCAAATTCTTCGGTTATTCCTGTGCTAAAGACTTCACTTTTTCAGCGACAAAACAATATTGTAAGCTCTTAAGTCTTGAGAAGATTTGAAAACAGTGTTAAATCAAAGACATTCCAGAATACAAATTTCAGTGCTAACTCACTACATTTATTTTTAGTGACAAAAAGGTTGTTGTAAACTCTTCATTCTTGAGAAGATTTGAAAACATTGCTGAATAAAAGTCATTCCAGAATACAAATTTCAGTGCTAACTCACTACATTTATTTTCAGTGACAAAAAGATGTTGTAAACTCTTCAATTTGAAGATTTGAAAACAATATGGAATAAAAAAGGACATCATAGAATACAAATTTCTGTGCTAACCCACTTCATATTTTCAGTGGCAAGTACTGCACATTCTTCAGTCTTGAGAAGATTTGAAAACAGTGTTGAATTTTTAAAAAGGGCATTCTAGAACACAGATTTCTTTACTAACCCACCTCATATTTTCAGTTACTTAAATATTGTTAACTCTTCAATCTTGAGAACATTTGAACAATGTTGAATAAAGGACATTCTAGTCCGGAACTTGTCTTAATCCACTTTGTATGACCAGTGAAAAATATTTGGATTTGCAAAGAAGAATTATATCCTGTTCTAGCAGAACAAACGAGATGAACAACAAATTTCAAACTATGCTATGGAAGAAATGATAAAATATAGATAATTCATTGAATATGTTCGACAAATTAAAATTTCTTTAAAAACCTAATCTGCATAAACCTTTATATTATTTTTGTATTTTCGTTTATTAATGAGTCTTTGAAAAAAAAAGTTGCATAAATAGATTGAATTTATATATAGATGTATGTATATATATATATATATATATATATATATATATACATATAAGGCCATCCCCAGACTGTTTGCTCTATGATTGGAACATCAATGACATCAAAGCTTCAATTATCTTCGTCCTATACCTCAGCCACAAGTCTTCCGTGCCCGAGGATAGAAAAAAAATGTCGGTCATACTTTTTGTCTGACCAGGTCATCATCATAGCTGTTTTGCAAGAATCTTTATTTGAAATGACCATGGTAGGCCCTACCCATTAAATCTTACGAAATGAATTGTGGCGCATGGTTGTTGTCGTTATCATTTTTCTTCTCATCAAATTGGCTGCTTTGAATTTGGTACGTATTTCATATATTATTGGAAAACAATTAGACAGCACTGACGATATAATTTAAATCTGCACCACCCCCCCCCCCCCAAAAAAAAAATGCAAATGTGTGGCAAAATTATTAACTATAATTTCCTGAAAACGCGTTACCAGGGTAACGATTTACGGGCTTTAGGTAATCCTGCTGAAACAAACAACGGTTCGCGAATAAACAATAGCGCACTTGCAAGAAATTTCAACAATATGTCTATTAGTACTGACTGCTAAATATTGTACAGCTGTAATATAATCGAAAATACAACATCAAGCCAAAAAAGTGTGTTTTTTTTTTCAACTAGAAGGGTAAAGCAAGATGTCGTTACTTGAGGAGACCTCTCCGAGTTTTCCAAATAATTATAATGATAATTCTGATTTAAAAAATCCCACTCAATAATTCACTTTGCATCTTAATCACAACTCAACGATTGTTGCCTGTTTTTATCATTCACGTTGTTATAGACTGAAAATAGAATTCCTACGTAACATTACTTCTTCGTTTATTTCTTTTCCATTTGTTTGTGTGTGAAATTTGTGCACATTTGACACATCGGCATGCACTGAAATGGTTAATGCGCCTTCCTCTCTTCATTTTTCTCTATTTCAGATACTATACAGTATCCCCTTATCTGTACCTCCTATACCTTGTCTCGTTATAGTCTAATATTAACCTTGGTGCGTTAAAATTATTTGACATGTATAACTGGAGGCTGAAGTTTGTTGTTGTTGTTGATGTTGTTGTTTTTGTATGTCATTGCTCATTAAGTTCCAGAATGGTGTATCTATTTTACATACACTATGTTCAGTTCATTTCATTTCATTTTATTTCAGTTCAGTTCAGTTCAACTGCATTTATTTTCCATCATTCCAAGAGAAAAAAAAAACAAAACAAAATACAAAGCATGCAGTACACAACTATTTTTTTTTTCATTTTGTAAGTATACATTAAAAAAAAAAAATGTTACTCTGAGGCCGTCATCCCAGTAAACATTATGGTAAAGCACAAAATCATGCTTATGTTGATGATGGTCTCCACTGGTAGGCCTATACCTTGAAAAAATGAATGTTCACATGGGCATACAATGCAGGATACAATGTGTTAATTTTTTTTATGTCTATATTATATCTATGTGTGTTATGCATAATTATTAAGTTTAGTTGTCATTGATTTCGTCATGTTATATAGCTAAATTGTCATTAATCGATTACGGTTTTTTGTAATTGTTTTCGTTGTTGTTGTTGCTGTTGTTGTTGTTGTTGTTGTTGTTGTTGTTGTTGTTGTATTAATAGTAAACGTTTAACTAAAACACAGTGAAATAGACATTAGCACGTGAAGTCTCCCAGCATACCATCGCATGACACACACACAATTAGGTAAACATGCATGTGTAAGATATAGGCCTACATTCACGCTTCAACCTTGCCACCTATTATATCAAGAGGAAAGTACCAGGTAAGCGTTTACCTCTAATGACTATAATTATGAAGAGATACTCTATGTGCTTAAAATAAACCTGTACTAAAGAAAACGGAAAGGAGATCTCCTGAAATAAATGTACAGTCGTCACGAGGTATAGTTCAATTCAAAAGAACAAGGTTGACATAAGTTAACTTATTAACTCTTCATCTCTTAACTCTCTATTCGTCATTGGCAACATCCTCGTATTTGATTGTAATATCTGTCAATTTGGTTCCGAGTGGATTAATAACAAATGACATTTAAGTATCTACTAGTGACCTTTTAATGACATTGAAAGGTTTCATCCCAAAGAGGTAGTAACTACACATCGAAATAATCTTTCATCATCGGCATGCTTCGCATTAAAGATGTCTTAGAAAGGAAACATTTACGTGTGCTTTCCTGTGCAGCATAACGACCCTGAGCTGTGTGTGGCATTATGTTGTTTTACATTGCCATGGATACACTTACAATGTGTGTAAGGGGGTAGCTTATTGAGATACAAAGTAATGATTTACAGAATATTAACACAAACACACGAGCGTCATCTATAAAGGCATTTTATGTTATGCGCGATGATCATACAATACCATCCATACCGTAATTATCACTTTTCCGACATTAGATATTTTGTATTAAAAAAAATGATATACACAATAATCGTCAAATAGAACCGTGGTCACCTTTCTTCTCATTCAGCGGTAGGACCACAGAATAATAACGACCGATCTTTCCTTTTATAATTATCATTGTCTTTCATAAACAATCGTCTTGCGTGCTGAAAATTTTGAAATTTTCTTATCAACAGATTAAAAACGAACATCAAAAACGAACTTGATTGAATACAAAGTGATTCTAATATTTGAAACAAACAATGTTTATTGACTATTGACATAGTTGCACGTCCAGTTTCTTCTTATTGAGTGAGCCAAATTCAGAAAACAACAAAAACATTGCCAAACTGGCCTGGATTCTGTACAATCCTCGGAAGGTTGACTAAAATATGAAATCACAGTCGGCATCATGCCAAGCTCTGGCCATTGAAAGCTGACCAAACTTTAGCCACAAGGGATCACTTAAACATTAACATTTACAGCCTGAGAACTATAAATAAAAATCAGCTTTTTCCATTAATCGCGATTCTATTGACCTTCACACAAAATACGGGCAATGAGCCATATCGCTCAAATAGACGAGAATGCGTAATTTTCAAATTCCGTGCCAATAATGCTATATGAAATATATACATTATGAAGCATAATATTATGTCTACACAGCACCAGCTCATTGAATCATCGTTCAGAAAATATTGTCGACGAGTGACAAAGCAGCCTTGACTTTCGTTAGTCGTTGTATTTGCGACTGTGGACATTTTAAGTCTTAATTTTACTAATTATTATTGTCTTATTCGGGATTGTGGAAGTCTGAAGTCATGTATAACGGTTCGGGAATAACTCTCCGGAGAATAGACAATGGCAATTATTGTGCAACATCATCGAAAGAGAGCACTGTTCAGAGTGATGTCGCTATCATAACAAACGAGCATGAGATTGTGATTATTATAGCCATGAAATCGAAAATAAATTCTTCATTCTTCATTGTCATGATACGTAGTCGCTTGTTTTTATGGACTATTCCCAACAATAAGTAACATGGACATCGATGAATAATGTTAATGAGTATAAAATTCGTTCGGTCTAAGCATTATTTTGTCTGAAAAGTTTTATCGCAAAACGAGCGAACTCCTCTCTGCTTTAAAAAAAAATACGAGGTATTTTAAATCGTAACTTCCAGAATATTTCTTATTATGTTACAGGTCAGGTATCACTGAAAAGGTTTTATTTTGTTCTATCTGATGATGGATTTACTTTAAAAATGCAAAAAGATGGCGCTTGGCCCATTCTGTGATTACACTTTTCGAGAGAGTCTGCATCTTCGATCCCGTTTAAACGGCATATAAACAAGTAAGACAAATCATTCATGAACATTACTATCAGTGTCATTATAGGCTATTAGAAATATTGCTTTTATTATTTTTACCCTCATTACAGAATATGAATGTAATCAGTGATTGTGTCAAAATCATCGTCATTTCTCTAATCAGCATTATGCATCATTATATTATATACCGATATTAATACCATCACCAAACTACAATAATATGGGCATTATTTTATTACCAATAAACATGATCATGATTCTCGCTACAATCAATATCAGGGCAACAGAAATTGTTTTCATTTTTTCCTATCATAATCATTCCTATTGCTATATGAATGTGTATTATTCGGAGGATCTCTATATCTACTCTCATTATACTGCGATATAGTGTGGACGCTTTCAGAAAGAAAAACAATCCCATCCAAACTACAATTTTATATTGACCGCACAAAAACAGATTGTAATAGCATTCTGCATCTACTGGAAGTGCCTGGTATAGTACCAGGCACATATACAAACTTTTTGAAATGTGTATTGCACAATTTGATTTGTACGATGTGTCGATTGAGAAATGCAGCCATCCAACTATTCGTGGATTAATGCCCGCAAACGGTAGCTAGCACTAGCTACACCGGACCGTGTAGTATACAGCAGTTTTTAAAGCGTGAAGAGCTTAACGAAAATCTGAGGTGACCTAGCTGGCTTATCCAACGCTTAATCAAGTTAATCCCTATGCGGCAATTGCAGAACGTGATATCAGTTTGATGCTGTATACCTTCTGTCAATGTCTTTCTGCAAATCAAAATCTTTTATAATCATCCCAAATTTCATATCTGATAAACAGCTTCGTGAATATTAATCATAAAATATCATGTGTTGTGTATCAGCTGTACTATACTTTGTTCACATGCACACTAACTTCTTCATTCGTTCTTCTTCTTCTTGTTGTTTTTTTTTTTTTCATCAATAGTTGTATACTTTTTCTTTTATTCTCTCTTCCTAGCACAAAATATTTCATCTCTTCGTCTTAATTTTGTCATTGGTGCCATCATTGTCTTTGTTCCCCACCTCCCCCCCCCCCCCCAAAAAAAAAAGGGGGAGAACTGAGGAGAAATGCTGAGGAAAAAAGAAAGAGGGGCAAAGGAGAAGGTCGAGAAGTTATAACAAAGACAGATGAGATGCCCGGTAAACAAAGACAATAGATAGCCGAGTGATGTTGCCAAAAAGTGGAGGAGGAGGTCAGCCGGTGACTTAACCAATCCCTCTGATGAGCGTTACGCAAGCATTATTATCATCATTTCCTTTTGGATGGCATGTCCCTGACCATTCATGCTTTTTTTTCCTAATTTCGCACAAATGATTCACCATTTTCGCTGCTTTCACTCATTTTCCTTCTATTTTTAGAAAGTGACCGAAAAAGGAGGATGCTCGAAAAAAAAAAAGAGAGGACAGAAAGAAATATATAGTGACCCCTATAAGAATGCGGTCTCCATCCAGTAAGCACATGTTAGGATAACAATTGGACTGCATTTAGTTGGCTAGCCTGTATACCCCTTAAAGGGAGAATAGCATTGGTTAAAGGGAAGGCAAACCCAAAAAGTAATGTGGATTGAGTGAAAGCAGCAAAATTATTAAAACACATCTGTGAAAGTTTGACGAAAATCGGACGATCCATGCAAAAGTTATGAATCTTTTAAGTTTTGGTGTTGGAACCGCTGGATGAGGAGACTACTCGCGGTTATGACGTATGAGAGGACAACAGTATAAAGAAAATATAAAGAAAATTCCACAAAAATGCAGTTTTTATGAAAATTACAAATTCCATCAACTTGATACTGACATATGTTAAGGGTAGCAATTATTCTCCCGCTTTCTGAAAGCGGTTAGTCAAGTGCCTTTTCATAATGCTAGAAAAAATGAATTTTTGTTGAATTTCCTTTATATTTTCTTTGTATTGTTGTCCACTCATACGTCATAACCTCTAGTAGTCTCCTCATCCAGAGGTTACAACAACAAAACTTTAAAAATTCATAACTTTTGTATCGATTATCTGATTTTCCTCGAACTTTCACTGATGTGCTCTACTAATATTGCTGCTTTCACTCAGTCCACATTGCTCTTTGGGTTTACCTTCCCTTTAAGGTGAGGATTCAGCTCTTGACTTTTTGTTGCGAGATATTTAGAAAACACTTTATAAAATTTTTAAAGCATATATTCTAAGAGGAGCCTAAATTCTATTTGATGAAATCGGTTTTGAAATGGCTGAGATATCAAAAAAAAAAAAAAAAACACACACACACACACACAAAGTAAAACAAAGGGATCCTAATAAAAGGAGGGTCCTGCCTATTATTGGGTTTGCTTAATTCATCTAAGCCATTTCAAAACCAATTTTTAATCAATAAAACATTAAGTTCCTCTCAGAATTTTATGCTCTTCACATTTCATAAGAGGTTTCTCATTGTCTCAAAAAATCACTAAAAAAAATGTTGGAAACCTTTAGCTTCATCTCAACCGAAACTGTACAGTCCTTTAAGCTAACCATATGCCATTGATACGATCTTTTCAGCATTGTTTCTCCAAACTCGTTAATAATGTAGCTCGTTGCATGGTGCATTCTGCAAGCGGAAAGACACTTTCTAACCGCGAGTTTATGATCATTTTTCCCGTGATATTATTATTCATTTTGGGGTCAGAGAGGTTTTGCTGATTCTATCACCATGATTACTGTTATGGCTGTCAAGTGTAAACAATACTTCAAGGCATGTTTACAAGGGATGGTCTTAAGTATGGTGCAGAATTAGAAAGTTGAGGTCTCGATAAATTAATAACTAACGAGTAAATGACGGTTGCCCTGTTACCAAGAGTAGTTTCTAAACGCCATAATGTAATGTATTTCATTTGAATTGGGTTTTTTTTTTTCATTCATTGATTACAGCAGCAATATAGATTTTTTTTTTCTGTAGTTGCGTAATTATCTCCACTAACTAATACAAGAATAGGTAACAGCATAATCTATTATTGTATTTCCGTATATTTCACATCACACATAATATTTATATAGATGTACCAGCCGTTTACTCCAACACCTAGTATGCGGGACGTTCACACACAGAAAGTATAGATGCGAGACGTTCACACCCAGAAAGTAGATGCGAGTCCAGTGATGATGCCATTGTTCCACAACCTCCTTTCACATTCTAATGTCAAACTCTCCCTACAGAACCACAATGTTGACATCATTCGTCAAAGATTCTCCCAATATAAATACCAAATCGTTTCTAATAACGAGGAGATTGTGACTGACAATCTTTCATAACATTTTGCAGCGTTGCATTGCATTTTGATTTTGGTAATCTGTAAATAAATACCCATTTTCCGCTTCAACCACTTCCATTTGTTGTTGTTGTTATTGTTGTTGTTTTTCATGGGCATTTCTGTCATTCACTTTCATCCATGAAGCTTAAAGCCTTTCTTTTTGGATATGACGTCACGGGAAGTGTGAAATTAACAGGAGGGATATACTACTAGATAACATTTCGACACATCTACTGAAAACGACTAATTGCAGTATTGTCCCTTTAGTGCCAAACATAGAAGCAGATCCATCGCTTATTAAGCAAATGAAAAAATGAATCATCTCTACTCATATAAAACAAGTGTGAGTGCAATGACCTCCTCAGCAGCCCCATTCGTTTGTGTCACGAACCTATTTCAAAAGAATCTTAGCTTTGTTTCAATTGTTGACCAAAAAGGTCATCAATTCTGAAAGTATTTACTCCATTTGATTTTTCTGTATATCAAAATGTGCTAAAGAGCTAAAATATGAACATGAAAAAAAAAAACGAACGAAGAATTTCATACTGAAATTCAAAGAATTCCTCAGGGTATAATTTTTCATGACAGATATGAATTGTCAGAAAAAGTTCGTATTTATCTTTTCTGCGCTTCCCTTTTTTCTCAAAATTGTTTGTACATGCAAACAAAACTTCATCATCTACCTTTTCATTTTTTTATAATTGGCAATGGTGGCGGTAGTTTTCAGAAGTCAACAGTAACAAAAATGGCAAACTGTCGTAGGGGTTAAAGCAAGTACCCCCTCGGTTAAAGACAGCAAAATGAACTAAACATGAGATAGACAACAGCGGGGGACGATGCCTCCGAAACGATTAACCTCACATTACCGGCTCCCAGCTGACTCGATAGGGAATGTCGTCTGTCATTACCACGAAGGAAGCAAGCCGCCAGTGTAAATCAAGACGCGCCTGAAGACGGGGAAGAGGGAAGTGGGGAGGGGGTGGAAGGAGGGGGAGGATGAAGGTATATAAGGGGCGCGAACCAATGAAGACCAAAATCTTAGGGTAAGCAATAGTAAGTGTTCTGTCTCCTAAAAAGATGGAACTGGAAGAGCCCTTGGAGGGACACTCTCAGTGCAGACCTTAAAGGACTGGAACCATCTCAAGGGAACTGAACACGTTCCAGCTAGGTTTTAATGAGCAAGACAATCCAATCATTTTTTCCCCTTTTCTCCTCTAATTCAACACACACATACACATACGCGCACACACGAAAGATTGGTTTTTATAGAATCTCAGTGAGTATCATACTATAGCTATTATATTCATGTAACTTTAAAGGACTGAAATAGATTTAGGTTATTTACGGAAGTCGTTTATATTATTCTCAATCACCCCTATGGTTGAGAGGAACTTTTTTTTTATTTAACAGTACATTTATCTATCTGCATATACTTGCATAATGTAACTGTGTACGATTATAGACTCCTATTGCCTTGTAATTTCTTTGTATCAAGAACAATTATATCTGATTACATGATATTAATTTTCTCAGAGATTGATATTTCAGTTGACTTCAGCATACAGAGAGTTATGGGAAGGAAAATCATCAACGCACGTTAGCACAAAGATTGCCTCCCTTCCTCCCCCCCCCCCCCCCTTTCCCATGCTATATGCTCACATCAACACGGCGGCTAAAATCTCTTGAACGAGAACGGTGATTGATGGTTTATACCTTCCTCCAATCATTTTCATTATCTGCCATTTTATTCGATGGCCCCGTCCCCTATACCCAAGGGCCGACATCAACATATCTTATGGCAGCCAAAATCTTATCGATCAGAGCGGTGATTGATAGCTCATCATCATTATCCAATGCATTATCTGTCAGTTGCCCCGTTGTCATGGTTACCGTAATGAAAGAGGGGGATGAGGGAGACATTCCTAGTTTGCTTACTCACTAATCATCGCAACTTCGCCTTCCCATCATGCATCGCGGACCATCTCAAGGGAGGTGCAGGTGGAGGTGCACTTTTGGCATGAGCAAGTTCTTCTGAACGCTATACGACTTGCTCTGAAGTGAGTTCGTCCTCACCACGACGCTGTTCCTTGACAGATCAATGGCGCAATTGCTGAACACAACTGCCGAACGCTGGCGGCGTGACAATCAAATTCTCACTTTCACGAGGCTCGACAAGAATTTGAGCCAACATGTCAGGTAAAATGTGCCGCGTCCCTCGGAT
The DNA here is from genome assembly GCF_964275005.1 of Diadema setosum. NCBI lineage: Eukaryota > Metazoa > Echinodermata > Echinoidea > Diadematoida > Diadematidae > Diadema > Diadema setosum. Next base: position 14,470,953 of record NC_092694.1, read on the forward strand.
GGGACATAACATGGAGATCCCTTGTGTGAGAGAGACACAATTTTTACTCATGCACGTAAAAGATTCCACTTCATTCATTCATCGCAAAGAGCAGGGTGTTAACCCGGTGGAGTGGTCCCACCTCACAGCCAACTGTACCCTATAGAAGACCAGCTTAGCATAGCTGAATATGGGCTATCCAGCCATCTTCTCAGATGGAAAATGAACAAACAAACATCAGATTATCACAAGAAATCGTGGGAGGAACTGCTGCGTTTCTTTCTTGGTGGCTGTCTAACACCATCTGTGCATTTGTGTATGTGTGTGTGTGGGGGGGGGGGGGAGCGGTGTATGTCTGTCTCATCTTGTTCCTTCTCAAGATAATGGAAAGCAGTTAAAGTGGTGCATTTCATTAAGAAAAAAAAAGAGTATCTTTAAGATTAGCCAACATTTTTTTTTATCCCGTTTGATAAAATGTTCGGTTCTTGTGAGTTGTACCGTTGTTATAGCCGCCGCATATAACTTTACAGTATATGGCATAATGACTGATGCCATGCAGCTAACGCATGAAATTAACATGGTTCGCGACTGGTGATGTTCGTTATTCCGTAGATTCGTTAATTGGACTATAAAACAAGTTTCGCTGTTCCGAAGGTTCGTTATTCAGAGAGACACAAATTCATTACAGGCCTATCGAGATGTTCGTTAATCCGAAAATCAAAAGTGTTTTTTTTTGATCCGAACATTTCTGGCGTTATTCCGAAGGTTTGAAATTCCGCAAATGAAACAAGTTTCGATGCTAAATGACATAACGTTCGTTAGTCCGATATCGAACGTAAGACGTCAGTAACGTGCCCCCGGAGTATAATATTTTTTTTTTTTTCATTTTCGTATTAACGAACCTTCGGAATGACGAACTTTCGGAATAACTGACTGTAACCGTTCGCGGCATTGATCGTGTTGATGGGCAAAACAGGGAGGTGGAAGCGTCTCTCTTCCACTTCCCTGGTTATGGCATGAGTAGGCCTATATAGGCTCTCTGTGTCGACGGATCTGCGAATTGCTCTTGGGCGTCAGCACTATTTGGCATAAAATACGGTTGGAAAAAGCCATGGGGTAACATAAATTTGTTCATATTATGCTTTGCTTGATAATGAAGAAGTAGCAATCTTGGAGCATTTGATTTTTTTTTTTTTTTTTTTGAATGTGCTCATGCAGTTTCGCACTTTAGTGCACTCGCTACTCGACATCTTTATCCCCCAGCGGTCCCTGGACAGCGCATCCCTGCCAAATCATATTTCCCCCTTTGACTCCTCCTGTGATTCGTGGAATAAGCACAGAGGACCGGAAGGGTTGTCATGGTGACCCCGTTAAATAAATCGGCGAAGTCATCGCAGAGTGGGCGCGTGTATCTGCTGACTGACAGCATGTCCAGCAACAACTCGCGCATCACTCGACGGGTCTAGCCCCCGTCCCCCTCCCGGCCTCTTCCCGCTGTACCGAGCGGGCAAACCCGCTCTCACCTTCAAACGGCAAAATCCCTATACACCAGAGCAAAAGTCAGCTTTTCCTGCTGTTCCGCTGAGCTATATTTTATGCCGAAACTCTGACATGCACTTTAATCCCAGGCCCTCCCTCGTGTCGTTTCCACAATCTAGCTGCCCTGGTTTCGGGGTTTACACGTGCAGGTGATTTCATTCGGAACATAGTATTGAATGAGGACAATTCAGTGCTATTATTGAGGTCAGTTTATCAGAGGGAAGTGAGTATTTACGGAGGATTGCCTTGGACGAGGTCGAGAGGGAGGGGACATTTTTTTCTCTAACTTCAGGACAAAATTTTAGATAGAGACCGTTTCTTCATGGAGTTACTGTTTTTTTTTTTGTTTTGTTTTGTTTTTTTCATGTAAAGCAATTTTCTAGATATAAATAAAATAAATAAGTACGGGGACCCACGTATGCAAAATGAATAGATAGATAGATAGATAGATAGATAGATAGATAGATGAATAAATGAATGAATGAATAAATAAATAAATAAATAAATAAACAGCTAAATAAATAAATGAATGATTACATGAATAACTAGAATAAGCAGTTGAATAAATAAATGAATGAATAAATAGATAAATATATAGATAAATAAATTGACAAATAAACACAGTGATAAAACTCCACGTGAAAGTTACCAAATCCAAAACAGAAAATGAGCTTCATTTCTAACTCGATCACACAATTTCAGGCCTTCAGGAAAATCGGACTGGGCAAATTTTTTGTGGCCCAACAGTAACAACAACATCAATAGTTCCTTTATCACACTTATCTCTTTTAGGTTAAAAAAGATGGTCCCTTTAAGCAGCAATATCATATATTGTTGATAAAAATCCTAAGTTGTGGAAACCTAACACATTGGATGTTGCCCGCCTGCCCGTGTTGATGATATTCGTGTAAACCCTGATATGAAGTTGAAATCATCGTTCAGATATGTTGTGTGCGCTGCTGCCTGTCATCACGCGTCTGGGCGTGCGATTAAATGGGATCTGCGAAATTGATTTAATCCGGAACAACGGCTGCAGCTTAATGAACTACGGAGACGACGGTATAAAGGGGTTTCTTGTTTCTTTGTTTCTTCATTTTGTTTGATTTTCTGAATAGAATTTCTTCTATGTTCCAATGACAACAAGAAAATTGATTAACATAAAAGCAAAAACTTTCAATTGAAAAACCAAACCGATGTGAAATGGATTGTTTTCTATCTCTCACTCTTTTTCTGTCTTTATGACTGTGTAAAGTTCATTTTAAGTAGACTATTGAAGGAATTAAAGGAAGAAATCAAACAATCGGAACAACTAAAGTTTCAATATAAATATTTTGCAGACAGAAATTCATAGAGAAATTTTAGAATTCCACGTGTTTTCACTGAACGATCGTATTGGTCGTTAATCATTGAGACGACTAAATAAAGTGATTATAATCGCATGTAGACGTTCCGCCTGTATACAAAAACTAGATATATCGCTACGGCTACTGATATGCCTCCGCCATAATGCATGGTTCTCCTAATAGGTCTATAGTACAATGTCTTGACAATGTGTGATGACAGTTTCACACAATTGGCAAAATATTGAAATGACAGGTTTGACACAAATGTGCTGAATGTTCACTTTCTAGAACTAGGTTCAATTGGATGAATGATTAAAATGTCAGAGTGCAGGTATTTGGGGAACTGATGATTTTTACTTGACTTTTGACCCTTTTATAAGTTTATGCATTGAGTAATTTTCAAGGTATTGAGAAAAAGTATAATTTCAGTATCAAATGGGAAGATAGCATTATCTAAACCTGGTCTTTGACCTTTGACCTCACAGTTCCACCGAGAATCACTGTTAGGTAGAACATGCATAAATATGTAAGTTTCATGATGATACCTTGAGTTACTTTCGAGATATGGAGGAAAAAGTGCAATTTAGCACTTTCACCTGACCTTTGACCTTTTGACCTTTGACCTTTTGGCAAGAAACTTCCCAAAAAATATATATATTGGGTAATACATGCCATACATCAAGTTTAAAAAAAAAAAAAAACCTTCAGGCATATTGCATTTTAAGGAAAGTAGTGATATTTTGAGGAGTTGACCTTGACCTTTGACCCCCTGACCTTTGACCCATGACCCCAACTTCCCTAGATAATCACTGCCCATCGGTACAAGCATATATACTAAGTTCCATGAAGATACCTTGAACCATTTGCGAGATATGGAGAAAAACATGAAATTTCAATTTTTTTCACAAAATAACCTGTGACCTTTGACCTTTGACCCTGTGACCCTAAAATCCACGCAAAGTATTATCCCCCAAGGATATACCCTCATACCAAGTTTGATGTAAAACCATCACACGGTTCTTGAGATATCGACAAAAACAAAACGGGACGGACGGACGTACGTATGTACGGACGGACGGACGGACGGACGACCCGAAAACATAATGCCTCCGGCCACTTCGTTGCGGAGGCATAAAAAAGAAGAAAATCTTACACTTTCCTATGAAATGCACTCAGAGAAAGCATGTCCTGTCTATATAATTACTGAAGACTTCAGCAACGGAAATGAAAATGGCTGTATATAATTGCCCAGTTGCCACTGTGACATGACATTTTTTGATCAGTATAAGCCATTATGCACTTGTATTAACTTCGTAATCAAATCCACGATTAGCGGGCTACTATAGTTGCTACGGAGTACGGGCACGAAAACACAAAGTGCAGAAAAGTGAACAAGACATAACAATTATGTTATCTGTTTAAAAAAAGAAAAGAGGAAAAAGAAGAAGAAGAAGAAGAAGAAGAAGAAGAAACATCACGATACACCAAATGAAGTCCTCAGATGTGATACGTGTATACAGCTACCATCCCCGATAAGGGCACATCATACTCACGTGCTATATGTATGACTGCATAGATGACTAAAAGATCTCTCACATTAACCCTCCCCTCCTTTTGCTTTACTGGGCACCTGTCTCTCCAGACAGATCGTGATGTTTTCATACCCCAGGTGCCCGCAGTCACCCCCCCCCCCCACCCCATACACCCACACCAACTAACTTTTCCCTCTTTACCCCCTCTGCCCCGAAAACTTATATTATAGAGAGTGCGCCGCAAACTCGTATGTTCCCGGGGGAAACTGTCATGTCATCCGCGTCGCTCGATTCCGTACGCGCGCCGTAATTCGGCGTCTTTCAGACGGACTAGACCACAACAGTTGCATTTCGCAGGGACCCATAAGTGTGAGAGAGATCGCAACATTCAATCGGTCGACCTTAATGTTCATGATTTTTTTTCCAAATTTCATTTGTTCTCTTCGCTCACTAAGTTCTGACATTTTTACAAAAATATAGCATTATATAGTGCCTATCTGTATTAAATCTTAAAAATGCAAACATAACAATTATTATGTCTGGATAGCATCTCTTCATTCCTGCCTAATTGAACATTATAAGATCAGTTTCTTTTCAGATCTTCGAGTGTTCCTTTAACTTCTATCAGAGCTTCTAACGTCTCCATGGGGCCCCTAGATCATAGCATCATCACCATGCGTCGAATTGGCATAATATTATTCTATCATGATTGCCGTATAGAAGACGGCGTCATCACGAAGAGATTCCACCGTCGTTGATGTGTATATACAACAGTCTTGTATACCGGATTTTTATAACACTATTAATGTATGCAGTGCGCGGACACACTGACTCTCCTCATAGCTTTCCAAGAGAAAGCTCCTGTTTAATTCATAACGTGTGCGTATCAGAAGATATATAACACAGCTACTCAATAGCTATGCTGGCTCTCGAAGAGATATTTCAACAGGGACGGTTTGTGTTTTACAACCACTAGTGGATCCAAGATTGTAGACGAAGGAAAGGCGCAAGAACTTGAATACTTGTCCTTCATTACTTGATGTCAAATAGAGAAAGACTGACTGCTGAATGACAGAATTTTGATACCGACATTCTTCAACCAAGCATTCTTCATATATCTCTGTCTATCCTTTTTTCTTAATTGATAATTGAGCTGCAAATGTATAACCACGGCTGCATCTTAATCGATTAAAGGGTGTGGACAGTTCTGGTTAGCGAGGTGAGGATTTAGCTTTTAACGTTTTGCGAGATATTCAGAAACCACTCTATGAGATGTCAAAGAGCATGCAATTCTAAGGGGTATCAAAAGTTTATTTGATGAAAATCGGTTTTGAAGTGGCTGAAATATCAACAACAACAACAACAAAAAAAAAACAGTGAAACCAAGGGATCCTAATAAAAGGCGTGGCCTGTCGCCTTTTATTATTATCATTACTTTTTTGATATCTCAGCCATTTGAAAAGCAATTTTCATCAAATAAACGTTGAATCCTTCCTGAAATTACATGCTCTTTCATAATTATTTCATAAGAGGTTTCTCATTGTCTCACTTAGGAATGTTCAAAACATGAATCCCCACCTCAACCAGTACTGTAAAGTAGAATGAAAAATACTGATGACAACGCCCCGCTTAAGATTACTAATTTATGACAATGATCTAGAATAAGGGTGCAAGTTATCACTGCAGATAGACAAGTGCATATATTGACATTTGCACAAATTGAATTAATTAATACAATTATCAGAAATCAGGACATCTGCAAATTTATGTACACATACTCAAGCAGAACAGAACATAAAATCGGAAAAAAAAAAAAAAAACATACATTGAGAGACGCCGGATATTCCCGGTATAGAAGGGCGGCCCTGGATACCACAGGCAAAGGTTGGCAAGAACAGGTGTGCACCAGACGGGGTGAAGGGGAGGAGGCGGTTAACAGTGTAATATATCTATTAGCAGACCGTCTCTTCCCCTCCCACCAACTCGATTGTTAAATTGTAATCATTATTCTTTATCTTTAGGTGTCATAAAAGCATCATGTGCCAATCTCTGCATGAAAAAAAGACAACTTTCATGTCCTTACAATGATAATGTTAATAAAGATGATGAGGATCGTTATTATCATAATGATAAAAACACTATTGCAACAAATAATATAGTAATATAATAATGTTAATGATAATAATGTTGATAATAATAATAATAATAATAATAATAATAACAATAACGATAATAATAATGATAACGGTGATAAACATGCAGCAGGTCACAATGGTAGCTAGTTGTCTGATTGAATAAATACCTTCTCTTTTTGATCTTGTATAATAATGATGAAGTGTAAACTGAACATGATGTTCAATTCTTCATTTCTTTAAGTCATTGTTATTCAGTAGACGTCCGTCACGCATTACGTTCTTTTTGTTTTAATATTTGCCTTGTGTTTTTTTCCTTTTGCCTGTAAAAGTATTATTGCAATTTGCAAAGCTCATGCTTCAAGTATTTCAGATTTTGCAACTGTTTAATGAAAGAATGGCTAAGGCATAATTCATAATACCTCGTGTGAGAAATGAATGTACATCATTATAATTTATGCATCGTTGTTAAGAAAGTATGAAGTAGCTTAATGTACAGCTTCTGAAGTTTGTTACGATCAAACTCCATGACGCACAGGCTCTCAAAGTTCTACCTCACGCCTACGTTGTTAAAAGGCTATGGGGGCTCGTGACTCACAATTTACCTGTAGGCCCTCATAGCACGTTTTTCACACCTTCACTCTTTCGTCCGTGATTATCAAATAAAGGTTCCCGGCTACTAAATTGACATCGAATTACGAGCAATACAGACGCCTTTAAACGAAAATATACCCAAGGTCAATGTTTTTTTCACTTGTATGGGATAATGTGACACATTGTCGCTGAGAATACTCGATTGGGAGCCCCACAATCTATCTTTGAAACGATGGTTTTATCTATAAATAAATTCATCTCCACTAAAATGGGACAAACGTGCCCCTTCCCAGACCGGTAGATTTCTGCGTGCTTGGAGAATTTCTCAATACATCATTGAGAAACACGAACGGAAACAAGATTATTCTACGGCGCTGCGTAAAATGAGGGTATTGGGGCAAAAAGAAAATATGGCCTGTCTACCTATACTCGCGTTTTAACTTTACTTGCCACTTTGTATAATGAGGGATTTATGAACTTCATCGAGGGTATATAACTTCAAATATATACGAATTATTTATATTAGCAAAGAAACTCATTCAATGCGACCAGCGCCCCTTATTTTGTAGAACTGTATGCTCTCACATGCTGCCATATAGTGAGTGGGCTTCAACGGGCGGGTATAGAGCATTTTAGTTGCCTCTGCCTATCAACATGGGCCTATTATGGTTTTGCTTTTCTTCATCAACCAACCTCCCCCTGTGGTGGTTGAATCCAACTATAGGCCTACTATTTTCTCTTCTTTTTTTTTTTGTTAACGCTAATTCACAATAAGTATCAAAATCTGAATTTGTTTTATACATAGTGAAGAATATTGTACAGTTCGCACAATCAATGTGCGTGCGTGTAATGTGTGCTTGTTTGAATGTTACCTTTTTAGCAAACTAACTTACTTTTTTATTCTTCTGTAGGGTGTGAAATTGTTTAGGAGGTGCTGTTAGCGATTTTTCTGGTGGTGTTTTATCCACACAATAAGAAATATCAACAAAACTGCACTAAATACGTATTCAAAAATGTATACTCTTTTTTCATGGAACTTCAGATTCTCAACACGTATAACTGACTGACGGCTGTGCCGATATTCACCGCCAGACAGCTGGGAATTTGCGAGATATGGCGAACTGCAACCAAATACTTACACATTTCTTGTCAGGTTCAAGTTCAGGTTTCCGATTCTTATCACAAATTTTCACTCCGTATTGAAATGCCTATGAAAGAATCTGAAGGCAATAATGACATGCCATAACATATCTATACGTATATAATAACCTGTGCATAGTCTATTTCCTTTCACATGCAAAATACCAACTAAGCTAACTATGCCTTTTGATCCGTATACACCACAACCTCTATTTAAAAAAAAAAAAATCAATGTATCTCACTGTGTGCTTTATACGCGTAACGAAATAGATGTCGATTTTCCGTATCCTGTCTTCATCCATAATTATTATAACTAATGATGTTATAACATATTATATTATAACTTTAAAACTGAATTGCTATGTATATGTGTCGCAGATGTGCTGGTGACGAGGTATACGCGTGGTGGTATACATTATAGCACGTATAATATACTATAGGCCTAGTATCTTTGGTTCAGTTACTGTAACTTGTGCTACAAAACACGGGCTATAATAAGTCGAACCACAGGGTGGCTTTCTCTGACGGACTACCCCCGGCTAGGCCAACGGGATTCCGGCTGTCTGGTCCTTTCGTACACAGTGTCGGCGGCTCCGCTCAGGTACGGTTGACGTTTATTAAATCAAGCCAGTAAAAATATGAACACTCTTGTTTGCAATCGTTTTTTATTTCTGCATGTTACGTGCTTGTATCTGATCACAATGAAATCATAAAATCAAGTCACAAGACAAAGTGCTTTGTAAACACGATCAGCTCGTTGTTTTGTTTTTATTCTTATAAACCCACTGCCGCGTTCCTTGTTCTCCTCGCCATTTATCTTCATTTTAACTCTTATTTTCTGTTATGGTGTATCACGTGTAGCCATCGCAATCAGAATCGAGTCAAAATGTCAGAACAAAAGTTACGATGATCGGGAACCATGTGAGAGTTCTGAATTTCTGAATTATCTAAGTCCGGAGCTGTCCGTGACAGTGCGCGTCATGGTCATTTCGTAATGGCCTATAATGTCGAATAACTCATAATGACTGTCACCACGGTTACTGGAACTTCGAATGAAAGTGGGAAAAAGTATAGGCTTATACTTACTGATAGCCGAAGAGACCATAACACATGATAGGATAACCAACATGGAGTTTGGCGAGATTCCACGTAAAATCCAAATATGATACATCTTCATCTAATGGATCCAAGGCTCCCATGGAACACATCTGAAGTATTGACGACAAACATACAAACAAACAAACATATAAATATCCGAGGTAGTAATCGGTACACACAAAGTTTAAGGCTATGCGCCTGGGTTTTCGTTTAGCTCTAGCTTCTCGCTTGTACAGTGTTATCCTATGCACAAGATTCGGATTGTCACAACAGGTACACCGCAGGTTTTCCCGATTCTATAAGAGTTAGCAATGTGTTTTTTGTTTCACGACACGCGTTGCACTGGCATGGCTGTAATATTAAGAGGCGGAGAGACAGGGTAACTCGAAGTTAGATGAGTAATATCGACTGCAGCGGCACGGTTTTTCTGAGAGAGAGTGCATGCGCAACGTTTACAGGAAAGGATGCATCAACAGGCTTTCAGCTAGATCACAGTTTACACTCGACAATATCAATGTATACAAAGTCATGCACGACAGCGGGGCTGCCGAGCAGACGATAAAAGCTTTAGCGGCGAGATAGGACTGTACAGCAGCCTTTTACAGAGGGCGCAATTTCAGATTCTTTGTCACATTGTCACAGTACTAGTATGACATTGTCGGGAAAGGATTCTTCAGTCGACTTGACAAGAACCAGTATACCGGCATATATACATAAATACATAACAACATGAAGACATGTAAATAATGTCCCTCGTACGGTCCCTTGAGCGATTCACGTTTTACATTTTTGCTCATCTGTACTTTTTTAGTGGATAATTATTTTCCACTGTTATAGGCCTATACTTTCCTGTCAACCTTGCATAAGTATGTTTCTTTTTATCCTATTGTTCAATTCCTTTGTAGGCCTGTTTAGATTTTGTAATACTTTCTGATAAACTTTGTACCAATGTATAACTCCTTTCATGAAATGTAGGTACATTGTATATACACTTGTACTTTGCGTAACTGTTTCATATCGATCCTTTGTGATGGATGGAAATAAACTCACTAAACATGTCAAAATGCATTTGATAAAAAAGAACCATTTTTTCATTACGTTTTCGCATTATTATGCAACAAGCGTTGCAATCAGTACTAATGAGGCAGTTCAACCGGCAAAAATTAGTCAAACAATAAATGAAAAAAAAAATGTCATCTAAAGAACTGCTGAAAAATCAAGAGCTCACGTTAAAGGGGTCATTGCACTGCCTCCCAATGAATTCTTAAAATCAAAGTAGGAAGGGCGAATGGTATTCATTGGTCTGCAAGTAACATCACCGCCGATTAGTCGATGTTTTCTACACGAATAGTATAGTTCCATGACATGTGAAACCAATTGAGGAATCTTTAATTGAAACGAATACACCTGTCCGTTCGTACTATCTTCTTCTTCTTCTTCTTTTTTGACAAAGCAAAATGATACATTATTTTCTCACTCTATTCCGCTGTGAAGCAATACATGTATTTGATCAAAATGGTCAGCAGAATTCTTCGCCGTTGCTGACAAAATTAATTTGAAGCCGCCCCGCCTAAAAAGGCGAGATGACCAATACAGTGTATTGGGGAGGGGGAAGGGGACCTGTGGCGGAGGCCGATGAATCGATGGACCGATGAATCACACACCTGACCTCGTACAACCTGCCCGACTTAATCGTGTCCCCCTACTCACCATGAGACACTAAAGCCGCCTGTTAACTGCTAAGGTCTGATATCAAGCCCTGGGTATAGTCAGTGACAGGTCTTCTCGTAACGGCCAAACACACCAACTGATTTTTAAGGGACACCTGTAGGCCTAATAGTGTTTAAGGTCAACGCTTTTGACCAAGCCTCATTACATCTGAATCACCCTCGTTATCCGCAGTTTTTCCATTAGTTTAGAAGCGCTTTTAATAATTATAATTATCAAGTGTCTCTTCTGTTACTGGAGAATAGTTGAAGAATTTGATCGTAAAACGAGTTTACTCCATTCTTGTCAATATGCGATATTTGCGATTGAATCTGCTTAAAGAAAAAAATCAAGGAAAATGATAATAAAATGTGGGATATGTTTATCATAACTTCAAGAATATTCTTTGTTGCGCAACAAGTAAAAGTGAAGTATTATCGGAAAGGTTTTACTTTGCACTATCTAATGATGGCTTTACTTCACATGGTTTAAAAACGGGGCTTTTAAACCCTATTTTGCGAACACACTCTTCAGATTTCACTTTTTATTGCCACACGAAATTCAGCACGAGTTGCAGTTAAACTAAGAATTCGCCATAGTATTAAACATTATGGCAACCCTGTAGCTGCGGCGACAAATAAACACGATGTGATCAGGAGACGCTGCAGTTAACACATATGGAAAACTTTCGCACGATTTCGCGCATTTAGGGTTGACAGACCAGAGTGCACGTAGTCGCCGAGAGCCAACAGCCGAGTGCACTCGAGCATACTATGGGAAGGAGCGGACTCGTCCATTGTACGGGAATCGGGAGAACCGTGCGTGTGCTTACTGGAGGGACAGAATGCATGAACACGGAAGCCATTCTTTTTTATCTGACAGCTAATAATGAAATGATATTAGTATTTTTAGTACCGGGAATCTAGATTTTCTACAACGGCATTTCCATTTCACCACACAAGTTGATCATTCACGAGCACACACACCAACGCGTACAGTATCTACATAATGGGTTCATTCACCCCTGTTGATTTAATGGGACTGAACCATGGTCTGTTCAAGCACGGCTTGTTGCAACCTCAAGTCATCTCTGCAGAGCAAAATACGCATGATGATACTTGAATTTGGCAATATTTAGCTCTGAAAGAAGTGGTAATACACTCTGCAGGATTGTCAGAATATTAATAAAGACTAATCTGTTATAATGCGGACGAAAGACGATTCAAAAGGCATGATATCCAGCGAAAATTGTGAATATCTTGAACTCTCCCGCCTTCGTTTCACAGCACAAACACAATTGTTTGTTTACGCACACTCGTCCGTTGTCCGTAAGCATTAGGGGAATTGTGTACAATGGACAGCACAAATGCTCGCACGCTTTAGCAAAGTCACAAGCAGTTTTGTAAAACATTCTTTGATTTGACAAGAAAAGTGCCCTAATTTCTCTCTGACCAATCAAAGCAAGTTATACATCACTGAAAAGCCCAAACATTCTACTTCATTTTGAAGTGCGAGGGTAAACAATTCCACTAAGCTTCCGTGGTACAGCCTGTGATTTGTATGGGCATGTCCGAAAATTATGGCTTATTTTGGGTACTCCGCCATAGACAAACTCAAGATTTGGTGATTTGAAGCAGAATTTCAGAGGAAAAGTGCCCTAATTTCCCCAAACCTATTTTGTGGGGAAATACACGGAGTAGAAAGAGGGTACATTCTAGTTTCATTTGGAGTGCGAGGGTTTTGAATTCATAGCCATGTTTTTTGTGCAGAGCTATTTTTGTCCCAAAGGAGGGGGATATGACGCGTCTTTTCACGTGTTATAAGCACCGGTGCTCTCGCTCCGGAGCAAATGCGCGCAAGTTTTCCATATGGAAACTCCAGACGAAGTAATTTTGTACATTGGTCTAAAAACAACAACGACGGTCAGACGTACAGTCGGCTGTATTGTTCACGGTGAGACATGAATTTTGTATGGTCACGACTGAAAAGCCAAAGCTTCGAGAATTTCGTAGGAATCTCGACAAAATTTCAATAGATCAATCTGCCCTAAATGCCAATATCACTTTATCTAATAATCTACATTATCTTATGACTGGAAAAAAAAAACACACACACACACATTCACACACACCAAAATTCTAGGTTGATTTTTTTTCCCTGTAATCTGATTTATTAAACTACAGTTGTATCATTCTTGTCTGCCATTTTCTTTTAGTCACTAATCATTACACTCATATTGAACATGGGAAGCGTTTTACTTTATAACGTGTATACAGCTGTATATTCCTAGGAACTAGTATTATATACGAAGATTTTGTATCGAAAAAAAAAAAATATTCAGGTGCAAGATGAATAATGAAAACGTTACGAAATCAGGCCCTCTCATGGTTATCGTAAACAGCTACATGCGTCGAGAGTCTGGTTGTAAATGGGAGGAATCTTAATCACATGTGAAGAATTTGCCTACGGCTATGTTCTTATTTCAAATACATTGTAATGAATGAGCTTGTTTGTTGTTTGCTTGTTCGTTTGTTTGTGGTTGTTTGTTTGTTTGGTTGGTTGTTGTTGTTGGGTGTTTTGTTGTTGTTGTTGTTGTTTTTTAGCGTCTTAGTTTTCAGCTAATTATTTACCGGTATGTTGTTGAAAATCGACCCGTCAGTCGTTTTCATAGATTTCATGGAATTTGCGATGTTGAACATTGCTTGGTCATTTGAGGTGTAGAGTGCACACGCTATACACTGCATTACTGCATTACGTTTTACGGTTACAGCTCGTTATTCCGAAGGTTCGTTATTCCGAAGGCTCTTTATTCCTAAGATTCGTTATTCCGAAAGTTCATTGTTCCGAATTTCATTTTCGGGTTAATCGATCTTCGGAATAACGAACCTTCGGAATATAAACGCCACAAATTTTCGGTTTAACAAACCTCTTTTCATTTTCGGATTAACGAACCTCTAGGTATAGGGAATTTGCGTGTTTCGGATTAACAACCCTTCGGAACAACGAACCTTCGGAATAGCGAACCTTCGGAATAACGAACAGCACCCCGTTTTGCGATACCATACAAACACACGAAAATTAATGTGTATACACTGTATTAACCTGCATTGTATCCCTACCTCCACAATGAAGGGGGCCCGTAATAGTGCTACATGCACGCACTTTAGCATACACGCATGAGGACGTGTGATGGCGCTAACCACGAGATGAAATACCGGTATGTAATAGTAACACATGTATGAGCAAGGGAGTAGGCCCTATACATTGTGATCTTGATGAAATGTACAAGGTGACCTGTAAAAGTACATTTGGGAGATTGGTTGAGATTGTTTGATAATTATGTGTCATGAGATTTGTTGGAAGTTAATGCGATGTATTCACACACACACATACATGTACACAGCTGCGTTTATCCAAATATGCATACAGACACACAGACAAACACAAACAGACTCAGTCCACCACAAATACACTCCCTCAGTTTCATCTAGGATTAAAAAGAAAAGAAAAATGGTGACTACATGTCATTTCAACAAAATCAAACACTGGTATTTCCATCAATTCAGCAGTAGCATATTTTGGTCATACAGCGCTGGCTTCCACACAAACTTACAAAAAGAAAACACCAGCACTATGCTAGTATTCTCATTATTCTCATCCACATAATCAAAATGTATTATTTTCAATGTCTTCAGCTTGAAAGAAATTGATTTCCTCACTTTATGTGATATGCAAAATGCAGCCCTCAATTAGTATCATTTTTGTGGACAGCATACATGGAAAGTTTTCTGAAGTGATGCTTCAATAGAGCTTTCTTCATGTATAATTTTTCTGATCACAAAAGGCTACCCGACTCAACTCATTCACTTCCACATCAACCAGCATCAGCATTAAATTTTAAAACACTTTTGAAAAGAAAAACAAAAATCTGAGGATGCTTCAAGTATGATGTCACTACAGCAAGGATGACCCCTGTGCCTTTATTGACCTTTCACAAGAGATGGTGTAATCAGAAATCTGTGATGTCATTCCAGTTTCCTCCTCTCCTTGCTATCTGATGCGGATGAACCAGAAACCATCCAGTCTATGCGTCGGCGATGGTGACCTCGACCTCAACACCAGGCTCAATGCTGATGGAAGTCTGGGGAGCAAGTGGGTCAAGGAAACAGTCGCTCATCAACAATAACGATAAGGAGACAGTTGCAATTTTCAAATACTACAGAGTTGTCGAAATGGGAAAAAGCAAATATTGAAACCAAGTTCATAGATCTAATTAAGTACAGTTATGCCTGGCTGGTACCTGGGGAAAAACAAACAAACAAACAAACAAACAAACAAACTAATCCCTGTGCATGGCATAGTGGATCATTGCACAGTCACCATCCAAACAGAAACTATCAATGACAAGTATACATCACAAGCCACCCAAAGGACATTGGAATAGTCAAAACAAATCATCAAATTGATAAATGTGGTGCGAGTGTATCACTTGCAATGTTCTCCGATGGGCAGAACACTTTTGGCGATGGTCTTCCAAGGGAAAAACAGTTTTCTGTAATGAAGTGATGATGTATATCCACCCTCAACAGCCTTTTAAAGGGACATTCCATGCGATTTTCATAATTTCACATCATGTAGTACATAAATCAACAACTCCATGTACAGATTTGTGAAATTTATTGCGATTCTTGAGCAGAGAAACAATACTTTGAAAAACCTTAAACAAATTACACTGAACAAGGATGATGACATAGGAGGTTCACATATTTCAGAAATGTAGCAGTGCAATTCCATTACAATACCGCTTGCTTGCGAGTTCACCTGTGTATAATCTATGCATGCCTTCTTCTTTTGTTCTGCTTCCTTGAGCCCCAACTCATGCATTCTTATGGTGACTCTGCCATGTCATCATCCTTGTTCATTGCAATTTGTTCTAAATTTTGAAAATATTCTTATTCTTCATCCCAATTATCACAAATTCTGAAACTCTGTCCTCAGTATAGTTGTTCAAATGTAAAAATCTGAAAATCATCCGGAGGTCTCCTTTAAAGCATTTTGCTGGAGCATCCTCGTGTGTTCCCTTCTATACCTATGCCATTCATTCCATCTACTAGTATACAAATAATGACTGCTTATGAGGGCACAGTTAAAATTATGGGCCCAAGGTGATGTGAAAACCGTAACTATGCCCGAAGCGAAGCTGAGGGCATGGTTACGGTTTTCACATCACCGAGGGCCCATAATTTTAACTGTGACCCGAATGTCAAGCAGTTATTATTTGTTTTATATACCGAAAATATAGATTCCGAAATATAGATACTGAAAATATAGATTCTAGTCTCTTTTACAGCACTCGTAATCAATGCTGATCGACAGCGCGGCGGTCGTATCACTGGTGCGTACAGTGATGTGTACAGTGTACGTTACGTGTACTACGGGGTTGCGATTGTCTCCAAACCAGTCCGCTAGTCTCTTTTACAGCACGCTGATTGAATGCGCGGCGGTCGTATCATTGGTGCGTACATATGAGCGATCTACGTGTACGGGGTCGCGACTGTCTCTAAAACCTATTTACTAACTGTGCCCGGGCCCCGGTCACAGTAACTCAAAAATAGGGCACAGTTATTTTCATGACTCCCCTTTTAACCAATCAGATGAGAGGATTCTAGAAATGAGGTATATAATAAATACTGTAGGATTGGTTCACCTTCAGGTATATTCAGCTATTGATCTCAAACATAACCCACCCCCTTCTTCACCCCCCCCCCAAAAAAAAAAAAAGTACATGTAGATAATGCAATATGGAATATTTGCCTTCTCAAAGGATAATTAAGGTCTGAAAGGATTACTGTAAAACCAGAAATGTTTGCGTGCTTTAATTTCGCAAGTACCAAGAATTGCACAATTACAAATGCACACAAAAGTTGTCTACACTATGATGCGTTGTAATGCCGGTGGCAGTTTGCAAAAATTTCATGCCACGAAAAGGCTGTTGGCTCCAATTCACAACAATTCTATGCCACGGGAATGGTCTGTATCTCCTCAAACTCCAGCCTTGTTTAACAGAAGTGGTCAGCTACTCAAGGATGCATGAAAAATAAAAAAACACAAACAAACATACAAATAGATAAAGAGCACTGAGGAAGGAGAGGAAAGCAACCACCTCCCATCATTTCAGTTCTGGATTTTTCTTCATTTTTTTTTTTTTTTCATGTGACTGTTTACTTTAACATGAAATTTTCATAAAAGCTGCCACATTGAGAGAGTAATGGTGTGTTTGGTATTCCTCTTATTCTTTCCCCTTTCAAATCAGCATCATGCTCAAGATCCCGTTTATCACATTTCTTCCCCAGCAGTTGACCATTGCTAAAATTGACATCCATTTCAGAACACAATTGTATGTAAACTGTAATCACACAGCATTCTTGTGACACAGTTCACACAGAGAGACTTTAGAAAGGATACGATCTGCTTGACGATCTCCGACGGGGACTCCAGATCGATGAGGCGCTTGTGGATGCGCATCTGGTAGCGGTCCCAGGTCTTGGAGCCCTCACCACAGGGGGTCTTGCGGGTGGTGATGCGCAGGGTCTTGGTGGGCATGCGGACAGGCCCCTTCACCTTCAGGTTCTTCTCCTGGGCTCCGCGCTTCAGATCAGCACAAACTGTGGGACGGCCAGAGAGATAGAAACAGATAATGGATAAGGATAGATATGATAGAGATTACTGCAAGATGGATACGCCGAGAGAGAAAAGGGAAAAAAAAAAAAGGTATTTTCACCGCTGGTGCACACATCCATACCAAATTTGCCTTCCTCTTCCAGCGTATTATCCAAATCACACTATGCAAGCCATTTTGTGAGGCTAGTACTTCAAACTCAAGGCCAATTTAGAGTGTAAGTTCTGATCCTTTATAGCATACACAAAGTTTCAATCCACCTCGCACACTGAGTAGTAACTGTAACAAGATATCTTTCATAAATTTATGGGGTAAAATCACAGAGCCTGAGATTTCAAGTGCCAGCAGACATGTCATCACAATTGTATCTTTAACGAAAGAAAACTTGCAAACTTTACACTGGACCGAAAAACTCTTTCCTTGCATCCTTGACTGGTTGGGGTAGTGTCCCGCCACCGACTGTCCTTACCTTTCTCTAGACTCTTCACGTTGCGGCTGGTGAGAGTGATGCGGATGCGGTGAGCAGGCACATCCTCCACCGGGGCCTTCATGGTATCCTTGTTGAATGCCTGTTTGTTGGTGAACGGCAAGAGACAAGATATGCCATAATTTACTGTGACTTTGTTCAGTGGACTTTATTCAATCTTATACACTTGAAGAGGGATGCTCTTTGTAAACAAGAAGAGTAACGTTACTAGGTTCTATAGAAATAACTGGAGTTTTCCCCACAGAGGCCTACCATGGCCTTTGAATGCAAAAACTTCAGACGACCAATCAAGATGTCAACCATAAGTCAGAGCCCCAATCCCAATCCCAACGATAATGAATATCACTAGTATCGCTATTGTCTGACGTTTGTACGCTTACACATTGATAAACACTGGAGTGATAAACTTTTGTCAGTAAAAAGTATTTTCTTGCATCAAAGTTTGCACCAACACTTCTCCACATACATGGCACAACTTGTTTGTATAAACATAGTAGTCCCTGGTACAAGAGTGGTTGTCTAATCTAATGCGTTAGACAGTTTTTGATAGTCCCCAAATCATGCTAGACACAGACGTCTAACTTATGTTTGTACTGTAGTGCTACTGACTGTAGGTAGTAGCTAGATCCTTTTTTCTACAGATTCTACAACTAAGATATCAAAATTCTTGTTTATTCAAATATCAATCATCAACACTTGCACTGACCTTTTTCATAGTTTTTATATCCTCTCTTCTGTCCCAGATTGATAATTTGAATGTTAGTAACATTGTCATGGTCATTAGTTTTTGACCGAGACTTATAATCAAAGCCTATTCAGTAAGGGTAGGCCTAAAGCTGAAAATGATCCCATTCGATTATCACTATGATAGATCATTGTACCAGCCATTAGTCTGAAATTCTAACGTTACTTGAATACAAGGAAACAAAATCTAGAACCGTGGTCCATGGTTACGAGGCATATGATACGGGCAGCGGACACAATAACAATACATGTGCATGATGTGGGTGCATAGCTTATTATGGTAGGGCCTACATTGTCTACATAGCCAGTAGTAGGTCACTGTACTGTGTATAATTTATCGCAGCATACTAGCAGTGAAAGCACAGTAGCACGTGCACGCACGCTGCCCGAATTGTTCACGTTAATACGTTGAAACCGAATCGTAGTAGACGGAGTATGAGCACCCCGAAAAAGAAACGATCGTTATCTACAGTTTAACATTACGTATACATTTCTTACTTCATAATTAAAGTCAACATATTTCGTACCATGATTTTGTATGCTAGCCGACGTAATCAAGCTCTGAAAACAAACAGAATTTGAACAGAGGTGAGCTAGCTTCTTTCTGCCGTGTGGCTTCGAAACGTGTATCGTCGCAAACGACCGGAAGTTGTATGCTTGTGCATAATTGCACATAGCTATTGCCTTGCGTAGATGTTATAGCACGCGTACGTTGTACGCACGCACCACATCAATACAGTTAGTACAATCAAGGTACAATACACGATCGATCGGCGCGGCTTGGTACCCCACATAGCACAGCCAACTGCAGTCACAGCCAGCGCGCGCATTGAACTCTACCCTCTACCGTACCCACTACTATTTCTTGAGAAAAATTGGCATAATTATGTCCACAGGAAATCGAGCATAAAACTTCGTAATTTAACATTACTTGATGCATAAAGACTATTTTTCTCAATGATTGAGATTATGATTTACAATGATTATACATTCCATTTGAATAATACAACATCTAAACATGATATCGATGTCTACTGCAACCGTTTTGTATTCATCAAACATATTTTACATGTTGAATTTACGTTTGGATAGTTGACGACTATACAAATTGTATATTAATTCTTGCAGACTGGCTGTGTAACTTACCGCATAAATTTACTCAATTCGAGTGCTACATGTATTTACATTAAACTTCAACACAGTTTATTTACCAATATTTACAAGCTGGGCCGGTGGAACGGGGGGGGGGGGGGTGGGGGCACGTTTTGCACCATATAAAGGAATACATAAGGTGTCACCACTTTGCCCCCTCCCCCCCCCCCTTTTTTTTTTTTTACCCCGGTAGTGGCACTAGAAAGAAATACATGTAGATATAGAAACCTGAAGTTGAGGTGTGAGCGTGGTAAGGCTTTGTTTTGCTTTGTTTTGCGCTGAAGACCTTTTTTTCTTATAGTAGAGCAGATAAGCCGAAGAATTGTGCAAAATTTGACTAAAGCATGAAACTTTCACCATTGTTAGTACATGCTATAAGATTAATTTTAAGATCGGGAGGTAAGTCTGAATTGACCTCTGATGACCTCTAGAGGTCAATGACCTCAAAATCTAAGAAAATTGATATTTTGCGTCATTGGTTAATGATAAACACAGTAATGATGTACTAAAACTTAATATTTGTCACAGTGAAATTGTCTTTATGTTCCACAGAGCCCTGACAGGTTTCTACCTTTGACCTCTGATGACCTCCAGAGGTCAATGACCTCAAAATGTCAGAAAATTGATATTTTGCATCATTGGTTAATGATAAAACACAGTAATGATGTACTAAAACTTAATTTTTGTCACAGTGAAATTGTCTTTATATTCCACAGAGCCCTGACAGGTTTCTATCTTTAACCTCTGATGACCTTCAGAGGTCAATGACCTCAAAATGTCAGAAAATTGATATTTTAATGCGTCACTCATAACTGAAACACGATAATTATGTACTAAAAACTAATTTTTGTAAGAGGAATTGCCTCAATGTTCCACTGAGCCTTTCGAGTCAGATTTCTACCTTTGACCTCTGATGACCTCAGATGACCTATGATGAGGCCAATGACCTCAAAATGTCAGAACATTGATATTTGGTGCAATTGGTTGACAAACATGATTTAGATGTTATATTCATTTGTATTACAATTGAATTGTTTTCCTATTCCACAGAGCAAGAGAAATTACTCACGTGTCTCTACCTTTGACCTCTGAGGAAGGTGACAGGTCAATGACCTCAAAATATCAGAATATTGATATTCTATGTATAGTCAATGGTCAACTTTGTAATACCCGATGTACAATCATTTATGCTATTATAGAAGAATCTTGTCATTCCATGGAACATTGGTCGTTAGCCTGTGCATTATATCCAACTTTGACCTCTCAGGACAATGAGAGGTCACTGAGGTCACATGTGTAGGCTTACCAGTATTGATGTTTGGCTTCATTGGTGTAATCGTAAATGCTTAATCATGTACAAATCACGCACTGATGTTTTGATCAAAGTATGTATGCATATTCCACAGAGCATTGGTTTATAGTAACAGATCTCTGAAATGTGAGAGGTCAATTACTTCAGAAATAAGCTTAAGTTTCTTGAGTGATGGCAGTGACCTCAAATACAACTGTTATGTTTGGGTTAGTTATGTAGACTAGCAAATATAGGCAAATATGGCCATTATCTCGACACTCGAGGAAAACAAGGCCCACGAGACTGATATACAGAGTGTTTAATCTATTCAGTGTAAGTCTCATAGATCTTTTCCCCCATTTGTCGGACTCATTATGGGACTGGTTTGCCTAAGTGTCAAGCTCATGGGTAATATTTGCATAGTTTCCAGCTGGTGGGCCTGTATTGGCCAGTGTAAAGCTGGTGGGTTGTTACAGTATGACTGCGATGAATGACTCATGGTCCTGGAGTATATAGTCCACAGCTGCGACATCATGGACCATCTTGAAAACTTCGACATACTGTGAGGCCCAACATGCATTCCACATGAAGCAATCCTGTGTATTGCAACTAGCTATTGCCATCCGAGACCTACCCAGGGAATAGATAAGCATTCATGGCAAACCATGGAGAAAGCGGATTGTGCAAAATATTTTGGAGTTCCAATAGGAGGCTCAGCTGGAATCAAATCGCCACAGCAGCTTAAAAAGGTTATACTTCAACCAAAGACTCTCTCCAGACGAAGATACGAGTATCATAAAGTTCAGGTGTTTTGCTACTCCATGCCGCTCAGGACTGTCCTGGAATATGCATGCATCATCTGGGATCCATTCACCCAGGTGAAACATCATGAAGTTTGGAATGATCCAGAGAAGATATGCACTCTTTAGCTGCAATGACCATCATATGCAAAACAAGCAGTGTTACAGCCACACTTGAAAAACAAAACAAAGCAAATCAAAACAAAACTACAATGGCAATCCCTGTAAGAAAGTACAGCTCAGGCAAATTCAGCGATGATGTTCTGCATCAAGAACCCCACAATATTCACTCCGCAGGAAGTTGTGGCTCTATTGCTCCATTCTTCAAAAAGGGCAAATGACCAAAAATGTCAGGCATCATTTGCAAGAACACAAAGTAGGCCTACTCCCAAAAAAGGTGGCGGCTACTCTCGGCCACTGTCTCTTGTATCTCTTTGAAACACTTCAGGTGAGAGATACTCAATATTCAGCTCTGTTATTAAAGATACATATGTCTCTCTTTTTGTTTTTGCATTTGTTTGTTGTTTTTTGCTTCATATAGCTCTTTGGATACCTTCTTTAACCAATTAAGAAAAGGCTCCATGGCAGAATATTACAAGATTACACAGTATAATGAAGAAGAAGAAGAAGAAGAAGGAGAATAGGAAATGAGATCTGCTGTCAATGATGCAGAGCCAATACCAATCAGTTCCATGGCAGATCTTAGTCGGCACTGCAAATGTTTGGATGTCTCTCTCTGTTGACAAAGGATATTCTAAAGCTCCAAGTAAGTCCATGGGGTGGTTTACATTGTCTGGGCATAGAGGGTTGGGTTGGAAATATGAGGATATGAAGCTTTGTTATAACAATTAGGTCTGAGATATCTATTTTTTATGTTTGTATTGACCATCCCGCATGGATCTCCAACGAAAAGGAATGATAATGTGTTAGACCCAGCCGCCACCGTGTTTTTTCAATAGATTTTGATATTACAGTGAAGTTGAGAAAAAAGTAACCGCTCATTGTCCTAGATGGAAGTCAAAATTGAACTGTGTGTGGAATACTCTGCATACAATTTTGGACACACACACACACACACACACACACACACACACAAAATGCATTTTTTTAAATATAATTATTATTTCATAACAGCTGGCCATTACAAACCAATGAGACCAGACATCAATATTCTTACATTTTGATGCATATCTTTCAATATCCTCCAGGGGTCAGAGGATCATCGCTAATGTTCATGTAAGTGAAATGAGTACACGCCTTTTGAATTGCTCACTTTTATTGCTATAGAAATACACAATATGTGCATCATGTCAATCATTAAATATTGTATCAGTTTCATTTTCAATCTTGGATTATTTTTTCTATGTACAAATGAAATCGTGGCAAAGTAAACAACTTTCACATCAAAATATAAACGAGAATACTAAAAAAGAAATGGATGTAATAACGTGCAAGGCAAATACCAGACCTACATCATCTTAAGGTATACAGGTGAAGGAAATCACCTTATTGATAAACAATTAACTTGACTGGGATAGCGACCACTGAACAATATTGTTTCTTAAAACTCTCTCTTCTTTTCAACAAGTGGAATAAAACACATGCACATACCGGGGCATCAGTTTGGAGGAGGGGTGGGGTGGTGGCAAGGATAGTTGACCCCCACCCCATTAAATTCTTAGATGTGCGTCATGGACTATGTTTTGTTGTTGTTAGTTTTTGTTGTTTTTTGTTTTTTGCTTTTTAGACAGAAAACTGCCCAGTTTTTCACTTTAAGTGTGCATCGGATTGTTAAAATTTAATTCTGAAATGCAAAATCTCCCTTCTGTGAGAGGGGATATCTCCTTTCGATAGACTCCTTCCCCCTGCTTGGTTCCTTCCACAGATATAACATACTTTGGTAAAGGATGATTTCCCTTATTCTATGAAAAATGTTTTTAAGAGATATTTTTATTTGAATTCCAAAGATGAAAGGGCTTTCCTATATATGCACGATTGTTCATTTTGGAGGGCAAGAGGCATTTGCCCCGCCTCCCGAGAAAATATGGGAGGGGGAATGGTGGGGACATAAAACTTTGCCTCCAAGTATTTCCTGAGATTGAGATTTTTTTTCTTCACTTTTTTGACAGAAAATGAATTGTCACTGAACATTTCAGCTATGGTATGCACCAGATTAAAAGGCAGAATCTCCTTTGCATACCCCCTTCCCCACACTATCTTTCGTTATGTCCCCTTCCATATACGCTCAGTGCTTTTGTCCCATTTTTTGTTCTATATCATCACAAAGTATGTACTAGATCTTTAATTTCAGTTCCGACATATTAAAGAAAATCCCTCTTGTTGGAGGGGGTAGTGTATCTTTCAATTAACAATCCCTCCTCGGTTTCTACCCTTAGATTTGGTACACTCCTTTTACTGATAATTTCCCAAATATTCCATCATAAATGTGTATACTAGATTTTTTTTTTTTTACATTTCTATTCTTACTGCAAAGGCTCCCTCGCATGGGAAGGATTGGGGGACAGCCCCTTTCATACCCTCCTCTCGCTGTATCAACCTCTCTTCCATGCATTGATTATGGCTACACATTTGGGTATGAACTTTTTTTTTTTCAAAATGGTAGTTCAACCAAGAGTGACACGAGATCATTGAATTGCAAACAAAAGAATGCAAAAGCTCCATAATGTGGGAGGGGGATACCTCCACCCACATCCTTCTGTCGATTGGTCTTCCTCCATAGATGGCTGACTTACTACACCTTTTTGATACAATTTCGAGGTATTCCTTCAAAAGTGCCTGTGTGCCAGGTCGTTGAATCTCATTTCTCAAAATACAAGAGCTCTGTCGAATGGGAGTGGAATACCCTACCCTCGCCAACGCTGCGCTTGCTGGGTTCCCATCCATATAGACTTGGTACACCTTGGTGATCCATAATTTTCCAAATATTCCCCAAAACGTATGCATCATATTCTTAAAACAAAAAAAAAACTTCGTCTTTGGGAGGAGGGTAGGTGAGATGCGCCCACACCCCATCAACTTCCGTATAAGTGATGACGCACACATTAAACAAGAGCTACACTGAATCACTGATTTCAGGTCTAAACCTGCAAAAATTCCTATCCCCCACCCACATCCTCCCCCTCCGCTTCATTCCTTTGTACCATGAACTTATGCTTTAATATTTTCCAAGTTCCCCCCCCCCCCACGTGAAAACAGCTCGACACCCCTTGCTCTGTGCACATACCCGACTTAGATAATTACCTGAAAAGTTCTGCGGAATGAGTAGCCACTTTTTTGGTAACAGAAATGCATGGTTTGTAAGCCCTACATTATAAACAATTATTAACTATTAACTATCGCAATATCAATATTAACATCCTCACATTTCATTCGAGGTATTTGACCTTGTGTGATTTTCATAGGTGAACGGTAATGGCTCGTTAATAAACGGGGCCTACGAGTGCTCTCTAAAACATCATCATGTTTACCATTGATGATGCCAAACTATTCTGATACTTTGAGGTCATTGACCTCTCGAGATCATCAGAGGTCAAAGGCAGAAACTCGTCTGTGTGCCTTGGAATATGAAGACGATGTCATTGTACACAGATATGCTTGTTTTGTACATCTTTACCATGTTTGACCTTTCACCAATGATGTCATACTTCAATATTCTGATATTCTGAGGTCATTGACTTCTCAAGGTCATCAGAGGTCAAAGGTAGAAACCTGTCTGCTCTTTAGAATATGAAGACAATTTCATTGTAAGAGAGATATGCTTGTTTTGTACATCTTAACAATGGTTACCATTAACCAAGGACATCACAGATCAATATAATATTTTGAGGTCATTGACCTCCAAAGGTCATCAGAGGTCAAAGGTTAAAACCTGTCAATACTCTGTGGAATCAGAAAATGGTTTCCCTGAAGTATAGATGCCTGTTTAGTGAATCATAACCACATATATCATTCACAAATGTCTAAAAACATCAATATTTTGATATTTAAAGTTCATTGACCTCTGGAGGTCATCAGAGGTCAAAGGTAAAAACCTGTCAGTGCTCTGTTGAATCTGGAAATGATTTCTCTGTGGTATAAATGCATGTTTAGTGCAACATAACCACATATATCATTTGCAAATGTCTAAAAACATCGATTTTCTGATATCTAAAGTACATTGACCTCTGGAGGTCATCAGAGGTCAAATCAGACTTACCTCCCGATCTTAAAATAAATCTTATGGTATGTACTAACACTGGTGAAAGTTTCATGCTTTAGTCAAATTTTGCACAATTCACGTGATTTTGAGGGCTTATCTGCTCTACTATACCCGTTGGCGTTAGCTTATTAGCTGGTGAAACCCGGAAGTGGCACCAGAAATCTAAAGTGCCCCCCCCCCCCCCCCCCCCCTCCCCACCACAAACACACACATTTTTGAAAACGTGGCGCCGGCCATGACAAGCATATGAAAGACTTGATTCAATACCGGTACTCTCTTCTGCTCAACTATAGTTTTGCTCTCTTTGATTGTAGTTGTTTCAGCGTCTTCGGGAGTTAATATTTTGCACATGTTATTTAATGCTTCACATGTAAGGATGACAGCTAGGGCAGCAGAATCTCTACATGATTTCTATTCTGGCCCTAACTATACACAGCCCAGTCGCTGTACATGGTACGTCGCGACAGGGCTGTACGCGCGCGACCACCAACCACTAGGAGAGCGACGTAATCGTATTACGATAGCTTTGAATTTTGATACTTAACATCATTTTTGTCACCTCAAACTCAACGAGTATACTTTTCAATATTTACTCTACATCTGATGCTATCAGTATTCAAATGTACGCAATGAAACTTACCGAAATTGATCATCATATCCAGCATGTCCACACGGTACACAATCTTTCACGCCAGGTTAGTCGCTGTACATGGTACGTCGCGACTTACCGACGGTCAGGAATTGCGCCAGAAAGTGTCATTTATTTGTTCCACGGACTTATCGCAAGTGGTCTCCATGGACCCAGTGTGGCGAACTATTCTTCTGTAATAGAAACATGCATTTAACGTGAGTAAAGTATTCTGTTTAAAGGAGAAAAGTATACATTTTCCTAAGTTTTGTAGTTGTGTTGAGGTTCCTCACTTTGAGGCTGCATGCCGCGCTCGTCAGACGCTGTTTTCGCATAGCGTAACAGCGTCTGGTCGGGCTATTCTGGCCCTTGCATAATTGTCAATCTATCTATCAAGAGATTGAAACTGTGACACTATCTAAAATTTGACCTTCACTTATAGAAAGGAAAGACGAAAAAAAAAATCAACTAAGACTGCGGTGATAAATGGTTTCCAAGGTGACCAGTTTATAACAATTAAGTACTACAATGTAGTAACTTTTATGACGTGCATACCAAATTTTCGCTTTTGAATTGACAGTTTCGTGGGAATTCATGCAAGAGAAAAAATCTCAACGTGCACATGTATCGTACTGTCTCGATAGTAAGAACGTGTATCGATAACCGATTATCGGTGCAACGTAAGCTAGGCAAAATCGGCCCCTAAACAATTCGGTACATGAATTTGTATCGAGAATGTCACTAGTACACGCACTAGTACTAGCATACCGTAGTCGTGTCACGATTAGCAAAGTCGTCCCCCAACCCAGTACACAACCTGCTATTGGTAACAGTCGCGACGGGGATACTGCCCCGCGGGGATGATGATGATGGTGCAGATATTGGAAATAATCAAGATGTTTCAGATGATAACGATGACGGCATTGCTGCTGACAATCAGTAACAACAACCGTCCTACAAGAAACAAAAAATTCGTCGCAATAAAATTAAAATGAAGAAGAATAAGAGAAAGAATTACAAGAACGGAATTATAGATGATGATGATGATGATGATGATGATGAAACAGCATTTATATAGCGCCATTTATCTGTAGAAACATTAAAAGCACCCAGCTCCAACAAAGTGTCACACATCATTCACAAAGTTGCTGGAAAAGATAAGTCTTCAGTTCAGACTTGAAGGTATTGAGGCTGTTGCAATTTTTGAGCTGGACTATGGGGGCTCGGGCCCCCACTTTTTTAACCCAAAAGTATACGTAAATAGAGATCGGAAATGTTAGTGCGGTTATGTTTTTCCGATGAAGACCTTTTTTTTTTTTTTTTTTCTGTTAGCTCATAAAACCCGGAAGTGGGCCCCCACTTTTGAAAATACTCCGCCGGCCCTGGTAAATTCATAACACGGAGACTTGGGTAGACTTCCAGAGACTTATTAATACTAGAAATAATTTCTATCATCATCCTATTAGTACTACCTAAAAAAAAAAAAAAAATGCTAATGTTCAATACACCAATCCATGCAACCATTGATGTACAGTCGTACAGCTTTATGTGCGCTGTATAGTTGGAACATTCGAGGGACAGTTTTAGTGCTTATTACCACTCGAGTTCATAAAGTTGAATTATTCCGGTCACAAGGATATTTTCTCAATTTGTTTATACAATGAGTAGATTTGTGCAGATTTCCTTTACTACACACACACACACACACACACACACACACACACACACACACACACACACACACAAAATGCAATGGCAATAGGCCTAAGCATTTATTTCTTTTTTTTTTATACGCCACTCGGTGACTGCTGAATTCAAGTACAATGGATGCTTTAACTTTTATGACTATTCCGAATCAAAAGTGTTGGAAATGGAGGAAACTGATGAAGAGCATGGCTTGTATGAAGGGCCTCATTCAGAAGTGTATAGGCCAATTGGGAGCAGTGATGAGGCTCCCTGTTCGAACTTGATGCATATACGCAGATCAGTTGTATCAAAAAACATCCTATACCATAAATTTGCAATAAAGCCTAAAATACTAAGTATAATAGGGAGATATCTTTTCTCAATAGAGCTGTAGACGGTTTATTAGCTATGAGAACAATTTTATATATATGTATAATGTAGTATATTACAAGTTGCACCTAACAAAACATTTTACATTGGTCGTTTCTATCCCTAACTCACATTTTTAGAACTATTTTGAAGCACTAACGATGGGTTTTGTTTCATCTGCAAATGACAAATAATGCTTTTAACAATACATGCATTATAAGATGTTTATGATCGATTCCTGGTCCACACTCTATTAAAACTTTGAAATATTAACAACTTGTAATGGAAGGTTTGAAGAAATACCAGCGAATTTTGTCAGGGCTGACTGACATTATTGCTCCTAAACCGGTATACTTTCATCACATCATAATACTGAAGAAGAACATTAGTCATAGTTTATAGTTTAACGACAGCTAGTATACAAAAGAAACATAGATAAAGTGGAAAGCATTCTTCACCCGGCACCTTCTGCCAGTGTCTTTCCGCCATAATGGGCCGAGTAGTTTGAGGTCGCATTTTGCGCGTTAACCTCATATCCCCGATGGTTCCACGTCGACTCGGTCGCGTCAAAAGCGGCTTTTCCCTGGACGCTGTGTGTGCATATCATGCGCTCTTGTACCATTCAACGCCTATCTAGCATGCATAACACATAGGATGCATGGACACAGTGGGCCAGTACACTATCTATGAATAGTAGTCGTACAGCACTGTTGCAAAGCAAACAGGGAGCGGAGAAAACCCAAGTCTGACGGTAAACGTCGTTTAATTCCCAGTCACACGTCCAAATCTTCTTATGCAAGGTAAGCTTGCAAATTGCTCTTTTCTGTAAACATTTCATCATTACGTGTTTCTCGTATGATCAATGACAATGATTGAGAATGAGGTGTTCGGGTGGAGCGGAAAATAGATCTAAAGTTTACACATTTTGTAAAGGCTTGTAAACTCTGCTCTCATCATGCTCATGCTTGGCTCTGGCCATGAATAAAAAATAATTTTAGTAAAACTAGATCTAGGTCCAGTAGAACAGGGTTTTAAGAAGTGTCTCATCATGTCGCGGTCTTTCTATTTCTACCCCTAAACGTTGTCGTTGGCTCTTGGGGGGGGGGGGGGGGGAATGAGCTGAGTGAGGTCTTGGACTAATCTTGGACTGAAGTTAGAGATGCATGATGTGCATGCCATGTTTCAGCTGAAATCTCTATGATGTAGGCCTACGTAGGTCTAGCCAACACTTTTACTGAATGTATTAAAAATAGGCCCTATTTAGTATGGTGGCTTCTAATGCCCCTTAGAAACTCTGAATCAAATGCAGCAGTTCCCTCCTTGTCAGGTTGCAAATGTGTTTCAAATGTAATCCGTTGAGACTAACCTTTTGCTTTTCTCTCTCTTTTCGTTTTAGATCGTTATTCTGATCTAGTGACGGGCCATACAATTATTGAATTAATGCAAGCTGCCCATATGCTGATAGTTCGACGACAATGCCACCCAAAATAATTTGACCACCTGCAGTGCTACGTTAATATATTAATTATTATGTATGGTGTAGGTAGCTCTACTGTACTAACTACATATCGACCACCCTTTTTGAAACCGACCGCGTAGTTTTGGCGCACAGAATGCTTAGTACGCACTGCACTGCGCGCAGAGCGCATAAAAATGTATTGGCTTTGACCGTTGATGAGGATGTGTGGGAAAACACGAAATTTCACTGTTCATTTGCGCATTAATGGTTTTAATCAAGGACAACATTTCGAATGAATATTTTAACCGAACCATAATGTATCATCACATCACATCACATCACATCTGATACGGAAGTAGAGGACTGGTCCTGTAGTATTCCGGTCTCAACATAATATAATTATATTCAACTTTGTTGCTTTATGTGCGTTGAGGAACAGAGGTTTTGAATTTTTCCCCCCTCCAATGTCTATCTAATAAATCTTTGAAATTATTAATCGAGGAAGCTTCAACAACACTAGGAGGCAATCTGTTCCAGTCTGCAACTACTCTCTGGCTGAAAAATGTACTTCGCAGTTCTAATCTCGAACGTTTGGTGAAGAGCTTGTATTTATGACCTCTTGTTGATGAGTGAATGGCTGGTTCGAAGAACATGTCACCAGAAATCCCCAACTTTCCATTGAGCAACTTATAAACAGTAATCATATCGCCTCTTTGTCTCCTGTAGAATAATGAGTAAATGTAATGTCAATGCATTTTCTGAAAAGCTTCGTACAACACGGTGTTCAATACAACTCGGTTTGTGTGCACTGTCAATGCAAAAATAGCAGTCGATCTAAATAAGCGGCACCGCGGGGAGCTGAAAAGAGGCCACGCAAGTTCGACGGTGATATTTTGGCACTGAAACTTCGAATTGAAAAGGGAACAACAGCATTTGAGAGTACTGGATTTTCTCAATCACATAGGTCAAGTTTTACATGAATTTCAGTGTTAAATATTCTTATCAAGCAAGTAAAAATTAGGCGGTCGATGAGTAGTAGGTCGAACCATACATGTAGAAACCTATAGATTCTAGATCCTGGGCTGTATTGCGCACAGTCGAACCTTTGCAGAGGAGGTCGAACCTTGGTGCAGGTGCCGATGGCCCCCGCTGGAAGGAAGGGAAGGGCTGAGAATATACTGTATACGCCACATATTTCGCGAGTCTAAATTTTCGCAAATCGGGAATTCCCAACGATTTTGCAAGTGGTGAAATTCGCGATCGTGGAGTCCTGCACCGAACAGAGAAATGCAAATGCGCATGCCACATTCACATCGGGATCAGAGTCAATATTTTTGCATGTCTTTAATTTCGCGAATAGCACCTGATTCGTGAAAATAAAAACCTCGCGAAATATTTGGTGTGTATGTACAGTACACTACTGTATTGTTGTACATGTAGGCCGTATACATGCCAAGTAGACCTACACTTTGTACAACAGTCATACAAAGTTGTAGGCATAGCAGTTCAAAAGATAAGGGAAGGTGAGAGTCAAGGCAGGAAGGTCATGAATTTTGTTTTGGAGACTCGCTAATTTTTGCAAAACAGTGCTCAAACAGTTGATTTGACTATTAAAGTGGAGTTCAAATGAGTGAGCTGATGATACTGTTGCACATCAATCCAAGTTTTTCTTTCATTGAGACGAATTTCATGCCAGCTCTGTTTTCGTTTGTTGTTTTTTTTAGTCTGCCATTAATGCAAATTTTAATGTAGGGCCTACAGGGCTACAATTTTTTGCCCGTGTACACTTGTACATCTTATGATGTTGAATGGTCAAAAAAATGTATATTTTATGAAGTGTTTGCTGCAATATTGCCCTGGCACAGCCACTTTCCTGTTTTAACGCCCCAGTAGCATGAGGTGACCATGTACTGTAAAGTGTAGGCCCTAATTGGAAGGCTGGCCGAACCCAGTATTAGGAAATCCGTGCAATCAACTGTGTGCTTTTACACAGCACACACACAGGTGAAGATTGTGGACTGGAGAGCCCGTACAGGTACAATTTGTATTCCCTGACAGACAACTACATAGCACAGGCCAGCTAATAGAACCATTAGCGCAGACCTGTGCTAAAGTCGGTAAAGACTTGATTTTCAAATATAAAGTACAGTGTACTTCAGTGGGCAGTGAACAAATGGGTTCAATTGGGTCAACCCTCCACATAGACAGCCTCTTCAAGCTACTGGGTTGAATAACCCCAGTTACACCTATGAAACGGTAGCACCTGTGGTGGATGAGGATCCCAGATAGTGTTTTATGAATGATGTACATTTAACCCGTTGAGGACGGGCTGATTTTGCAACAACACACATTTCCCATAGACACTTCTGCTCGAGTATATTTAGGGCTCACCTTCAATGGGTTATAAGGAGAAACAGTTGAATTTTCTATCCAGGCTCATGTCGTAATGTACATGTATGTATGTTATCTTTAGATATTTGTTTGATGAGGAGGTACCTGTTATACAAAAGAAGGAAATGAGCAAATTTGTGTTTCTCATTCCCCATTTTGAAACATCAAGAATACTTTCTGTTGTATTTGTATCTCCTTCAGTGATCTTTGTAACTTTGCTTTCACTCTGTTTTCTCTTTATCTCTCCAGATGATTTCCTCCTACATGTTCATGATCTTTGCTGCAGTTAGCATCACAGATGCCTTCTATGTACCAGGAGTAGCTCCTGTGGATTTTGCCACTGGACAATCAGTAGAGATAAAGGTTTGTATTTGTCCTGAGTATAATATCCTGAGACTTTTTAATTTTACAGTGTAAATCACAAAGTTTTACAGTGCAGATGTATTTTGGAAAACAGAATTTTCTTTAAACTTGGATACATTGTAGCTCGAGTTTGTTCTATTAATGATTGGGTATTCAAGTTCTAGTATAAAGTCATGTGTGTGAATGCTGAAACCTGTGAGTCCTCTTCACCCTATCAATAACTCTTATGACTGTTGAATGTATGCACAAAGAATTTTTCTGATACTCCCTGTCAGTCCACAAAAAAAAAAAAAAAAATGTTTCCACAGAAGGTGTAGAATTAGAATGACCAAAGGTTTAGTAATATTACAATAAACTGCTTTCTTGAATAACTTGAAGAAAAAAAAATGATCGTGTCTATGCAAGTATCAGGTACAAGTATTATTCAGGTACAAAATCTCTATTTCTGATGTACAGTACTGTATTAAGTATTACAATTAGTTTTACAGAACATTGTCAGTATACTTGTAGGGACAAAAAAAACCCCCAAAAAACAAGAAGGGCGCAAGTTTATTATGATACATGTATCTGTATCTACAGGTGTTAGGTGCAAACATTATGGTGTGCAAACAGTTCAAAATGTCAAGTAAATATTAGTATGGATTTTGAAGCAAATTACAAACTAATCGTGTACATATGAGTGAACTTGTATCTTGGAAAAGATTTTTTTTTTTTTTTTTTTTGGGGGGGGGGGTGTCTGGTCCTGTATAAAGAAGAAATCCATATGAATTGTGTATTGTAAAAACACCGTTTTGAAAATATTGACATTTCAAATGAAGATTAGTGTAGATTTTCCGATGACATGAATGCATTTTAGGAGTAAATCTCCTACACATTCTCCATTTGTGCATTTTACTCACATCAGGGGGTGAAGCTCACCAGCACAAAGACACAGCTCCCCTATGAATACTATGCAGTCAAGCTCTGCCCACCGTCGGCTGGAAACATCCACCACGAGTCCGAGAACCTTGGAGAAGTCCTGCGAGGGGACAGGATTGTCAACACCAAATATGAGGTGAGAGAGAGACTCTAGGGCTGTATAACTTTGTGATGTGAAAACTGACCAAAGTGTCCAGTTGTTACCATGTTAAAGGACAAGTTCACCTTCATGAACATAAGGATTGAGAGAATGCAGCAATATTAGTAGAACACATCAGTGAAAGTTTGAGGAAAATTGGACAATCGATGCAAAAGTTATGAATTTTTAAAATTTATGTGTTGGAACCGCTGGATGAGGAGACTACATGTACTCAGGCTCGTGATGTCATATGAGTACAATAATAAAAGAAAATGTAAAGATAATTCAACATATTTTCACTTTTTTCGCATAATAACAGAGGACTTGACTTGCCTCTTTCTAAAGGCAATGGGAATAATATTACCCATAACATCATGTATGCCAGTAACGAGTCGAGGGAATGTCTACTTTTTTTTTTCAAAAGATGAAATTTTGTATTTTCCTTATGCATGTGACATCATACACTGCAGTAGTCTTCTCATCCAGCGGTGACTGCACAAAAACTTCAAAAATTCATAACTTTTGAACGGATTGTCCGATTTTCCTCAAACTTTCAATGATGTGTTCTACTAATATTGCTACATTCTCTCAATCCTTAAATGTTAATGAAGGTGAACTTGTCCTTTGATAGTAATCAGGATGACTAAAGTACTGGACCGTGACATTTTCCCATTCAAGCAGTATTCCCGTATATCCATTAAAGTCTGGATTATACAGCTGTACAGTCAGGGCTGTACTTTGGATTCTAATTGATGGGTCCAATGCACCTTGAATCATGCATGATCTGACCCATTTAGCTGGTGAGTGCATGATGACATGATGCTGTCCTGTCACACACCTTTGACTTTGACCCCTTCGTGTGTGTGGCCTCAGACTTTGTGCAAACAGCAATCCCTAATTCCAGTCCCTTTCAATATTAATACAATAGTATAGATGTATACACCTGTCACAGGGAAGACTTTCACTGAGAATAGATGACCTCATAATGTATTTCATTGTCTCTTTCGAAGTCTGATTTTGGAATAGGACCATGACCTTTGACCAATAAACCTTTGACACAACTGGCCAAAAGCAGTTTGATAACTGTAATATAGTAATCAAGCTGTGGTATGAATTCTATGAAACCTTTGATATGAGGAGTATTAGTCCCTGAGTTAGCAAAATAATAGTTTGACTTAATAGACCTTGTCATTATGAATTTTATCAATTCATGAACTTTTCCAGAATCAAAAAAAAAAGAAAAGAAAAGAAAAGAATGAAAATGCTCTTTTTTTTTCAAATTCATGAAATTCTTCCATGGAGATGCTTTCATTGCAACTGATTGACAAATTGCCCTGCATCGACGTAAATACATGTAAGCACTGAATTGATCAGTGTTTTAGTAGTTAGCCGTGATAAAAAATCATGGGCGTACATACTCCCGCTTGAGTATGTACGCCCATGATTTTTTATCATGGCTACTACTAAAACACTGATCAATTCAGTGCTTATTTACGTCGATGCAGGGCAATTTGTCAATCAGTTGCAAAGAAAATGCTCTTCTTCTTTGATACTTGAACTTTAAACTCATTCTCCAACTACAATCCAAGTTTTCATCATGTAACGTAGTAAATTGTAAGATCAGTACATATGATATAACTTCTTTAGTGAATTTCCTTGAGCCTCTTGAAATCTTGTATCAAGCTATCATCAAAAAAGGGGGGGGGGGGAAAGATAAGCTCACAACATGGTTATTCCAAAATCTGAGTGTCTCATGCGCAATCTGCATTCTAGAGTGAAAAAAAAAAAAAAAAAAAAAAAAAACTATTCTGTATACTGTGCAGCACCTAAACAATTCCAGATTTTACTCATTTGTGATGGAATACCAAGAGATCTCAGGCAACATATTGCCTTTAGTAGAAGACTCACACGTGGCATATTTTCCTTCGGTAGACTTCAGAGGGCAGAGAAAGAGTTGTTTTTTATGCAGTGTTTGGTTGAGTGGTTTTCCTTTGGATTTGGGCGGTTGTTTGCTCTTTCTATTCAGGACAGTCTCCTCCCGCTTTGGTGTGTGCACTTTTTTGTTGAAACAGCCAATCTTAGCTCTTGAATGCATGTAATGCTGTCTTCAAATTGCCCGTAATTTGCAGACTGTGCCTGAAAATGTCACTGTAGCCACTGTGGCTATAGTATAGTTTGGTTGTCAATGCTAAGTTTGTCTCTGAAAACATGACACAATAATTGCAGCCACTTGCTAGCTGTACTTTATGTGGAAAAGGTGAACACACATACAGCACTGTACCGGGGTACTTGTCAGTTTATGCACACACTACATTACTCCAGTAAATGGCGAATTAGACTGTTTCTTGTAACATCTCTTTCAGAATGTAGGGTTTGCAACCTGTATTTTAATACCCTTGAAGCTAAACAAATACAATGTACCATGTGTACAAGTGAACATGACTGTAGGTGCTACCCTCTGTAGGGTGGTGAACTACACATAGTACATGTATGCCTACAGTACACTTTGAATATTGTGAACTCGTCAAGATTATCCTGTACACTGTCAGCTGATGTGATAGTTAAACTGTGAAGTGTTAGACTGACCACAGTATAGAGTGAATGAATAAATGAATGAATGAATGAATGAATGAATGAATGAATTAATTAATCAATTAGTTCAATTACAGCTGTAGGTTATACATGTACAGTGTAGTGCATGACAGCACAGTTTCCCGTGGCAGAATGATATTGGATGGTGTAAACATGTTCAATTTTACAAATGATTGATGGAATGTATTTTCCTCGGATAACCCATTGAACGTGTATGGAAGGGACTAAATGTGACCGTGCACCTCAAAACGAACATAAAGTCGCACACACTGATTTTGCGTGAGGACTTAAAATAAGTGAAATGGGTCAACCTAGCCGAACTTGACTTTTTCATATTTTCTGAAAGAGTGGGTCTTCTTTTACATTATGCTAAAATTTGGTATCATAAAACGGGCAGGAAAGTGTGTTTTTTTAGCAGTTTATCTCGAACATTTTTGGTAGAATAGTGTGATTAGGTGTGTCTTTAGAATCCCTTTTTCATTTCTGAAAAACCTTGTCCACACTCTTCACTTTCAACTCTAATAACTTTTGAAAGGATAGTGCTACTGCTTTGAAAGTTGGCATTAATTATGGACAGAATGTGTTAATGAGGCATGTTTAATTTCAGTTTAATCTGATAATCCCTTCATTGTTGTTACTCTGGTGGTTTACTTCCTGGTTTTTGTCCCATTCATCGTACAGCCAGCACGGTTTGCTTGAATAGACACTGTACTTCAGAGCCTCTTTTCTCAGTTCACACTTTTCCTGAGTTTGTGCTTTCTTTCCAATATTTAGATAGGTTAGGAGAGTTCATTTGATTTGAGTTATACATCATTTTAAAGCTTAAAGTCTGCTGTTTCAGAATATGGTCTTAACTAAAAATTCATGTCTGGCGACTTTTTGTTTGTTTTGAGGTGCAGGGTCACAAATTGTGATTGCCCATTGGCTGCGGGCATTCAAATATTATCAGCCACCAAATTTAGCAGTGAACATGGTTTTTGTGGAATTACAGAACATGTAAAATTTACATGTATATTAAGATCACCACTGTGTACTGCACATGTTACAATGTGTGTATAACATTTTCCCATTCAGTACGGTACTCCACGTTCACGAATTTAACCACTCGTGAAATTGTATGGATATCCTGATTCACGAAAATTTAGACTCACTGAATATACAGGCTCGTATGGCGTATACAGTAGTTAGTTACAAATAATGTTGGCTTGATTCGGCTTTTCATACTCACGGGCAACAGACAGTACAATGTATTCACAAAGATGGAGAGGTTTTGAATGAGCCGCGTATTTGGTAAGTAATAGCAGACTTTACATTTTTTAGCCAATTTACAGTGTACAAGTCTGACAAGGCCCTTTTTTTGGGGAGGGGGGTGGGGGAGGGGGGAGGGGGTGCATAAATTCCAGTACTTAATAAATCACTCTCCCTGTTGATGATCCTGGCTCAAATTAATATGGCATTCTCCTAGCATGCAACAGGGAAGAAGCATTGATTGATATGCAGATTGCAATTATACTGTACAATGTGTGTACATCAGTGCACATTTTTGAAAAGTCCAATTACCTATACCTTTGACATAATGTGTTTGTAGAGCAAACATGTTGTATTGATCTCCTTTGCCAATTCCATTTCAGCGTCTGTGTACCTTATAGGAATGTTTTAAACTCAGTTCCGTTTCAACAGCTGGGCTTTAGTGGCTGAACAGTGGATGTGTACAATGTACACACAGTAAAGGTCATCATCCATAATATGTCCGTCTATGCAGAATGAATGAAAAATTTAGTTGAAAGGGCACTGTTGTTCTAGTTAAGACCTTGCAAGATTACCGGTATAGCTGGTACATACAACAGTGATGAAATTATGATAATATGGTAATTTTTATTGTCTGACAGTGATAAAAATTATAATTTTGCTGTGGAATTTTATCATCTTGTCCTCATAATTTTTTTTTTCAAGTTTACTGCATATTCTGTATTTTGAGAAAATTATATGGAAGTGTTTAGATTCATTAGATCTGCACAAAATCAGGAAAAAATTACAAAGAGCTGCTAATTTTTGACAGAAGTATTTAAAAATATCTTGTTGATTTCAGGGTCAAATATGAATTTCGTTGTGGGGATGCTTCTGATTATTCTGTTTTATTGTGTGTGTGTTTTTTCTTTTTTATTAAAGTCAGTGTACTTTTTTCTTGATTTCTGTTCCATATCATCATTATTTGCAGTGTAGGGAAAAGGTCTGCATGTACACATGTACAATGTACAACTTGATTTGTGAAACAATATACAAAAACAATTGTGTAACCCAAGACTGTCATTCATACAATGTACAAATGTACAACATATGCTGCCATCATGGATTAAGATATCCTGCACAGTCTACTTCGTATAGCATTGAGCAAGGAATGTACATTGTTCATTGACGTATTGAAGACATGGAATAATATACTTCCTTTACAGAGCTTACAAATGTACAGTATGTACATGGCATCTTTTCATCAATAAATGGAGTTTTTTTTTATTTCCTTTATATACGTACATAATGTAATGTTATTTTTACCCTTCTTCGTATGACATGTTTTACATATACCAGTACACTGTACCTGGTACACTGCACCGGTACAATGTACATACATTGTATGTTGGTTTCTGCTGCCATTACAATGTACGGTACTTGTAGTTGTACA
Source organism: Diadema setosum (assembly GCF_964275005.1). Classification (NCBI taxonomy): domain Eukaryota; kingdom Metazoa; phylum Echinodermata; class Echinoidea; order Diadematoida; family Diadematidae; genus Diadema; species Diadema setosum. Next base: position 14,510,614 of record NC_092694.1, read on the forward strand.
TGTATGTTGGGATGTGATGGCTACCGAACCATCATTTTCAGATGAATGTGCAAATTAATTGGAAGGCAATTTGACAAAATCAGAAAGTGCAGCACGTGGCAGGAATTGGACTTTTGTCTCACCTCCCTGATTCGTGGCATTGAAAGTGTATTGGATTGGATGAATCTCATCAATATTTCAGGACATGATTTCTGTTGCATATCATAGTGGAGGGCTGAAGTACTGCATCCGTTCGATTTCATATCATAGTTTCATACACAGAGTGTACTCACAATTGGATGTCCTGTTACATTTGTAGTACATTTTATGTCATGATATGTGCAGTATGGTGAGAGTTTTTTTATGCATTAAACTATTCACATTCCACACAGTATGCATACACATGCACAGTGCGTGTGAATGAGTGCATTTGCAGGGTCTGTATTTGGAGCTCCTGAATGCATTTTGATTTGTGCAGTTGCTTTGATGTTGAGTACCATGATAGCATTATGCTACAAATGTACATAATAGTGTATGTTCATTACATTGTAGAACAGCTCTTTGTTTTGGGAGGTGGGAGAATGTTGTTATCAAAGGCTGCATTCACATACTGTACACTATATGTACAAAATAGCAGGATAACAGTCCTGATCCATACAGCTTGTACAGTTTGTATCTCAAGATTTTTTGCAAGTATTCGCACAGACAGAAATAGCAGGATATCAATTGCAATCCAGATCTCAAGTATTTTGCTGCTGTTCACATCCATGGACAGAAATATCGCACTAATTGCTGATCACAATAATTAGTGCGTGAAATCTGCCAAACTAGCGCCCACAGTATGCTTCACTGTATGTGCTTCTCTTTGCCCTTTTGTTCTTGCATATCACGGCGTGGTGCGCACACTGCTGTATGCTTTAAATGATGGAATATAAAATCTTGAGATTATTTGTTCCAGCATTCACACGGTCACCGCGGGCAAATTATCATGATAATACAAAGTTCTGTAAATACTGTACATACATCTGTATGTCACATATGGGACTGCATGTATTATGACATTGCTGTACTCAATTGGATTGCTCATGAAGGTGAGATAAAATATCTCCTTGGATTGACAGATGAGCAGTTACAATGTATGTGGGTCAAGCCTCTGGGATTTTCATTGTATGTGAATGCTACAGACATTCTATACTCTAGATTTTCACCCGTTGAGGACGGGCTAATGTTGCTGCAGCGCATTTCCCATACTGTAGACACCTGCCCGAGTACTCTCGGCACTCGTCTTCAGCGGGTTAAGGACATCACCACTATGTAAAGTGCAGGGATGCATGCATGGTTTTAATGCATTTACTCTATCTATAGTACCATGTTCTTTCCTCTACATCTGTCCTTGTATCCTCATTCTGGTTATCACGTCTTGCTTTTATACAGGTACAAATGAAGGTACAGCACAGTTGCAAAGTGTTGTGTGAGGTCGAGCTGAACAAGAAAGAAGCCCACACACTGGTTCAGAGGATCAAAGAAGACTACAATGTACACTTGTGAGTATATGCAGGTTGCTTGAATGCAAGAGCAATGAATAATACATGTACATTATGAGAAGATTTTTTTTTCCTTTTATTTGTATTAAAGCGTGTTTTAGCCATTGATGCAACACAATGCAGTTTGTTTGTGCGTGCACAAAATTTATATAATTGTCAGTCACCTCGGCACAACAGAGCACTGGGATTTGGGTATTGGCCGTTCCAGGGGGTATAGGGATTGCTGACACACAGTATACTGAGTAGTTCTGTGGGTCTTTTCCAGGTCAATTACATTTGTACTTTGTAATTGCACAATTCATAGAATTTTTAGGCCAAGGACTAAGTATTGTTATAATTTCAAAGTGCACCCATGAAAGAAATGACAAAGCGTCAGTGGAGATATTGGTCAATGAGAGTATGAGTTTCTGAGGCCTGTGATCTATTGAAAATGGATGAAGATTACATGTCATTGAGTCATGCCGGAGGTCTTGAAAGATTTGCAAATTGATGGTTGTGTATGTGTTTCTACATTGTACACGTTGTATGTGTATACCTGTCTTGTGTCTCTTGTTTGTACATGTACATCTTTGATTAGTACTCATATAGTAGCACAAATTGATGTGTAGTGTAGTTGTGCATTTTACAATAATGTACATTGTACAGAATGTGCCTTGGGAGTTGTGACTTTGTGCATGTTCATCTTTCATCCTGCTTTGTCCTTCTTCTTTTTTTTTTTCTTTTTTTTTTTTGCCTTTGCTATGAAAAGTGTCAAAGTCATGAAACTTGGGTTCAGGCCACATACAACCTTGTACATACGTGGTATTCAAAAATACACTGTACAAATTGTAGTGTACGTGGCATGACTGGTACAGGAGGTGTCACAACCAACAAGTGCTAAAGTCAGGTGTTTCCTTTTACCAGTGGAGGGTGGAAGTAGTCATTAGTATTAAATAACCGTTGTGACAGCTATAAAAATCAGTGCATTTGCAGTCTGCCTTTTGCTGATGAGCACAAGAAAGTACTTTTTACTTTGTGCTACATGTATTTTTAAAAAATATTCTGTAGTCTAACATGAACATGTCATGGTACAACATACCAATTAAAGGGAAATTCTATTGGCATATTAAAGAGTTTAGCAAAACGGAACTTCACAAAGTTTTATAGAAATCAAACAAAACAGACTGAACAAATTACTGTATTCCCCTCCTCCTCAAAAGTCACTATTTGCCATGTTTTAATACAATGAATTGTAAAGTATTGCACCACAATTTCTGCAAAGAATACAATCCTTTCCCTTCAATTTTGTGTCTGTCAAAAGAAAATCAAGTGTCTAGGAGCATCGTGTGCAGGATGTAAAATTGTCACCTTGATCCTACACAGTGTTTCCAATATGTCATTGTGACCAGCATTCCTGCTTCATGAAACCCTATGAAATTTTAAAAATTCTATAAAAGTAAATAATGTTTTTTTAAATGTTATTTCAACTTTGATCTCCAGCTAAATGTCTTCTGATTCCATTTGTTTCATTTTCCTCTTCATCAAAAACAACTTGAGCATGTCATCAAATTTCACTTTAGTTGTTTCACCTGATTTTCACCTGGTTGTCCAATTCAGTTGTACCTTTAATACCCTGTACCCCCCCCCCCCCCACACGCTGTACATGTACAAATCAGTGTACCAGTGTGCATCAGTACCATTGTCACTCCTGGCAGGGTCATCCCTTCCTCGTCTGCTGCTGTTTCATACAGTAGGTGGCCCAGCAAATTTTCCTGTGTTGTGTCCACTACATGTTTGTCTATTTTTTTCTTTGTTGTTTTTATTTCATCTGTCTTTGATTTTAGAGAGGAATAATTGATGAGAATACATTATTTCTTTTCCATTTTGCTTTCTTCATGGCAGGATTGCGGACAATCTGCCAGCAGCAACAAAGATCCAGATTGAGAATGACGGCACCTTTCAGTATGCCCACGGCTACAAACTTGGTTTTGTGGCCAACAGCAAGGTCTGTTTGTGCAAGCCAACACATCTGTTATCGCTTTTGCTTTTGTGGAAAAAAAAAATATTTGGTGAAATGAACTCGTTTTCTTAACTCAGTTTTCTTATTTTTCAATATAATTCTGTTCATTTCTTGCTGTCACCATGATATGTACTATCTTCTTTTCTCTGAAGCAATCTTAAGTTTAGCAGATTGAAAGTGAGATTCTTCCTAGATATTAAAAAGTTTACATTATATAGAATTTCATACAGCAGTATAATTTAATAGAGTGCTGTATTTCATATAACTATAGATAACAGAGCAAAAATCTTACTCTCATGGAGAAAAGTATATGAGCTGTCACAGGTTATGCTAAATATTCTTTTTTTCTCTCTCACTTGTCTTTGTTGGAGCTTTTCTGTTAAGATGAGTTAAATTTAAATGTATACAGATTAGTTGTAACTAGAACTGTTTTGGGGTGTTTTTTTTTTTTTTTTTTTTTTTGGGGGGGGGGGGGCACTGCATTTTCACTTTATTGAGATGGTATTTACCTTTTTGCAAATCTGTGTATTAAAGGGGTCATCGTGCTAATCCATATATAGGGATGAGGAAATTAAAGTTATATCAAAATTGCTCGTGTTGTAGGTTAGAAAATTTGATTTCGTTTTTCCTCTTCTTTTTATGCAGATTTATGTACATAATCATCTAGACCTCAACATGAAATATCATCAACTGACTGAGTAAGTGAAGTTATCTTTTATTTAAAACATGGTAATTGTTTTCATTCAGCCATCATTCTCATGTCTAGGTCTTGATGAAGCAAAAAAAACAACAACAACAAACAAAACAAACAAACAAACAAACAAAAACGAAGTGAGGCTTAGCTGATATAACACCAGGATTTTGAATGAGCAATACTTGCACATGTATCTTTTGTGATTTTAACATCTTTAGTAATAGTAAAAGCAGCTTTCTTGCTTGAGAAACCATTTCGTTTTTTGCAATTTCATAAAACATCTAGGTTCACAGAAAATGTTGTGTGTGACTGCATGTTATGTCATTCAAGTAACCTGTCTTATTACAGTTTCATGAATATTCTTTAGCCAAATGTATGCTTAGCTTGCTTTCAAAAGATCCTGTTGTAAGAATAGTTTGGTGATAAAGTGAAATATTTGCTAGGAAGGGGAATCCTACCTACTAGCCATTGAGTATGTTTTTACACCAACATCATACTTCCAGTTCTCAGACCAAAGCTGAGTAGAGAGACTCTGTGGTTGTACAAAGCTCTGCGTGGCCTATTCTTGTAGATGTCACTTTCTACATTTTTCCCCTGTCCTCCTTGTGTAGAACGGAGTTCCGCATCGTCGGCTTTGATGTCCACGCCCGCAGCCTGAAGCACGAAGCGGGCAAGAAGGAGTCGGACGACTGCACAGCGCCCGCAGTTGACCAGAACCCTCCACCCGAAGCCATGGAGGTTGTCGCTGATGGTGAGTAGGAGCAGGAATGGCACAATTAAAAAAGAGAATCCACAAAAGATGATGCATTGATATTCCACCACCTGGAACTTGCATGCGATTTATGAAATTTCCAAAAATCTCCAAACTGTGAAAATTTCCACTGTTACAGTACTATGCCTTCACGTCAATCCAGATGACATCGTGGTCTCAAATAAATGGCATGCCTCAAATTTGATGTACAAATGTATGCTGTTGAAAGTAGAATTTCACAGAAATACTTGCAGGGGTTACAAAAATCACAAAGCTACCCACAGCGCATGACATACTATATACGGCATATATTTTGCGAGTGTAAATTTTCGCGAATTGGGAATTCCCGACGATTTCGTGAGTGCTTAAATTCGCGATCGTGGAGTCTTGTACTGAACGGAGAAATGTGCACGCATACATCACATCCACATCGGGATCAGAGACAATATTTTCGTGTGTCTTTAATTTCGCGAATAGCACCTGACTCGCGAAATTTGCGAAATTAAAAACCTCGCGAAATATTCGGCGTATACAGTAATCGTAATAGTTTTGTAACGCATTGCATCATTTCCATACCCCCCACCCCCATCTCCAGCGGAGAAGCAGACCCTCGTCTTCTCCTACAGCATCAACTGGGAGGAGAGTGACATCGTCTGGGCCTCCCGCTGGGACACCTACCTGGCCATGAGCGACGTCCAGATCCACTGGTTCTCCATCATCAACTCCCTGGTCGTCATCTTCTTCCTCGCTGGTGAGTAGACCTACCAAGCCTCTTTCAGTGCTTGTGCCGGAGGCTCTCTGTAAAAAAAAAAAAAAATTGATAATTTCTTGATTCCCTTATAAAAGAATATAAAAAGCCTATCCCTGATATAGCACTGTGAACACCTATTGAGGTTTACATATCACACTAGTATCTTCTTGAAAAACTCTTTGGAGCATCCTTGATATGGTGGCTGATTGTTGACAATTGAGTCTTTGAGATGCTTGATACACACTGTGTCTCCCCGAGGGCTCTGTAAAATCTTCCTGATTTTAATGTGGAAACGCTAACTGATCACAGATGTACACGGGTGTACACAGACAAACACACATAAACACAGACAGACATGCACACAAGTTTATATTTGACAATGATAATTTTACCCTGGATGTAGAATAAGCATACCACATAAGAAATGTTGCTTTTTGATATCAAACATAAAATCAAATGTGAGTCCTAAATAGCTGATTCTCATAGGTGGAAAGTTAGTGAGTTATGCGTGATTAAGTTTGATATTAGTTTTAATTTTTATGCAATGGACCCTGTATCATTACATATATATATCATTACAAGTGGCTGATCATGATAAAGCTTTTTGATCTTCAAACTGATCACCCTCCCTGTGTTGTGATATCTGTCCCACTACAAGGTATCCTGACAATGATCATGATCAGAACACTGAGGAGGGACATCGCCAGGTACACAGAAGAAGATGGGGTGAGTGACGTCCACACTGGCTGCAGGCAGTTAACCCCCTCCTTGCTATAATCTCATGGATTGTGTGCAAAGTCTGTTGGGGATTTTAGAATCAGGAAGGGAAGTGGTTAAATTCTGGTGTTGAAAATGTCAACCTTACGTGATATGATGAAACCTTTTCCCAGTATACATGTATGTTCTATGTATTGTGTGTTGTGTTTGCAAGCAATAAAGAATTATGTGGTATAAAGTACTCCTTTTCTTACTACCATGGCCAGGCATGATAGCACATTGTGAATCTGTGTAGAGAACAGAACTTATACCAAGAGAAACAGAAACAGACAAAAACAAATTGACAAGATCAAATTGAGTCCTTATCATGAATTTTATGTCAATAGTTTCTATTAGATTTTCATAATTTGGTATCATGATATACAAGACTAGTAGATATGCACTGTTGTTGTAAACTCTATACTGAATTTGTTACAGTAGAGGAGAAGAAATTGCTACGGATGTAGTATAATGTTTTGTGAGCATGGCAAGTTTGAATTGAATCTAGGCTCCCCTTTCAGTCTCCTAACACCACTCCATATCACAATGCCACAAATGTCCAAGTGCTGTTACAATTCTTCCACCAATCTAGGAGGACACAGCAGAGGAGACGGGATGGAAGCTGGTCCACGGTGACGTCTTCCGCCCTCCTCGCTTCAAGCAGTTCTTGGCTGCCCTGGTCGGTGCTGGAGTCCAGATTCTTTGCATGGCACTGATGACCATTGGTAAGTGGATGCGTTTCAAGTTGATGTTCTTTCAAAGTTGCCCACTAAATTTGATGCGAGCAGGGAAATCTCTTTTCAGCTTTTAACTCTTGATGTGCCATGATGTACAAACCCCCTGTGTGCAAAAGTATTCTGAGACGGCAATGCAGTCATGCTTCCAGAAAACGTTCTGTTTGTTAAATCCATATAACTTATTTAGAGTTTTGTTATCCCAGACATGGAATGAGCGAAGTTGTAGGAAAAATGCCAAGCTTTGCTTTGATGTTAATTGTATGACAAATCCATGATTGTTTTTCTTTCAAATGACCAGTAGATTGTCATAGAGCCATGACTTTTGCACACAAAACAGTGACACAAACTTAGAAGAATTTACTCTCCAGTCCAGTAGGGAACACCATGTAATATTCAAACACCACATAAAATGAAAGCTTTATGTGACAGGAATGGAATCGCCCGCATTTGGCTATTTATCTATCGGTTTGGGCGGGTTTATGCGTTTGAGCAAAATACGTATGCTAACTTCGACGTCGACTGAGACGGACATGCGGACATTGCACATACAGAGTTTGCAGAGTGACAGCTTCCCACCATTTGAGCTCTGTTTCTTCCCCAGTCTTGCTTCTTTCAACTTGATTTTTGTCGAGCCCACCGGAGGTGAGGGGAGACCAAGGGATCGCCTGCGGCGTCTGTCCGTCCGTCGTCCGTCCGTCCGTCGTCTGTCCGTAACGCTACAAAAACTTCAATAACTCTTTACTCTGGGCTTCAATTGCAATCAAACTTCGAGGGAAGAGGGGTCATACAAAGTTTCACATTTTACCATATATGAAGGTCACCTCAAGGTCAAAGCTCACAAGCATTGGTCAACAAACTTTTAGATCCCAGTGTTAAGTTTTTATGGCGCATTTCTATTATGGGTCATAACTTTTGATCCATAGGTCCGTTTGTGACTAATCTTGGATGGCAGCCGTCCCTTGGGGAGTGGATGATCACCACAAGGTCAAAGGTCACAAGCAGGGGTCAACAAACTTTTAGAGCCCAATGTTAAGTTTTTATGGCGCGTTTCTATTATGGGTCGTAACTTTTGATCCATAACTCCATTTGTGACTAAACTTGGATGGTAGATGTCCCTTGGGGAGTGGATGGTCACTACAAGGTCAATGGTCACAAGGATGGGTCAAGGAACTTTAAGAGCCCAATGTTAAGTTTTTATGGTGCGTTTCTATTATGGGTCATAACTTTTGATCCATAGGTCCGTTTGTGACCAAACTTGGATGGTACATGTCCCTTGGGGAGTGGATGGTCACCACAAGGTCAAAGGTCACAGGCAGGGGTCAACAAACTTTAAGGGCCCAATGTTAAGTTTTTATGGCACATTTCTTTTTTGCCATAAATTTTTACCCTTTTATATCTCTTTTTTTTTAAATCTGTTATATCCCATTTGCGTACAATTTCTTGTGCGCGAATGGGCGAGACACATTATGGCACTTGCCTTGTTGTATTTTTGTATTTTACAGTGATTGCAATGTTTGGCATGCTGTCACCAAGCAGTAGAGGAGCCCTCCTGAATGCAGCTCTCTTTGGCTTCGTCTTCTTTGGGTAAGAAAATCTCTGTATATCAGCACAATGCCTTTACTATGAAAGCTGTAGATGGCTATGCAGAGATACTGTGAGGATGTGTCTTAGATAACTCCTATCTGTTTAAATTGTCTTGGTAACTTACGAATTAGTTTTTAGTCCAAGCCCATTAAAATTTTGACTGATCTGGGGCCCATTTCGTGAGGAAGTTTGCAATCTGTAAGTTGCAGTGATTGCAGTTATTGTGGTGCCTGTCTAAAAACAGCAATCAGCCTGGAGGATTTTAATTATTTCTGTGGTAAATACAGTTATATTGATTTACAACAGCTTCATGCAGTTCAATGAAATGGCCCCTCGGTTTCTATAATTTTGGCATTATTTGAGATAATCATGATATATCAAGATTCAAAGGGCAGGTTTCAAACAGAGACATGCAACATTTCAAAAAGGGCCTTGGAAAGGTGGAAAAGTGTAGATAGAATTTTTAGCAAGGTTAGTTTCATTGACTGATGTCCTGTGTGAACCTCAACTCATGTTGAGGTTCACAATCATGTGACTTAGGATTTTATATCAGGACTGCTGCTGGTGTGTTTTATACCTCAGTCAGAGAAAAGATATTGTAATAAGTACAAATGATAGTTTCCTGCACGTGTGTCATTGATATGTTGATGTCATTTATATGTTGATGTCATTTTTCATTTGTTTCGACATGAATAGGGTCACATAGATTAAAACACAGCCATCGAGTGTGGTATTTTACAAATACAGTGCAAAGAGGTCTATTACTTGCATTTGAAATACGAATTAGTGCAAGTGTACAATTAAAGTAATCATTTTGTTCTGTTCCCGCTTTCCTATGCCAGTGTGTTTGCGGGATACTTCTCGGGCAGGCTGTATAAGACAATGAAGGGAACAAGGTGGACTACAGCAGCGTTCATGGTGAGTTCTTGGTGACCCTGACCTGCACAGGCATATTCTCAAATTCATTCACACCCGATTCACACTGGACAAAGTTTGTTTCTTGGTGGTACCTATTCAGACCAATCTTACACTGAGTAGAAATGGGCCTGAATCTGCCAGTACAAGCCAGGCTGAGCCATTATGAGAAAGTCCAGTGTGAGATGGTGTCAGAGGCAGTTCAGGCCATTTTGAGCATAGTGTAACTACATCCCCTCTGGAATAATCATGATGTACACTGTAACTAAAATGTTTATCTCAGTGAATTTAAAAACCAACACACCTGATTGTACAAATGACCTTTTTGTGCTCATGCACAAAGTGGAACTGTAAATGCCCTTTTACATGCATGTCTATATTTTTTGTCTATATTTACCATGAACATGTTGAGAGAACCATACTTCCTATATTGTCATCGTTCTTATTGCTTGTTTCCTCCCATCCATCCAGACTGCCCTCATCTACCCATCCTTCATGTTCGGAACCTCCTTCTTCCTCAACTTCTTCATCTGGGGCAAGCACTCGTCAGGGGCTGTGCCCTTTACCACTCTGCTGGCCCTCCTCTGCATGTGGTTTGGCATTTCCCTGCCCCTTGTCCTCGTCGGATACTACTTTGGGTACAGGAAACAGGTAAGGCACAGCGTTTTCTCTCCTTTCATTCATGCTTAATAGTTTTGGTTGAGACCAAGCTTCAGGTTTAGAACTTAGAATTACGGTAAAGATTATGTCTGACAGTTTTTTGTTGAAAGATTTCATGAAGACATGTGACTCTTTCTTTTTACCTTGATGAGATGTTATCACAGCTTGCTGTTCTATTGCCATGCTTAATGACTCGACACACAGTAGAGATGATGTACGGTGTCCTTACTTTTTAATCCCATACTGCTATCTTATCATATCTCACAATTATGAATTATGAATTTTTGTAATCCCCCGAATCATCAGTACATAGGGAAGTACTGTAAAACGAGGAATGTTCGCGTGCATTTTAATTTCGCGAATTTCGCAAGCGCTGAGATTCGCGAAATTAAAATGCACGCGAAATTTCTTGTTTACACTACATGCATTGAACGCCAGTGGCAATTCGCGAAAATTTCATGCCACGAAAAAGGCCATCGGCTCCAATTCGCAAAAATTTCGTGCTGCGAATATATCATGTTTTACAGTATCTTGATTGTAATACATACGTAAAGTCAGAAAGAAATTTTGAAAAAGAAAAAGAAATGTGTGGTAATATGTGATTTCCTTTACCCTTGTCTTGCTAGCCATACGATCACCCAGTGAGGACCAACCAAATCCCCCGTCAAGTTCCAGAACAAGTCTGGTACATGAACCCCTTCTTGAGGTGAGTTGTGCTCAGAACTTTGGTCTAGAGAAACACAGGGTTGTCTACACTTTTTTTGAATTGGCAGTTATGGTAATGTGAAAAAGGCAGAAATCTGAAATGTTTGTACCTCATATATTTCTTCAGTATTCATCAAGTAATCAAATGCTGACAGTTTGTTAGAGTTCAGTACACCAGTATCAACTTTATTGTACCATTATAAGAGCATCACTGCTAACGCCAATATTATCTCAAACACCAATATTGTACTTGATGTTGGGATTGGTCCAGGTTTGTTTGTTTCTTTACCTCAGCCTGTAAAGAGATACACTGCTAAAATCAATGTCTCTCCAAGATGTTCTGCTTTTATCCACAATGTTATGCATTATTATATGACGATATGTTGTTTAATACATTCGATAAGGGCATGTGTTCAATTTTGACACTCTGTGGCATTTTTAATCCAGCTCTCCTGTTCATTCTTTTGATCTTTTTGTTCTTTTTATGTCCTCTTCCAGCACCCTGATGGCTGGAATTTTGCCGTTTGGAGCTGTCTTCATTGAGCTCTTTTTCATTCTAACCGTAAGTCAGCTCTTTAGGCTGCGTATGTGTTGTGTAGTCTTAATATGCAAGTGCTTAAAGTATCATTCTCACTGTTTTGTGGTTTTGGATAGGAGGGCCATTCAGCAAGTGGCAGTGCTCTTTTAAGTTGTAAAGTTTGTAGTGTTATTTGAGAGGAGAACAGTTCAGTCAAAATTGCAACACAGAATGGTTCACATAAAGTTTACACCAACAGTAAATCCTTCGCAACTCATCTTCATGAATATTAGACTGTCATACTGAGTGTAAATAAGGAAGAAAATAATACACATTGATAGTAGCAGCTGTGTAGGCTGTGCCTTCCACTCCTAATGGTCGCATTTTGCTGTATTTATTTTCAGGCAATCTGGGAGAACCAGTTCTACTATCTCTTTGGCTTCCTCTTCCTCGTGTTCCTCATCCTCATCGTCTCCTGCGGTCAAATTGCAATCGTTATGGTCTACTTTCAACTGTGTGGAGAGGTGAGGTGGTCAAGCCAGTCTTTTTTTGTTATTGTTGTTGTTGTTGCTTTCATTGTCTGATGACCTGTTCTCATTGTGACCAGTAGAGGGCAGCAAGCTAGCCAATGAACTAGCACATTCACATCGACAGAAATAAGATTTGAATTTAGACCCATCGAGTAATTTGTGTTAGGGTGCGCTCGAGCGCTCCAAAGCAAACCAAAGTGAATTGTGCTGAACTTACCAGATTTGGAGTGTTTGAGTGCTCTGTGGAGAAAGCGTACCTTGTGAGTTATTTTGAGAAGAGATCACACATTTTGTAGCAACTGGGTCATTCACCGGGCATGCTTAAACTACTTACAGCTGTCCAAAACAAAGAGAATGAATTCTGTGCATTATGACATATGTGCTTGTTAAACATATTCTCCACACGCGAACTTTTAGTACGCTTTGGGACCACTTTTGGCACACGTCGGGAGGTAGTCCACTTTTGGCTCAGTTCGGTTGAGTACATTACACTTTAGGAGCATTCGAGTGCTCATCTGGTGCGTGTACGGTACAGTTCAATTTGCTTTAGGAGAGCCTTTGAACGCACTGTCATAAATCTGTGCTGTTTCCCCCCTTTGTGAGGCAAAACACTCTACATGTACGACAGGACATGACACTTCCTCTTGCGAAAGAGTTACAGCCAGTGGATATGCGATGTAAAAGATCCCATTGCACTAGTCGTAGAGAGCAGGGTGCAATACTCGGTAAAATTACCTGGCAGTGTTGACATAATCTTGGAAGTGGCTGTCGAATACAGACCCCCATGGCACAACCCAGACTAGTAGTGGTGGTCAGAATTACAATAAATTATTATCTACCAGGCTTATGCTGCCAAGCTAAAGATTTAAGTCAAAACTTATTCCCTCTGGAAATTGCATTCTCTCCATTTGATCCTTAAGATTTGATATTCTTGAAGGCATACGTTGAAAATGTTCTGTAAATTTGCTGTATGAGAGCTGACAGACATTGAATCTGATAACTCAATTTGGATTGACAAAGCTTTGTCTTCTTGGCTAGCATTCATTTTGCTGTTATGTGTGGTGAAAGTTTTGGATAATTATTTTTCCCCCACCAAAAACGAAGCCATCCACTTGAAGATAAAGATAATACAGTCAACCTTGCTTAATTTGATCTGGCATAAGTCAAATAATCGCCCAAGTCAAAGGTCTTTTCAAGTCCTCTTCTCTTTATATTCTATATTGACTTTAATTTATCCCTCATAAGTCAGAGCTATTTCTTCAGTCCAAATAGATTGATGTAGACAAGGTTGACTGTACTTCTTTATCATTTACATATAAGATGGCATGTTGTTTTGTTGTTGTTTTTCCTCAGGACTACCACTGGTGGTGGAGGTCTTTCATCGTGTCGGGCGGGTCAGCCTTCTATGTCTTTGTATACTCTGTCTTCTATTTCATCACCAAGGTGAGAATTTATGGCATGCGCTGTGGTACCAGAGCCCCCCGTTGCATAGAACTGCAGTAACTTTATGATGACGGTAACTCTGGAATCAGTGGTAAACGTCATTGATTTCTTAAAATTCTTGGCTTTGATTAGCTATGGAATACAGTGCACTCCCATTATAACAAACACGGTTATAACAAAATCCTGGTTACAACAAAGTGAAGATTCAAGCCCCCAACATAATCCACTCTATGTTTGTTATTGTTTATTTGTTTTGTTATATCGAAATTTTGATATAGCAAAAGAAAACTGCCAGTCCCGAGGACTTCGTTATAACGGGAGTCCACTGCAGTGCCATTCTGGTGGCTACTATTCTTGATTCCAGAGTTACCATGTTTTCATGCGATGGGGGACCTTGGAGAAGTTTTCCTCCATGTAAGCAGCTGTTGTCTGCCCATAGAATCAGAAATGGGGTAGGCCCCAGTTGGAGAGCAATGAACTCCACAGTTTTATAGACTACTGATGCCCTGGAATTGGACAGCAGCTGTAGAATGAGCTCCTATTTGGACCAAAGCTAACTTTTGACTGAACTGCAAGTTTACCTCATTGGATGAATGTTGCAAGATATTCTCCAGGTGATAAACAAGTTACCAATTATGGTAATTACCAACTTTCAACAAAGTCTACCCCCTTTTTGACCAAGATTACACTCCAATTGGACAAAGGCTGATCTTCTTTGGACAATGATTAACTTGCTGTTTGACACAAGTTGCAGGAGGTAATCCCCACGAGAAAAGGTATCTGTAAACAAATTGAAGTGCCTCCAGTTTGACAAACGGTGTGCCATTTTATTCAACAAAATTTGATGTAATGGGATGAAAATATATTACTTCCAAATAATCTACAAACTTGGCCCCCAAATTTAACCAAAGTTGCAATTTCTAAGTTTGCAAATTTGGGGAAATTTATGTGCTCTTTGCAAGTACAGAATAATGACAAGCAAATGTTTTCTTTGATATCAAGTATGTTCAGAAACATGCACTTCTGCAAAATTGTAAACAAATTAAATTCATTGAAGTTTAGCCCACCTAAATTGTGACCCAGTTATCATTTCCACAGTGAATGTACGAATATATGTTTTTACTCATTGCTCTCCCTCTGTGTTTGTTTGTTTGTTTGTTTGTTTGTCAACCTGCACAGCTGGAGATAACCCAGTTCATTCCCGCCCTTCTGTACTTTGGCTACACTTTCATGATGGTCGTCACATTTTGGATCCTAACCGGGACGATAGGCTTCTACGCCGCCTACTGGTTTGTGGCAAAGATCTACAGTGCCGTCAAGATTGACTGACCTCCCCGTATCTGTAGTCTCACCTGTTGATATTCGTGTGTGCACCAGTGGACATCATCGCGAGAAGCCGATGGCATTCCTACCCGTGCACACATCAGTACCACGGTGGTTTGGAGCCCAGTCTGTTTTGAGAGCTGATGTAGATTAAAGTTATGAATGCTGTAAATTTTATTCCCTCTGCATTTTTTTTTTCTTATTTTTATCTTCATTTGTATAGATTATTTCATACTATTTCTTTCTATGTAGACTTGTACTCTGTCACTGAATTGTGGCCATGACATGAACAAGAACCAAAACTGAAGCTTGCTGTGAGTAAGTGTTGTTGAAGTCATGCCAATCATGTTGATGTTGCATTTGTTCCTCAGGCAATTAAATGCAAACAAAGAGTTTGTCAAGTGTATATTATTTAGTAGACTGGACATCTCTTTGTATCATGAGATCTTTAACTAAAGGAGAATCCCTTCCATGAAACCATACTGCAGAACAAGTATTCAGATACCATTTTGGTTTTATTTTGTTCTGCTCTGCACTTACGATGTCGATAGAGCATGGTTACTGTGCAGTGGCATGTTTGTCCTAATTATTCTCCTATTTTTATTAGCAGCAAATTTTATCTAACCTGAAGTGAAGGTAGCTCCTCACCTTGATAGAAATTTGTACGAGAAAAACAGAATTAGAATTGTGAATGACATTCTCCTCACGTTTGTACACATACATAAAGAAATGCTCTTTGATGATATAAATCTGCATGTACAAGCCCATCATACTCTAACCAGGTGTATTTTCATCTAACCTGAATACTATGACTCACCGGTATAAGTAAATATTTCAGTGATTACAGTATGGTTAAAATGTGCATTAATCTAATTCTTCCAACCACTCTTACTTTGATTAAAAGGCTAAGGTATACACAGGTGGACCGTAAATCATATTTTCTTACCATCTTCATGAGGTATGTGTGTAGTTTGTACAGTTGTCATTCTGATATTACATGTAATTGTTTTTCCATTATCATTATTAGGTAATCTCTTTTCTACCGTAAAAGTATTGCAGATTGCGACTTTAAAGCCCTGAAATACTCCGCAGAGTCAGTACAGTAGGACTCTTTCTGACGACGAAGGTGATTTTTTTTTCTTTCTAGATTTTGGGGTTTTTTTTGTGGCAAATTCGCAACAGTCACAAACGCTAAGCACCAAATCTTCTCCCTTCCCTCCCCAACATTGCAGTTCAGGGTGAAGTCTCCTGTACCGTAAAACATGATATTTTCGCGAATTGGAGCCGACGGCCTTTTTCGCGGCATGAAATTTTCGCAAGTTGCCTCAGTAACATTCAATGCATAAAGTGTAGGCAAGAACTTTCATGTACATTTTAATTTTGCAAATCTTGTCTCTCGCGAAATTGAAATGCACATGAACATTCCCCATTTTACAGTTTATTACCTCATATCATGCTGTAACATTTGAACATTCGTGATGACACTAATACTAATGACTCTTAACCTCTATGTCATATTGTTTCAATGCTTTAATGGTTTAGTTGAGCCTCCCCTGGCTTACTTGGCATCGTGCTATGATTTCACTGAATTGATCCACAGTAACAGCGTTACCGGGATTTTGCATTAGCGTCAAAGTAGATCAGTAGAGTGTGTACTATTGGTGTCTTACTTTCAAGCACTGTATAGGAAATGCGACCAAAGTGACAGTATAAATTTATATATGAACAAACTGGTACTCAGACGAAGAGATGAATGGATCTCAACATGACCAGTTCATGAGAATTGGTGAGTGCAGTGTGTACATTATAGAGTGCTATACCCAAAACACTTTTGGTATTCATTATGATTGATAATGATAATGATGATGATGATTGTAAGAGTTATGTGTATAATGCACTTGCCCACCATGCAGTGCATAAAATACTTTGTGATGTCTGATCATTGTCAACACGGAGGACGGCTTGCATTTGTAAAATGTGCTTTGTAACTTTGAAGATATGCTGAGAATCACAGAATATTTCGTCTTGTCTCCCGTCGCAGCAATTGTAGAGAATTCCAAAGTCAGGCAGGATTACATATCCACATGTAAATCCTTGTTGTTGTGTCGGCACCATTCGAAAAGTGACCATATTACGACTTATTTCTTGTATATTTTCAAGACTTGTATGCAGAATTAACAAGTTTCCCTGAATCTGCATGAGGCTCACTGAAAAAAAATGGAATAGCTCTCTGTGTTTTGGCAAAGAAATATCAAAGCATTCCTGATATGGGAATTCAATTAGTTTTGCATATTTAGCTGCATCGGTATCTCCCTGATACTTACTTTACAAGTGGAAATTTTTGCGGTGTGTACATTTTTTTGCACATTTTACGCAACCAGAAACTAGCCCCCAAAACAAAAGCATGCAAATATTCTTGCTTCTTATGTGTAGCACATCTTGATGTTTTGATTCTGCGGAATTAAAAACATGCAAAAATCATTTGACCTGGCGGAGCGCGAAAGATTACTTGTGTGAAAATTTCCCATTTTACATTTCATGTACCTTAAATCTCTCTGCCTTTGGTGTGGAATGTTAGCACCTCTTTGGGAATTAAGCCGAAAATTCCACTGACTTTGAATAATAGGGAGAAGTAAGCTGGTCCCTTTGGAGATGTTGGTAGGTTGACCATGAAGGTGCTACATACATTGTAGCACGCCTGATTCATGTTAACACTGACCAATCTAACTATCACCAAGTGATGTTCTCTTTTGTATGTTTGGCAGGCATTGTGATGGTTCACAGTTTCCATGGTGACAATAAAGGGCGTGGCTGACAAAAGAAGAGACAAATTTATGTATGTTTTGTTATCATTATTCTATTCAGAAGTAGTTATTTTGTGTGTGTGCTAGTCCTTTCAATCATCACCCAAATCTTCTTTCGGATTAAAAGTAAGATGACAATTTGTTTTGCAAAATTTTAATTTGGCTTTTACGTTCTTATATGCAAAGTTTTGCTATGTCGGGGGGGGGGGGGGACCTTTAACAAGCAGCAAGAAATATGTGATGATGGCATGGCCTGTCATTATGAACTAATGATACTCTTTTTTAATTCCATTCTTAAAAAAGGCCCCTCCCCAACTCTTCCCCTTCCTCACCCCTTCTTTGCAAAGAAGGGCTTCCTACTATCATCAAATATTTCAAAAATTTACTATATTATTGTTTAAAATGTATGTTTCAATATACTATTCTTAGTGGCATATTTACATACCAGTATGCTATGTACTGATTTGATTTCCATTAATAGATTCAGCCATTTTACGTGTAGTGGCTGTTAGAAGGACCAAGTATGCCATAGATCATCTGTAATTATGAAGGAAAGGTGTGGTCTTCAGCTCTTGAATTGATTTCAGCAGACAACGTAACACGAGTGAGCTGAAACTTGATTTTAAGAGGCACCAAGTGTCATTAATTGTGACTGTGATTGACAAGGGCTCCCTCTGTAGTTGACCCAGGAGCCATGGGATCGATGAAAAAAATGCTCAAGAGCTGAATCAGTGCAGTAGGCTGGAAGGTAGCAGTGACTGAAATAAGGTCACTGAGTGAAGTTTGCCACCTCCGATCTTGTGTAACTACTGTTGGCATTCATAGTAGGATTATAACACAGGGCGCAGGGTTCTCGTAGGGTAGGTTAAGAAAATGTCAGTGCCTGAGTTCTGATCGATAGAGTAGCCAGAGATGCGAATTTATTACTGTGAAATTATCTTGAGACAATCAAATCGAGACTGTTTTATCAGAAGATGAATGATTTGGGTCTAACGAGAGATGCCTGTCTAAATATAGAATGAGAAGGCAAAAATCATTCATAGGTTTTGTGTAATAAGTCCTCTGTTAACCCATTGAGAAATTACTGATTTCATTATAACATGTATTTCTTATAGTATTTATACTTGGGACCAGTCTTTAATGGGTTAACATGAGTCACTTTACCACCCTAAGTATGATTATGCTTATATTCTGTTTATCTTGTTTGTTTTTTGACATATGTTGCTGAAGGGAGACCAAACCACCAGAGGACATTTCATGCTAAGTACATGTAAGCCATGTACATGTTCTCCCACAGTTTTAAACTGAGCACTCTTAATTCTGTCCAGTTAGATGTACTGTCAGCCTTGTTTAAGTCGACCTCGTGTAAGTCAGATAATCGTCTATGTCTAAGGTCTTTTCACATCCTCTTCTCTTTATATTCTAGTGATTTTAATCCCTCACGAGTCAAATTTTCTCGAAGTCGAAGCTATTTCTCTCGAGTCCAAATAGATTCGACTTAGGCAAGGTTGACTGTACTTGCCCTCAGACTGAGAAAGTTGCCGTCCCAGAAAGACAAAAGATCTAAAATGCAGGACTCACTGAGGCAGAAGAGTCGAAAGTGTCTATGTCAAGTTGCTTAGAGAGGGATTTTGGTGGACAAGTGCAGTCTAGCCAAGAAAAAAAAAATCACTTGAGTTTTCTTCTGTCAAATTAGAGTTTTGAGAGCTAATGAATATGTTATGATGGTTTGTCATAACACTGTAATATTGTTGTACAAAAAATAAGAGACGGCGAATAGAATGTGATCTTGTTGGAGGTAGAGGTTTTAAGATAAAAGCATGGTGCTCGCTGCACTAAATTGGTGAAAATCATAAAATTGATTCTGTGCAGTTGTACTACTTTAAAGTGTATGATATTTGATTTTTCTTAGGGGCAGCAAATCAAACAAAAACGTGATAGATTTCTGTAGTTATGCATCAATGCATGCATACAAATGAAAGTGCAGAATTTACTATTTTGAAGTCATGCCTTACCTTTAAAGGCACATAGTCCCGGTAGTGTAGAGGGTGCTGTTGATGATACTGCCGATCACCGTTAACATTGATATGAAGATTACTGAAGTTGAGCTGTCATCAAGAGTAAAGTGGGTAGGTGTTGCTAAGTAACGTTGCCTTTGTTGTCTTCTCTGCGCATCGCGCAGTCTGTAGTGATACCAGGGTGCGTGCATATGTGCTTCTTATTATGACATCACAAAAGAAGTTTGCTAAAGCTGTCATCCTCCTCAGCCGAATCATGAGCCGAATTGTGATCAGACCACTGACTACAGTGGATCGAACTTCTTTGGACTCGGGGGGGAAGTGGGTCACAGCGTAAGTGCTAAAGAGGAGTCGATAGCGTAGGTCTCTATAGGAAACTTGCGCCGTGCGCCTGCGTATGCATTCGACTAAACCACCGGGACCATGTGCCTTTAAACCCCCTGAAGACTTTTTTTGTGTCTGTTTAATTTTTAGGTCTATTTTATATAAACTGTGGCTACATGTCATTGAAATAGATGATAAGGCACATTAATTCTAGAACCATTGCCTTATGTAACCAAGTACAGCATAGGTCACCACGTGTGATTTTTTTTTTTTTTTTTTGGGGGGGGGATGTCAGAATTTTCTATAGAACTGGTGGCTGATTGTGCCACCACTAAAAAACCATATTATAGAATTTCAAAGTGATGATGTAACAGTATTTTATCATAGCTTGGGTTGGAGCCAGGTGCAAAGCACGCCCGCAATCAGATGCCAGGGAGCAGTAACCATGGTAATGACGGTGCACGGATGAGGCAGTTATCACAGTAACCCAGTTAGACCCGAGGTTGTATGACAGATCGCTTTTCTTTTGTAAGCTTTTTTGGGGGGTCATTTTTTAAAAACCAAATATGTTCTCTGTGTGTCAACAAACACTGTTTTGTCAAATATGACGCTTTCATGTTTCGCTCATGATCTCATTTCTGTGTGGTTGTTTGTGGCATCAGCAATTTCAAAATGCATTTATTTGTCGAGATGATTTCTGATGGGTTTTTTTTTTTTTCCTTTTACTTTGTAATTGTAGGGATTCCAGCACATGACGTGTACACAGTGCACTCACAATAAACAACAGACATGTGCAGATATGCAAAAAATCAACTTGATATGCAGTCTTGTGATTTATCCCTTCTTCTTTTGTTCTTTCTTTTTTCTTTTTTTTTTTTTGTCTACCTCATAATTATTTGACGTGCCAGGATCGTATGTTTACGATCGAGATAGAGAATGAATCCCAAATATAAATATGGCTTGAGTGAAGGCAGCGCTCATATGTAGTAGATCACATTAGTGGTATAAGTTTAAGGAAGACTGAACAATCTGTTCAGAAGCGATGAAGTTTAAAGTCTGCAATACAACACAGTATATTTGATATACTTGTACACTGCACGTTATGGATCAAACAATGGTACCACCAGTAACAAATATCCCATGTATACAGAATATCTGTCTACACAGAAGTCAGTTTAATAATAGTATATCAAATTCATATATGGAATTAAAATAATGTTTTGGGGAACTTACAACAACAACAACAAACAATCAAACAAACAGTTTGCATGTGGGGGTAAGTCCCCAGAAAAGTCTGGTGTCCAGACCCTTTGCCACCTGGACTCCTCTTTAATCTTACCAAATGCGCCCTCCGCGCCGGGGAAGAATCCACCTAAACCTACTCCAGTTTGCGACGTTGAGGGCGTCAATATCCTGTATACAAAGAGATTTCCCCCAGTAACTGGTGGGGGGGGGGGGGGGGGGGAATCTCTGTGCCTGTATAGCAAAATTAAATAGTACGGTCTGGAAGCAGAATGATTCATGAAGTCATCACACATGCATCTATCATAATATATGCACACACACATGCGCACACACTCCAGCTACTGCAGTATGAATTGTATTCAAAACCAAAACATCTTAATCATAATCATCATGAAGATTAGTGGGCGGGACAGTGAAAACCAGTGAGGCAGTGATAGTGACTGCTTTTGGACCTATCTCAGGGGCAGATAAAGCTTTTTTGCTATGCGGGTGGTGGGGGGGGGGGGGGGGGGAGTTAAGTTTGGGTTACGACAAGCCAAAACAAATACAAGACGAAACAAAAAAACAAAAACAAAACAAAAACAAAACAAAAGGTCGTCATTCCAAAAATCGGCTTACAAGCAAATATGAATAAGTTTTCCTTTTTTTTTTGCGGCCAAAAATCGGCTGACAAGCAAAGATATGTAAATGAATAAGTACAAAAAAAAAAAAAAAAAAAACGAGCGAAAGAAGAGGAAAAAAAGAGGAAAAAACTTAGGGGGGATAACCTACACCCCACCCCCCCCCCCCAAAAAAAAAAAACAAACAAACAGAAAAATCAAAGGAATACGGAGCACAAGCCAAGGGGGTTTAAACCCCCGAATCCCCTCCCTCCCTCCCCCCCCCCCCCCCCCCCCCCCAACCCGATCCGCCACTTTATCTGATTTACAGTGGCGGACTAAAAATGTGATGCGCATAGAAAAACGCCAGCATGTGTCCAGACCCACACAGTATGCTCCTAGCACTCTTTTGTCAGCTCAGCCGATTCGTGATGACCTAGATGACTGCGCCATTCAGCCTCATGAACTTTCAGACGTTCACAATCTTTCATTACAAATGAGAATTTCATGAAAGTTAATGGTCGTTTTCTAGTTTTATTTCGTTTCGTTCCACTTCACTTGTATGGCTTGTTTTGCTGTACATGTTTTGTTTTGTTTGTGAGTTGTATTAATAGTGTGTGTGTGTGTGTGTGTGTGTGTGTGTGTGTGTGTGTGTGTGTGTGTGTGTGTGTGGGTGGGTGTGTGTGTGTGTGTGTGTCTGTCTGTCTGTCTGTCTGTCTGTGTCTGTATTCAGCGTATCAATCGTTTAGATTCCATATTGAAAATTAAGTCTGTGGATGGGACCAGTATAAGATGTGGTATAAAGGCCTCCTAGCTGCGCACGAACTGCTAAAATGCACGCGGGATTTACAAGTCTACCCAAAGCAGCTCGTGTTCCGAAGTCCGCCATACTGGGCGTATACACTAAATTATTCCTTTTAATATTTACTTTCTTTTCAACTGAGTAGGATATCCATTGTGTTGCTAAGTTTCCACTGCTCATCTCTCCCACATGTCCAGCCCCCTCCCACCCCCACACACACAAACACACTTGCACGCGATCATACTGACAACTTAATACTAGTAACACACACACACACACGCTTTCTCTCTGTCTCCCTCCCTCTCTCCCTCTCTCTCTCTCTCTCTCTCTCTCTCTCTCTTTCTCTCTCGCCATTGTCATTGCTGACCCTCCAGACTTCACCTACCCATGCCATTGTCATGTTAAAGAGTAGATTGCAAATATTTGTGGAAGGTAAATATTTCCAGATCGTTTAGAAGCCTGGGTTCTCAACATGACTTATTGTTAAGCATTAAAATCGGCATCTTCCCCCCCCCCCAAAAAAAAAATGATTTGTAAGATAAAAATGCCTTTTCATGCGTAGTGCTCATTAAGATATTGACGTAAAAAACAACACTGATTTCTGTACAGGAGTATAATGTGAAGACGGCGCAGTCTTTCTTTTTTCTTTTTTTTTCTTCTTCTTTTTTTTTTGTGTGTTTTCGATGCTTCTGGGTCTTTTCCTGCTCATTAAAAGTACACCCGTGGCTTTGAAACTTATAGCGCGACAGTTTCTCGTAGAAGAATACACACGAGCTTATAATAACTGTAATGCCCTGACCGTTATTACTCCACCCCCCCCCCCCCCCCGAAAAAAAAAAGAAAGAAGCTAAACCTTACATGAATAATTCAAGAATTTGTATTTTGTGTGACAGTGAATTTAATGCAGCCAGTTTCTACAGAAGCTGCGAATCAGCAACTGACTGATACGTTTTAACCCGCGAGATGGATATAACTGGTGGACTCCCAAAGTGATAATCGTACAGTGTAGCTTCAGGTAGGACGTAGTTTTTAAAATATGTTTTTACTGGATGTCAGAGTACGCGCAACGGATTACCAGTGAGTACCAATGCAGTGAACTCTACAAATTTCCAAAGCAAGAAATCTTGTTAGCCGTCGTCCAAGGAGCATAGGAGGCCCCCTGTGCTCAATAATGAATAGTATTAACAATGATGATAATAAAATAAAGATTATTATAGCGCTTAATACTTTGCGCATTAATATGAAGAAAACAGTTACAATACGGCATATAATTATTATTCAAAAAATCAATTGATTAGAAAGATTAGTTTTAGGTAATATTGATTTAAACTTATCTACATTTTCAGCGTTTTGAATATAAAAGGGAATTTGTTCCAAAGAGATGGAGCAATGACAGAAACTCCCCTATCACCATAATATGTACAAGTACTAGGACCATACACAGTGATAGATAATTAATTGCAGAGTAGAGGAAGAACGGACGGATCGGGTTGAAGTGGAGGAACGGAGAGAAATCAAGTCTTTGAGACAAGATGGGGCACCATTGTTACATATTTTATATAACCGTGTGAGAAGATTGAAGAGTACAAAATGCTCTAAATAGCGATCTTTCAAAACCGCTGCGTTTCACCAGACAACATCGAGGCAGGCTGTGCTTTGGATTGCATAGCATGGCGTCGTCTGGCAAGGAGCTATGGTTCAAGGAACTTGAATACGTACAGAGACTCTGGAAGAGAATAGAAAGTATTGCCCTCGGAAGAAAAAGAGGCGACTTAATCGCTTGCTTGCCTGCTGAGAACGACACCTGAGTTGCCACAGTGTCTTTATACCTTCATACAATAATGATGTAAGCAACGCTAAAGTTCCCGCGTCAACCTGTTTAGCCACTCAAGCACGCTCGTCCTACTACACGACTGCTTTAAGACGTCATTATCAGCGCCATGGAGGGACTGGACTTTAGTTTTTAGACCAAATATCGCAATTCAAGCATCATCTTTTAAATGAATGTTGTTTCCTCACTTTCCACAAATTTGACGAATTGTATACTAAGGCCTAAGTGGTGTTTTAGATATGATTATGTCATTTTTCCATACATTTCTCCCTACTACTTACATATCAAAGGACAGCATCGCAACCCGCAAACTTTGGCAAACCTTGGCAATTAGGTAACGTCACTTACAAAGAAACTGCTGCCTTTTCTCTTTGAATCGTCAAAGAAATTTATAATGATTATTACATATAGGTCTATTGTGATCAATGTCTTCATACTTGAGGCATTTAATGTGTGTGCTCTTGACAAAAAGACAAGAATTTTATGGTATCATCTCACGCAAAGTTAACACATTTAGAGTTCAGTGGCTTCCATCCTTTGATCCGCGTTGTAAGGACCCGTCCTACATAGCGAGTCGGCGATCACGCAAAAAGCCGTCACAGCTATTTTTAACCCGAAGAACGACCTTGCTGCTTTTCAGACCAGGAGCGTATAGCACAAATGCACTTCTAGAGGGCGTGATCATTGAAAATGCCATTAACTTTGCGTGGTTGTCGACTGCCACACTCATGTCTCCAAATTCTTTTACCAATTTGATACGCTATGAAAGCCGCAGAATTATCAAATTCACAGAAAATCGACGAGGTCGAGTATACATTGATCATTCTTGTCATTTGGGTGTTTCGTCATAACGGAAACTGGGCTAAAGAGGAGTATAGCGGTTACGTATACGTGAGGAACAAAACAGAGCGGGAACAGTATAGATTTGCAGTAATCTTACAGAATACTGCGGTTATTTGAAATATTAAGCTACCGTATATAGTTTCGTGGGAAATACACATGATAACGCAGCCATCGTTAGCAGTCATCCTTGTAAAAAAACAGTTTCATCAATCAAGGGCGCCGGAAGCAGGGGGGCAGGGGTGGCACTTGCCCCCCAAACAAAATTGGGGGGGGGGGGGCAAAACGAGTTTTTGCCCCCCCCCCCCCAGTGCCCCCCGTAACAATTTAATCACTGATTTAAAGACCAAAATGAACAATAAAGGCATATTTCTTGTCTAAATGTTGTAATTTCATAACTGAAAATGCAAAAATTTCCGCCCCGAACGGGGCGAAAATTATAATACACTAACAACATACATTATTGTATCTATACACTAATAAACTTATGAGTAAATTTAGTGTATAGATGGTAGCCTCGTGTCCTCGAGTGTGCCCGCTGAAACATACCTTTAGTAAACCTTACATTTTTCATTTTCTTCTTTGCTTTCTAGCAGTATAAGAATATTTTTTTTTGTTCGAAAGATGCGATCACGTTTAAGCTTTTAATGAGTACATTTCAGATAAATTGCAAAGTGAAAGTGGATCGATCGCTCGTTCTGCCCATACTTACAGTAAAATGAAAAGTTTTCATAAGTTATTATCATATTCCTTCGCAGTGATTTCTTTTACTATGTTTAATTCCTCAGAAATTTAATTTAAAATGCTCTATAAAAGCGACTTTTATACTCTGTTTTTGCAAAAAGTCCCTACCGTGGGAGGGGGTATCCCCCTCCCACACCCTCCCCCGCTCGGTCGATTCGCCCCTCGACGAGGATCTCACACCATCACATAATATACCCCCGTATGTTAAGATTATAGTCCTTGCAACTGATTTTTTTTTTCAATATGTTAATTCCCTAGAAATTTGCTTTTAAATGTTCTATAAACGCGACTTTTATACTCTGTTTTTACAAAAAGTCCCTACCGTGGGAGGGGGTATCCCCCCTCCCACACCCTCCCCCCACTCGGTCGCTTCGCTCCCTCGCCGAGGATCTCGCACCATCACATTATTAATGTACTCCCGTATGTTATGATCATAGTCCTTCAAACTGATTTTTTCAATATGTTAATTCTATAATTTGCTTTAAATTCTCTATAAACGCGACTTTTATACTCTGTTTTTACAAAAAGTCCCTACCTAGGGAGGGGGTATCCCCCCTCCCACACCCTCCCCTCGCTCGGTCGCTTCGCTCCCTCGCCGAGGATCTCACACCATCACATTATTATGTACTCCCGTATGTAATATTCATAGTCCTTCGCACTGATTATTTTTCACTATGTTTAATTCCTTAGAAATTTGCTTTTAAATGGTCTATAAACGGGACTTTTGTACCATGTTTTACAAAAGCTCCCTACAGTGTGTGTGCGTGTGTGTGTGTGTGGGGGGGGGGTATCCCCCTTTCCACCCCCCCCCCCCCCCCCGCTCGCTCGCTTCGCTCCCGCGCCGAGGATCTCACATCGTCACATTGTGCCCCCGTTGAGATTTTGCCCCCCAAAAACCAGAAGTGTTCCGGCGCGCTTGTCATCAATACTTTGCAAGAAAATCCAAAATTCCAGAGGAAAAGTACTCCGAAATATATGCACATAGTTTTTGTTTTGTTTTGTTTTGTTTTTTTGGTGTGTGTTTTTACATAAACCCAATATCGTGTCATCAGTAAGTTTAAGGCAACTATGATCTCACCCCGCCTCCACTTACATACAAGGTTGTTGTCTGCGACACCATTCCTACATACTATTCGGTTATACGCGATGAAAGCCGCAAGAATAAATTAACAGAAAATTCAATGAATTCGCACACTAGTTGTCATTCTGCTTTGTCGTTATAACTGGGCTATGTATACGAGGTAACCGTTACATAATTTAAAATTGAAGGGAAAACTCCACAAGAATAATTAGGACAATGGCAATAGATTACATTTGGCAAAATACTGTTGTTTTAAATTTGCAACGTTACGATTTCGGAAGAAAAAATGACGACGAGGCTATTCATCGTAATCATAATGTTTCCTTTACATTTCAGGGTTTTTTTAAGAGGAAAAGCACTGCGAACCATGGTGGAGAGAATCACGAAGACCAAATATCTGTGTAATGAATAAAATGAGAATTATGATCTTCACTCCACTCTAAAGAAGGTCATTAACATATACCCATACGAAACTCATGTTCCTTCACGACATTTTGCAACATTTGAAGAGATGTTATTAAAAAAAAAAAAAAAAAAAACTCGCCACAGTCTATCAATTATCCCTTACCCGGACTCCGCCCTCTTCTTTTTGCCCCCACCCCTTCTCGTCACTCTTCTCCGAGGACTGAATATTTACTTTTTCCGCTGTCATTTAGACTAAACAAACAAATGATAATAGTTTTATGATTTATTTGCAAAGATTGAAACCCTGCTGTCGATGAGTTAGATATCTATAACCGGTGCATGATTCTTTTGCTATATATAGTGTGCTTATGATCATATTTGAGAAGGCTATCGCACAGTATGAAAATTGATGCATAATCTAATGATGGTATCATTTGAATCACTAGGCAATAATCACTTTTGTGCCATACGTGATATGCATCATGATTCTCATATTCTGTTTCATTCGGTCACGAATAGCTGTAAATCTTTGTCGTCATGGAAATAATAGCTATATAAGCTACAGCTGACAGGGCCTACCTTCAAAATGAGTTTTTGCAAGTACCTTTTGAAGATATGTGACGTAATACCATGTTATTAGTAACGCGATCAAATATCAAATATTACTTTTTATGATGGAATGCAAAGGATCAAAAGAGCATTAATTTCAGTACTGTCGTATGTTTATTTGCTCAACCATTGCATTTGTGCATCGATTTATTTCAGTCAAATTTTGCCCTACATCCGTGCGGACGAATTTAGGCAGAATGCCGTAATAAATAGGACAGTTCTTCAGCATATAAAATAGCGCATGTGATCATACATTAAACGTAGATAGAAATAAAAATAACATAATTTATGTTTATCTTAACTTGGTAAATTGTTTTAAATCAGGGGGAAAAGTCATGATAAGGAATCGCGTGATCTTGTAAGAGGTCGGTGCAAACCCGAGCATATTGAACAGTTGAAAGAATGAGCCGCTGATCGAACACGCGAACGACCCAGGAAGGGAGTCCTATACCCCTTCCAGTTGGCAAACGAAGTTATATTCTGGTCAAAGAAAAACAGAAGAAAAATTATATACTTTCAAAATTTGGCTTAAGAAACCCTAACAAACAAACTTTCAAACGTACTAAAGACAACCAGAATTCTGCCGCAGATTCTACCACCACCTCCCGCACAGCCAGCGTTGATCACTGTAGTCCTCACTCCCGGAGAAGTAGGGCAGGTCACTGGAACCCTCCCATAACTTAAACGAGGGTTCCGCTTATTGCAGCCGTAAGATTAAAAGAGTGAAGAATGATATGAGGATAATGAAGCGACCAGTTTGAGACTCATTTCAATAATTGTTTGTAAAAGCTTGGAATGTTTACTTGATTCATCGTTATCTTTATCATTAGAGTGTTATGTTGTCTATATAGTTTATCGTTATTTACTCTCACCCTTTTGATTTAGGCCTATATGGCAAAAAAAAAAAGAAAGAATAAATAAACATGCTAGTTTGAATGTTTGTATAAGATGTGAAGATTTGTAAAGGAGTTTACTATACTTCAGAGAAGGAATCACCTTAAAATGAAGCCGGTGTGGCCACGGTTTGAATGAGAACAGTAACCGCCAAGACGGGCAACTTTGCCTCATGCCAATAATCTGAAGCTTGGGGCGGATCAACACGCTCATGTCCTTTTATCACGGTCCACATTCCGCTCTTAAAGTACCTGAAGATAGGTGTGGTGATGGTGATGGTAGTTGGAGGAGGTGGCGAGGAGCGTGCAACCGACCCAAAGTGACCTTAATCCCACTTGTTACAAAACAAGCAATAACAATGGCTTTCGCTCCCTGGAAGAACGCCGAGCTTACGACTTAGGGCGGACTATGACGTTCACTTTCATACAAAGAAGTTCTAAACGCCGCGGCGCAAGAACTATAAAGTAGCACGCAAGGTCGACAAACTTTCTCATAAAACAAAACCAACAAAGAGAAGAGACAGTAACGATACAGCAAACGAAATAACTTTTCCCGATGCACCGTTTACACAATGTTTTACTGCTCTGCGTATCAGACCAACTTCATTCCTCGTCAACGTACAGATTACAGGCAGTTACTGACAGTAGCTGGGGGAAAAAAAAGCAGTTATGTAAATGACATGAGTCCCCCATGATGTCACTACCAGAGCCAGAGACGTCCCTTTATTGTTATGTAAATTAGCGAGGCGGCCTGCACAGTGCATGATCGGAGGAGAGGGGCGGACAAAAATCTTGACAATTGCCGATGTCACGCTTTTTTGCTCCGCAGAAAGTTATTGAGCGGAAGCTGTATTGTTACGACGAACGAGGGTAAACTCAGGTGCCCGCACAGACACATATACGGAGGGACTTCGGTAGCCACTTATGTTCCAGTGGACAACTGGCACATCTCCATTGCAGGATACTAAACGGACGTCCGATTGTGTTTCTATCTAGGCCTACTGCTTGGTGTATCATTTGTTTGGAAGTCAAATTCACTTTTTTGGATATCATTGTGGTGCGGGCGAACAGGAGCCCAAAAGGGTGAGTTGATGGATTTCTTTGCGGTATTATCATCACGTTGCATCTCTTATGTTCTTTTTACATCTCCATCAGCTGATTCATTTGTGCGTGACTTTGGGTCTAAACTCCACCTGCGGGATATGATAGTCTGCTCTAATGCGGCGATAACTCTATCGCACTTCTTCTCTCGAAAACAAAATCTCATCGTAAATCGTTGCATTATATGATATTCATGCAGTAATTGTGAAATCGTGTAAATACGTGAGAATGAATGGAGGGCATCCCTTGTTTTGTCACTCACGGATAGTAGAAGTTGGAAGAGGGACAAGTTTACCGCACTCCGTTTGGCTTTTCTTCCGCAGCACCATAGTATCTCAACGAACCAGCCAGCAAACTCATTCTTTCCAGATGCAATATCCCACCGGATCAATCTACCACGAGAAACTGTAACTTCCAAGCGTTTAGAAGTTATCAAAAGAATTAAGTTCAGTATACAAAAATGTTCAAATAGATAACCCAACTAGTGCTCCCACTCTCTTCAGTCCTGAGCAACCCTTTCTGGGGCGCGAAACGTTTTTCGAGGGGAGGGGAGGGACCTTCGGGACAGGGGGTCAGGGTCAATGGAACCCTCCCCTCCTTTTTCAAGCCCATTCAATGTACAAGGTACAGTACGTGTACCCAACACTGATGCTCGAAAACGCAATGTCACTGCAAGTAAATGGAGACTCGAATGAACAGCGGAAAATCAAACAAACGCGGGTCCAAAATTGTTAGAAAATCTCGGGCTTGAAATAAAAAAAAAAACGTAGAAGTGAACAATGTTTTTCTACGACAGGCATAGGCCCTACTATTATGTAGTAGTCACAATCGGATTTTGCCAATAACATTTGGAATTATGGCATAAAAAGCCCTTGAAATCTCTCATTGTCGTGGACATATACTGTGAATATTCACTAATTTCTTTTCTTCTTCAATGAAACAAAAACATCTGAGTCCTATAGTAAATCATGAAAATATGATCGGGATGGTTGATCTAAAGATAATACAGATGTGATAAATGAAACCGTACTTTACAAATTGAAAGAAAAATATATAACCAGGATATTCATAGATATAATACAAGGTCACATGCTTTTACATAATGTATGCATATATCCAGACTTTAACGGGGAAAAATCGTTGTTTCAGCAACATATTCGTTACATCGACAGTGAACTAGTGTCTCGCGAAACAGTTACAAAAAATGCCCATACATTAAAGGTCTTTTCCTTAAGAATATAACTTTTTTTTTTCAATTGCTATATTATTTTGATAACCTACATTGAATGAATTCAGAATTCATAATAAGTATGGTTATAGTTTTACTTGAAGAGTATACGTACACACTTTTCTTTTCGTCGCTTTTGTTAATCCCTGCATGTGATGTATCGATTTTTTGTGGCCAATAGAAGATGTGAAACTTTTTTACCACCTTCTTCAATGTATATTAATTGTTATGATCTGATATTGCAAGGGATAAATGTTACTGTAATTTGAATTGAAATGAGTTTATTTATTTGCCATGTATATCATGGCTGTATGAGGTACTCGGGCAAACCACTGGTGAGTTGTGGGGTGGTTTATACACGGAGAAATATTCGTTGTCCCGAAGGTTCGTCATTCCGTTACACACAAATTCCGCATACCCAGATGCCCGTTAATCCGAAAATTACAATGGGCTCGTGAATCTGAACATTTTTTTTTTCTTTTTGGTGGCATTATTCCGAAACTTCGTTATTTCGAAAATGTCGAAAGGTTTGTTCCGAAATCATATTTCTTAATTAAAAAATGAAAGCAAGGTGTGTACAAACAAACTTTCGGAATAATAGTGAACTAGTATAGGACCCTATAGTATTAGGGTTTATTAGGGTTATGTTCTGTGGGTAGAGTTTATATTTGGACTATAGCGTGCAGATATTTCGCGTGAGCAAGTGTCATGGAACCGGCTGAACCAGGGAGGTTGAAGAGACCATCTTCCACCTCCCTTGTTTAAAGGAGCTGTACAGTACTGGTTGAGGTGGGGATTCATGTTTTGAACATTCCTAAGTGAGATAATGAGAAACCTCTTATGAA
Source organism: Diadema setosum (assembly GCF_964275005.1). Classification (NCBI taxonomy): domain Eukaryota; kingdom Metazoa; phylum Echinodermata; class Echinoidea; order Diadematoida; family Diadematidae; genus Diadema; species Diadema setosum. Next base: position 14,542,871 of record NC_092694.1, read on the forward strand.
ATATGAAAGAGCATTAATTTTGAAAAGGATTCAATGTTTATTAATTGATGAAAATTGGTTTTCAAATGGCTAAGATATCCAAAAAAGTGATAATGATAAAAGATTACAGGCCACGCCTTTTATTAGGATCTCTTAGTTTCACCTTGTTTTTGGATATCTCAGCCATTTCAAAACCGATTTTCATCAAATAAGCCTTTGATACCCCTTAGAATTGCATGCTCTGTAACGTCTCATAGAGTGGTTTCTGAATATCTCGCAAAACGTTAAAAGCTAAATCCTCACCTCGTCCAGAACTGTACACACCGTTTAAACTATAATTTAGGATGGAACGGAGAAAACGCCCTGTGTGTCGAAGCAAAATCGGGTCAACCCTACGCTTTGTTAGCCCTGTTGAACCCTGTTAGCAGACTTCTCGGTTTCGCTACAGTGACCAAGACCTATACTGTACACTTATAGCGGAGCTGGTAGGAGGCGTCTCGTATTTACGCCGCGGGAATGCTCGAAGTAAAAAAGCTGCATTGATTTTCATCCGCAGGAATGTGCCGCGTGTTTGTATCAAAGAGTATGGGAGTTTGTTCTTCCAATATTCTGTAATGTCCACATTGGTCTCTATCGACAGCCTACTTTGTGTGTGTTCTCTAGTCGTGATCTCCCATCGTTATAATGCATTCAGCTGCATTTAAAGGTCCAGTTTACCTTTGGGAGCAATGATTTTAAAAATGTTCAAGATATCACATTTGATGCATGTGTAGGTCTGTTGTATCACAAAACGACCTACCATATAACATTTTTGCAATAAAGCCTAAAATATAAGTAGATATCAGTATTTTTCTCAGTAAACCGTAACTGTAGACGGTTTAATCTGGAAGTATTCTTATTATAATTATTGTTCACATTTTGTGTATTTAACAATACTTAACATCGATTATACGGATTCATTTTTTTACAGTGGTTGTTTCTATCCCTAACTCGCATTTAGAACTAGTTTAAAGCACTAATGCTGGGTTTTTGTTTCATCTGCAAATGGTAAACTATGCCTTTAAGCATTATGACACGTCTATTTTGCAATCAACTGGAAAGGTTTGATGTATTAAATGCTAAGTTAGGGTCACTTCTTGGTGATATGACCTTGTACTTTAGTGTCCAGTGTCTAGACGACAGTCTGGGTAGATCGCCAGGGGCCTTACAGCGTGGAAGGCTTCCGACTTCCAGGGCTGTTTGGTAGTAATTAGAGTGGAGTGTCCCCCCCCCCCAAAAAAAAAAAAAAATAAATAAATAAAATAAAGATAAAAATGAAAATGATATAATAATGTAAACATGAGGATGACGACGATGATGCTGCTTATGATGATATAGAGATAATAGTAGTAATTAGGGAACTTATATTGATTTTTCTGGACATTTACGATGTAATCTAAAGGGTGAATAAGTTGAGATAATCTTCACTTCAAAGAAAAGGAAACGCCTAAGCAAAAATAACCCTTGAGCACAGCGCTTTAAAAGATATAAGGCCTATATGCTTGGCAAAATATACTTAGGCAATTTAAGTAACTGCCGATGGCAAGTAAAATACGGAACAACAACATGTACTTTTCAAGCAGTGTTTCTTGAACTGTGTTGACCGCCATAATTTTTTTGGTGATGTTAAGTAATTTTTCTCCCTGCAAATAAGGTCCTGGTATAAAGATTAACACTGAGATAATCAACATGTTCCGATGCGTCTGTTTTTGTCGTGCATTCGTTTTCTTTCAGTTGCTCTTGTTCCGTCAGAAAAAAAACCCACCATATTATCTAGGGCAATTGCCCTTAACGGTGATGTTTATCTAAATCCCCATTTACCATATTTGTCTGCTTGATGCTTATTTATTCTCGTTTGTCAATCTCAGAGACCACTATATATTCAACATGACATTTTTTCTGGCCTACACCGTAATTAAAAGAAATATCCACAAATGCAATTACAAGTACGTGAATAGCAGCAGCCCAAACGCTCGCAGCTTGCAGCGGTCCAGCTGTTGCCGAGTTTGCAGACATTAGCGCAGTTCCAAATTTGAGTTCATTAAGGAGCAAGTCCCAGCTCACCATTATAATTGAACAAGAAATAATAACAACTGTGGATTTCATGTACCTGACTACTATATGTAGAAGGTTTCCACGGAATATTTTGCTGCCCTTACGCTTGGCTCACTGTCCGGGGTAAAGAAATATGATTATATAACGCAGAATATAGGGAAATAGATGAAGTTGTAAAGTTTCACGTTTTGAACGAAGTCCCGAAAGAAGTTTTCACAATATCAGACGCAGTATAAGGTAGTTGATATGATTCTACATGTTTAGACCTTGGTTTTAATGAGATCTCGACATTCGTCAAAACCATAGTATGAGAAAAGGGGGAAAATATTCATGACTTTATTTTCAATTTTATTTTCAATTTCCGTCATACTTATCTTTATTCTTCAATGTTTATTAAAGGCATAATTTACCATTTGCAGATGAAACAAAAACCCAACATTAGTGCTTAAAAATATATCTAAAATGTGAGTTACGGATAGAAACAACCACTGTAAAAATTTGAATCTGTATAATCGATGTTAAGTATTGTTAAGTACACAAAATGTGAACAATAGTTATAATAAGAATGCTTCCAGACTAAACCGTATACAGTTATGGTTTATTGAGAAGAATGGTGATATCTCCTCCTGTTTTAGGCTTTATTGCAAAAAATTTATATGGTAGGATGTTTTGTGATACAACAGACCTACACATATGCATCAAATGTGATATCTTGAAAATTTTTGAAATCACTGCTCCCAAAGGTAAACAGAACCTTTAAAGTCATGGAGCATGGAGCATTTATTCTATATATATAGAATAGTTCTACTTTAGGGGAAAGTTTTTGGCGCGCTTAGAATTGCGGAGAAAGCGGAAGCACAGCCGCATGCATGCATACAAACTCAACATAATCATAAGATATATCACACAATGTGCCGAAAGTATTCCAAATGGAAATGTCCTGTCTGACAAATAACTTAAAGGGATGGTACAGTTTCGGTTGAGATGGGACGTCAAGTTTCCAAATTATTTTGAGAATGATTTTTAGAGATAATGAGACACCTCTTATGAGATATGAAAGAACATGTAATTCTAGGGGGAAGTCAAAGTTAAATTGATGAAAATTGGTTTTGAAATGGCTGTTATATCCATAACAAAGCAATCCCAATAAAACATGTGACCCATCTTTTATCAGGATCTCTTTGGTTTACTTTTATTGGACATCTCAGCCAATAAAATGCTCTTTAACTTATCATGAAGGTTGCTGAGTATTTCATTAAAAAAAAAGTTTAAAGCTGGATCCTCGCCTCAACCAACGCTATATTATCCCTTGAAGTTGTTTGTGTTTTATGTTCCGCTTGGTATGCCAGAGATATTACGTTTGTATGTCATTCTGCAAAATGCATTTTCATGCCCTTGGTGTCGTTGGTATTGTGGGTTTGTTGGACGTGAGAAATTTATGAACTTAGACGTGCTACTGCCACTGAGTACTGCTACCAATTGAGACCAATACAAGGAGACGCGACCGCAAACGTTAAAACACCGGTCATAGTCTTTCAGAATTTACCAACAGATTCTCTTGAATACGATTTACAAGTTTATAGTGGTCTTCAAAATGTTGTAGTTGTTGTTTTCAGTTTTTCGTTTTCACCTGTGGTGTAGGTCATTCCGTCCATGTGGGAAACACGTGAATGATTAGTCAACCAAGACAGAAAAGAAAAGAAAGAAAGATAGAGAGAGAGGGAGGGGGGGGGGGGGAGAGTGAGAAAGAGATGATCTTATTCATGGGTGACCGTGCATAAAAAGAACAATTTTGTGCTCTTTTGTCAACTCCAACGAGAATACTGTGGCAGGTTCTACCTAATAGGTTCTGCAAAACTTTTTTTTTTTCCCACACTCCTCCGGAGAGATTTACATATGAATGACGTCAGCTACTTGCTGGGCTCGGTTAGGTCGACAAACTTTTTTTCTGCACGCATGAATACGCAAATGTAGCTTAAAAAGTGATGGAGACCACGCACTAGAAAATAAATTGTACATTTATTTTATTCTAAAAAGTTGCATATTATCGGGTGATACGTCGCATTCTTTCTTGTTGCCTCCTACTGATACCATCACGATTTTTTTTTTTTTAATTCCGGGATTGCCATTTGTCACGTTATTGTTTTTTCAAGCTCAGATTTGCTAGGCACTATTCATTTTCCGCCATTCGCACTGCATTTTTTCGTCAGTAAAAGGCCATGTGATTTATACAATAATAGATAGCACTACATAATCTGCATCGAGCCATTGGTACTATATTGCTAATGTTAATGTTGCTAAGTCATATTTCAAGGTTCAACGGCGTCAAAAAGTCACACAGTAAAAAATATGTTGTCATAATTTCAATACGGTACGGTTTGATTGTAAATGTTCACGAATTTGATTGAAGTTGTTTGCAAACCCTGACGAAAACTTATTTTCTTAAAAAAAAAATCTGATACGTTCCCAATCATTCGCCGATGAGAGATGGCGGGATTGTCACTGATTGTGACTCGCTAAATACGGTATACATTATTTGGGACTAGATGCGTTAAGCGGGCATGCACTTTGACAAACGTTGTTTGAGACCAAAAGGACAAACTGGGGAGTTTCAACAGATCACTATACTGCCACTGTCTTCAAGGGCAATGAAACTAATATATATATATATATATATATATATATATATATATATATATATATATATATATATATATATATATATGTATATATATATATATACATGTGGACCATACTTGATGCAACAATACTAGTAGAACACATCGCAAAGTTGGAAAATCGAACAGTCCGTTGGGAAGGTCTGAATCTTTAACGTTGCTGCATGGACGAGAGGATTATATAATACTGCAGTTCGTGACGTAATTTGCAGGACAGCGATATAAAGAAGATGTAAAGAGAATTCGGCAGTGTTTTTTCTAACGAAAAGTATGCAATCTCTTGACATACTTGTTAGTGACATAATTACGCGGTTAATTATGTACCCCCACTCTCTTTCCGTCGTCCCTGTATGGTGCACGTTCCGTTTCCTGTTTTCATTCCAGCTCATCCTTCTTTTTCTTAGTCTACGTACTCTTCTCTTTCTTTTGCCTTTCCACCACAGCCCTCATCCTGTATTTATTTCATCATTCAGTAATTTTCCCCAAAACTGCTTTTATGTCTTCAGTCGCTCAGACTCTTTACACATTATTTGCCTATCTGGCAATGAGTCAAATTGACATAATGATCATAGTCGCCTTGTGTTGAATTGCATCCATTTGTTATTGGCAATGAATAGTATATAATACATCCTACAATGTTCAGATATCATGACCAATTTCACATACCACAGAGGTTTTCACGCATATCAAACCTTGCTGTTGTTGTTGCTGCTGCGGTTTTTGTTGTTGAAGAGATGACTGCATCTACGTCAAACAGAAATGATCTATGCCGAACAATAGGCCTGTTGATAAACGCGTACAATATTCAAATCTCTGTACACCGCCGCCCCTTCCCTAGAACCTTGTAACGAGCTATTCAACTCGGCTGTTCTATGAATTATAGGCCTTTATCATGTTTATCTCCTTGTCAAGTCAACCTGCATTCTATGCATGTTGTTGCTATGTCGGGATATTCTTGGGAAAACTTTTACTGATCTTCACGAAGAAAAAAGAGTTGGCGCTAATGTCTAAACTAGTCGACACACCGGTCTTTTGTGATGATGACAACCTGTCCTTGTTTGTTTGTCGCTGTTTGTCTTTTAATGTCTTTTTAAAATAAAGAATAAAAAATGAGGATATGATGCTTGTAGAAGGGAATGACCTGCGAACTCATTAATCACGATAGGACTATCAGATTTTATGGAGTATTATTTATACTGCCCAAACATAGTTAACCTTTACCATGTTTACGTCTCTGTAATATATACGTGTATACTGTGTACTTTTAACGAATATAATCACGCATTATTATATGCACACATGCTCTCTTTTCCATCCTTCCCTCTCCATATCTATGTATCTATCCATTCATCTCATATATGTACACACACACACATATTGTACACATATACATAATATAAATATATATATATATATATATATATATATATATATATATATATATATATATATATATATATATATATATATATATATATATATATATATATATATATATATATATATATATATATATATATATATATATATACATATATATATATATATATATATATATATATATATATATATATATAACGTCGCTGGGGCGATAAGACCTCGTATCTACAAAATGTCAAATGTTCAGGAGAGCCAAAAAACATGGCGGCCAAAGCACTGTGGCGAATGGGATAGCCTTTCCTTCGACATGCCGTGGTGGCTTCATTTTTGGAGTAAGACAGTTGGGATTTGGACAGTACATCACTTAACCCATTATTTGACCATTAATAAAAAAAAACTCGTTTTCACCAAAATTGCAGATACAAGGTCTTATCACCCCAGCTTATCGTACAATTTTGAGAAGCACATCAGCAAGGCTTTCCATTATCAGCTAATAAATCGGATTAAAAACAATCATGTGAAATAAACAAGCATACCTTTCTGTAGCAAGCCAAGATATCTGAGCATGACCAAAACTAATGATTTTTACGATGCCAGACCCATGCAGACATGATTTCCTTTTCAACATGCACACAATACACACACATTGTATGTTGCCATAGTTTTGAAACATTTATTGTGTTCAAAATGTGCGCAAAATGTGTATTTTGTGTGAAAGAATGTAGGAAAGAGTTACATTTTCTCACAGAACTCGTGGGAATTATTCAATCTTTTGCATTCAAACATTATTGCAAGGCTATAGATTTTTTTTTTTTGGGGGGGGGGGGGGTGCTGCGTAGTTTGTCATATACCAAAAACATTCTTTATGGTTATGCACGAACACAATCATGATTGTATCATGTACTTCCTGTACAGGCTGTCTGTATACAACTTCCAAAGTCACAGCGCATGCCTATGTCAGTCATGTGACTGTATGACAATCATCGATATAAATAAACACGGTTTGATCTTCTTAACTGGTGTGGTATCGCACAAATTCTCTTTCAAACTGTTCAGTCATAGGCAATAAATTCCGGGTTCACAACCCTTCCACGAAAACAAAGAGTCCCTTATACCGAAGGAACTTTTATGTCACACTTGATGTAAACTGTTAACAGCATTAACCTTGCTGTGTTTGATTAAGTTGACATTCCTCTAAACAACAACAAAAGCAGAGATTCATAATTACCAACCTATTGATTTAATGATAAAGTTTGCAGGATATCAGATATAGGCCAAGCATCCTGCCGTTTTCCTCGCATGAAAAATTAAACAAAACAAAACACACCCGTGCAAAAGCATAATGCAGCTCGCATTATGTTGCTCGCTCCTTTCCAAGTGAAACGAAATAATATACAATACATGTATTACATGCATGCTCGCGCCATTCGTCGGTTAACATGAATCTTATCACTCGGCTACCATTAACATATTGGATTGATCATTCATGCGTGGTATTTGTTCGCATTAATGTAGATCTAGAAGATGGATAGCGATCATTTAGTGTGCACGAATGATAGGAAAATTTATGATGACGTCATACGACAGAAACCGCATACTAATGTCTTGTCAGTTTCTCCGTAACAAAGGTGGTCATCAGCTGTGAGTTTTTCACTGCGCATGTGCGTTTGTGTACGTGCGTGAGTGTGCGTGTGTCTCTGTGTATGTGTTTTGTGTCGGTGTGTGTGTGTGTGTGTGTGTGTGTATTTTTTTATGAATGACTTCATTCTAGATTTGTATTATGTATTTTTTTGTCTCTTTTCTGTAATATGCTCTAGTAAGTGAGAATGATTTACATGATTCAATATATTATTCAAGGGATATAATTATATTTGACATAATCAGTCAGTACTTTCTCGTGAAGGAATTATCAGTGGGATTGATTCATATCACAGTAATCGAGTTATTTAAGTTGAAGAGAGATTATTAGCAGTATTAAATGAAAAATGGATTTGTTTTGTGTTTTGAATTGTATTTATATTGTTTTTGTTCATGTTACACCCAGAATGGGTTGATTCATAACTGATTTGAATGAACTCAATAAATATCAGGGAAAAACAAAGAAAAAAAGTATTTCTGCTTGTCAGTTCTAAGCAAACAGAACGAACATCTTGTTTTGTTTTGTTTTACTGCACAGCAGGTAAAGTGATGTGCAGAAATGTCTCCATACCAAACCCTTTCCCTGAGATAAAACCTCTCCCACATATTGCTGGAAGTTTCTATTAATGCAATGGTTGAAATAGAAGAACTTGCCCTCACAAATTTGACTCATCCACCCCTGAAATGGGAGTAAAACTAGCTATTGAAAGTCAATTCAAATTCTTAGAAAAACGGCTTCATCCTGATGGATGTGGTTTTTATCTCCTCACTTTCATCTCTGCATCTATCGTGACTGGACATGTCATTAGATCAAAGTGCAGAGATTGTGAATTCAACCCAGTTACCCGAGACCCGGGTAAAACACATTAAATCTGTATACCAAAAACATAGTGGGGTTTGGGTTTTTCGACGCACATTACACACGTATAAAATCCCGTGTAAATAGGATCAAGTGTTGATCTGTAACGAAACTAACGTATCAATACACTGAAACTGTAACGCTTTGCAAGATATTTAGAAACCACATGCAAAGAGCGTACAATTCTAAGGGGAATCAAAAGTTTATTTGATGAAAATCGGCTTTGACATGACTGAGGTATCTAAAAACGAGGTAAAACATGAGAGATCCTAATAAAAGTCGTGGCATGTCAATTTTATTAGGATAGCTGTTTTGGATATCTCAGCTGTTTTGGATATCTCAGCCATTTCAAGACCAATTTTCATCGAATAAACGTTGAATCTTTCTTGAAATTTCATGCTCTTTCATATTTCATGAGAGGTTTCTCATTATCTCACCAAAAAATAATAAACCTGAATCCTCACCTCAACCAGTACACTGTACAGTCCCTTTAATGTGTGTGTGTGTGTGTGTGTGTGTGTGTGTGTGTGCGTGTGTATGTGTTCCTGTGTGTGAAGCATGGAAATAAAAATAATTATTTGCATCAAATAATTGAGGAAGGCGAAAGATCAAAGTGAAAGGTTGCTATACATTTTACTACTAAAATATAATTATCATAATACTACAGCCAGGAATTCCCTAAATAGGGCGATCTGTACAAGGAGGAGAGACTTGGAGATGATAGTCCCGACAGGACCGGAGGAACCGGGGGGGGGGGGGGGGGGGAGGGCTTCCCCCCTTTTTTTTCACCATACACAGTAATACATAGGGTGTCACCACTTTGGGCCCCCACTCCCCGCTTTTTTTATTTTACCCCGGAAGTGGCATTAGAAATAAAATGAATCATTGGAGTGTGAGCGCGGTATTGCGCTGCAAAACCTTTGTTTTGTTTTGGGTTGGGTTTTTTTTTTTTTTTTTTTTTTGCTTGTCAGCTGAGGAAACCCAGAAGTCACTGGAAGTAGCCATCACAAGTCGGAAGGCCTTTTTCTTTTGTTTTTTTGCTTGTTAGCTGATGAAACCCGGAAGAGCCCGATCAGTCCCTCATCCCAGTCAAGCACATTGCTTTAGTACGGTCTCCTCCACTCGTACTGTACTTTGACAATGTATGAAGAGTTTGTTTGCAAAAACCGATAAGTCCATTTTTGAAGATTTTGAAGTACGGTCTCTGTCATAAAGTACAAAATAATACCTTTTAAATGATATATTGGTCACTACATATAAAGGTACATTTTTGAAGTTATGGTCAAAAGAAGCAAAAATTTTCTTATTATTCTCTTTATTTTTCTTGACCTTTAATCGCAAATATCTCCGTGTGGCAAATATGGATCTATCGGTTTTTGCAAACAAACTCTTCGTATGTTCACAATATTATTATTCTTTCATATACTTTTGTGTCTATATTGTGTCATAAGCAAGATTATACGTATTTGTTTTTGTTTCGGTACATTGTTGTTAATCTATCATGTTCTCGTTATTTGTAAAAGCGAGACTATAAAATAAAAACTGACGCTGAAAAGTACGTACATATAGATAAAGACGGTTAAGATGAAAAGTTACCGAAATTTGCTTTAATGTATACAATGTATACATTTCCTCTTTATATTATAGGGTCTTAATATCAGCGGGAATGTCCAACGGCATTTTACCTCGTTACGATGGATAGAATTTTGAACTGTTACCTGTTTGCAAGGAAGGTTAAAGAAATGAAGTCCTCAAGGTCAATGATCAAGATAAGTGCATTCCAGCAAAATTATTTAAAGGACCGTGTACTTGATGGCGCTATGGTAGTGACTGCGTGAGAAGGCGGAGATATCTCTGTTTGCTGCAGACGTATTGCCCTGGTTCAATGAAGTAAAGCTCCAAGATTTGGGGCTTGTAAGCATGAAATTTGTTTGAGTTTATTAAGCATGCTTGAATAAGTGAAAACGAGGGTTATAGTATTTCATTATGCGGGTCGCTTGTGCTCTGCTGGTTGCCGTGCAGGTGCGCCGGAACGATAGAAGTAACGAAGGCGACAAGTTTACGGGCTTGCTCGGTTTCGTCATAGCCGGTTACAGATTTGTAGCCTTGAATATACATCCCACATAATATCGGATTTGCTCTAATTACAAACACCCAAGAGATTATTGAGGTAAAACAAGCCCCCCCATCCCCCCCCCGCACACACACATACATGTACAAGTGTAAATACACACCGTGCACATGCGCATGGAGGCACGGAGTTGTGCTTGAATAGACGCTAAAAGTTATTTCGGGTAGTGACTTTATACCGACCACGTGACGCCGTTATGGTTCTCGGGAGGAAAAACTTTCGAAGTGCGATCGCTCCCTTGATGACTCTCTTCGCGCGCTTCTATATGAACCTGCTCTTGCGGCACGTTCCGCCAGCTCTGGTCTTTGATATAAGTCACATAGCACTTATTTACTCATAACTGCATCGCGCTGCTGCGGGTAAACACACAGCATTTAGTGGACTTGACGTTCAAGCGGGAGCACGCACGGCGCAATTTGTGTCGCAGGTCCTACTCAACGCACTTATCAAGTGACCTACGCGCCTCTACGGACTGACAAGGAAGGAAAGAGTGATAAAAAGAATAGTGAGGGTATACTTTCAAAACGTGGTCTTCCTTTGAGGTTCATAACTCGGATAAACTATTTCGGAAGGTCTAGTATAGACTACCGCGACAAATTCATCTGTTCGGTAAGTGTGCGGGTGTAATTGTCATTTGGTTCGTTGAATTTGAGAAATTTCTTGACAAGTGAAATTATAGCTGCAACGCGACGCTTTTTAAACTAACAACACCGAGCTGATTGATATTAAAATATAAGAGCTTGAAGGGATGGTACAGTTTCGGTTGAGACTTGGCTTCATTTTATCAACTTTTTTATGATGATTTTTCAAGATAACGAGAGACCTCTTATGAAGTATGTAAGAACATATTATTCTATGAGGAATTTAAAGTTTATTTGATGAAAAAAAAATTGGGTTTGAAATGTCTGATAACCAAAACAAAGCGATCCTATAGTAAAAGGTGTTTTACTTTGTTTGGTTCTTTTTTTGAATCTCAGCCATTTCAAACCGATTGTCAAATAAACTTTGAATTCCTCTTAAAGTTGTATGGTCTACATGTATATAACATTCAATAAAGTGGTTTCGAATTTTTTCGCAAAAAGTTAAAAGCTGAATCCTCACCTCAACCAACAATGACCAATACTATATCATCCCTTTGATTTTTCACATACTTATGACAGCGATGTAGTTCTGAATGAAGCGCCTTTTTACAGAGGATTAGCGAATCGGAGCTGTGACAGGTAAACACATATAAAACTATATGTAGCAAAAATACGAACTAACAAAATCTTGATAGCCACATACGTAGTCTTGGCAAAGAATTCTGAAGGGGGGGGGGGGGGAGGATGGACGGGCGTTTCCGAAAAAAAAAACAAAACAAAAGGACTCGTCGTCACCGCTCAGAATGGATCTTTCACTTTGTGAGCATGCGCAGTGTTATGGCCGCATTTACCGAGGGTAGCTTCTAGCACTGTCTTTCTAGAAGGCTCTGCCATTATCATTCTGTTGCCCCAGCATCGCCAAGTAGGCCGCAACCTTTAGGTTAGGATATTGGGGTAAAAATACCTTGTCCATCAATGACGTACAGTCTCTAGGCATGCGATGGACTCGAACTCGGGATGTCGATCTTTTCAAAGCCAAGACTACTTTCTTGGATCAAAACTTTATCCTCTTGTAGTGATTGGTTGAAAGAATTTCATGTCCTTATACATTTTCAACTCTTTCAGAATGTTGGCATGTTTGACATTCCAGGTATAAAATTTGGAAAATTACGTCACTTCCACCGTCTCCCTGTATGTATTTGATAGCATTTTTCACCCCCTCATAAAGATAAAACAAAGAAATATAACCCCCTCCAGAATTTACAACGAAATGATGGTAAAGAATACGAAATCACAAAGTCATATATGTTGAACTGTCAGTTGTCACCTTGGCACAACAAAATGCAGTCGTTAACGAATAAATGCGCCGATGGTAAAACATATTGTATGGTTAATGTTGTGTCAGGTCTTGTCAGATACAAGAAAATTGACATTACTATTCAATTTAAAATTTTGCACCCAAGCGTTATTACCAATCAACATTATCTTTGCACGTATTGTGCATTGATGAATCCACAAAATGCATCATCATATCTATAACTGTAATCAAAACTTTGATAGTTGGCAGTGTTTGTTATGGTATGCCTGTATATTCAGCGTTCTTCTGAAGTTTGTATAAGTTTGTCAATTAGACAATACAAGCTTTACACAATAATCAACAGGTCCTATACAACAAGCTTTACACAATAATCAATAGGTCTTATAACATTGCCTTCCATTCTACTCTCTGTCAATATCTTAATCTTCGAATCTGGAAATGTTTTTTTTTTTATTTATTGTGTCATTCAATGTGCTTACAAGATTTTTTGGTAAATGATTTTAAAACACACACCCACACACCCGCACGCACACACACACACACACACACACACACACACACACACAAAGAAGCCTCACAATTTGTGTGTGTGTGTGTGTGTCGATGCGCAAACACGTACACTTGTATACATCCAAGACACAGGCATATAACACAGTGACAGAGAGGGAGAATTTAGGAGAAAACGATTTGTATGTACATTATAGATGTCCGTTTTATACATCTGTTTTAGGGAAACCACGTGTCATTGTTGATGCGCTATTCTTCTGTATATTCATGTGGATGCTTCGGTCATATCAATGGCGGGGTTTGTTTGTGAAAAAAAAAAAAAAAAAAAATTGCAGGCTTGAAAGCCATCTTACTGTCTGCCAATGACGGGGATCTTTTTCTCCGCAATGGTATATTTCATTCTGCCAAATGCAAATTTTGCCTAGTTTAGGCCCTACTTCTACTGATACATGAAAAGTCGCACAAACGCACGTTCACACACTTACACGGATCAGCATTTTTTTTTTTCATCTCGTCGCATATAGGGTCATGTAAATCTTCCTTTACATTCACCCCCCCCCCCCCCAAAAAAAAAAGAAAAAAAAAAAAAGAAAACACGTCTACCTTCGGGTTTTTTTTTCAAATTTGTTTACTGAAATTTTTGTTTACTGAAATATTATCACGCAGCGCTGAGATAAGATTCGAAGAACTGTTCGATCGTGCGGTTCATTTCACCGAAACGATTGGTTCATAAAGAGATTTCCCTATTCCACTTGGTGATCATAAAAAAATTGTTAATGTACATTTCAAATCATATTTCATATGTCACTCTAAGGTTTGTTTTGTTAATTTACCCCTCAACACGAGGAGTAATATTTGTACTGTTAGTGCTAATGCTAATGCATCAGTCTATCACTCTCTCTCACACACACATACACATACACAATCGCCAATGAAGTAAATGACGTAAGCTCTTGTCCGTTGCTGCAGGTCAGTTGTAGCAACTCGTATGTCTCTTCTCTAACCCCTTTTTCGAGCTTTTTATTTTGATTGGAGAAGTCAATCAGTTGATTCAAAGTAAGGAAACTGACTTTTCGCAATCCATTACCCCTATCTAGACCCCCAACCCCCCAAAAACAACAACAACAACTGAATAACGAGAGAATAAAAAACAACGACACAAAGACCCCTGGCAGCCAGTATTCTTGGATACACTCTTATCTGTCGACTAATCTCTATTCTCGAGCATATAGCCATGGAAACCAATAGCGACCTGGGTTCTGTACGGTTTAGTTCTCATAAAATAGAGCTGAACGCGTAAGTGTGTCATGACAATTAAACCAAAGAAGTGGCGAAATCAATCAATAATTCAATAACTTTATGGCTGTTATTACAGTTAGTTCTTGTCCAATATTATGCGATAAGTTGGCTCAGATGGCAGTCCCTCATCGCTTTGTGAACCTGCGTGGAAGGCATATTTTGTATACGGCGTACAACACTTCCAGACGCCTCAAAGTTTTTTCCCCTGCAAAATAATGTATTATATGTGTCGTCTATAAGTTCACATTTCTTTATAAGGTGGAAAACGTATCATTTCCCTTATCAAAATTATGCCAAGGTCACAATTAAAACTATTGATCTTTTGCATGAAACGCTAGTCAGTTCATGAAATACTGAATAGGATTGATTTGACAGGATTGAAATATTTGGTGTTCAGTTTCCATTTTATGTGAGATTTTCTTATTAATGTAGAATCGCAATTTACAATGAATAACGTGCTTCAGAGCTCACATATACCACTTGTCACTGTGATATTATGCCCTTAAAGGTACTGTTTACCTTTGGTAGAAGAGATTTTAAAAATGTTGTAAATATCACGTTTTTCTATTTTGATGCATATGTGTAGGTTACAATGCATGTGGAGGTCTCTTGTACCACAAAACATCTTACCATGTAAAAATTTCGCAGCTGCATCTCCAATTGTAAAATATGTCCAAATGTCCAGTGATAACATATAATAGTTGTGTTCTGTATATACCACTGTTATAATAAGACCCATGTTATTGCCATATGCATTGCCATGAATTTCAAATCTCGAATTTTGATGGGAGCAATAGATTATTGATTATCATTAATGATATTGGTTGTTGTTATAGCAACGGTTATTTGCCATCACCATAACTGGGAATGAAGAATTTCTCTGTAATTACTGGATTTTTCGTGACAGCAATCAATCTCTATACCCATAACATTGCAGTTCATGTTCATAAAGCAGGCCCGTGACCATAATAGGGAGGGGGTTCAGGGGTTCTACGGACCCCCCCCCCCCCCGTTTGCCAGCAGCCAAAAAAAAAAAAAAGTAAGAGAAATGAAAAGAAAAAAAATAGTCGCTGATTATTATTATCATTATTATTATTTTTTGCTTGTCAGCCAATGAAACCCGGAAGTGGCACGAGAAAAGGAAAAAATGCACGGTAGTGCCTTTATTTTGTTCTTTTTTTTTCTGCTTGGCAGCTGATTAAACCCGGAAGTGGCCCACTTTTTCTAATTCTGAACCCTCCCACAAAAAATCCTAGTTACGGGCCTGTAAGATTACAATCATCTCTTGGGAGGGGAGGGGGAAGTATGACAAAACTATTGGGGAAGGCTTTTTTGGTGAGGGACATAGGGTAGTTGTTTCTTGGTTGGGTTGGGAGAGCTACCTCCCCCTCCCCCACTCCCCCTTCTAGAAACGGCGCAAAATTAAATCATGGACCTACTACACATGGATATACATCGCTCGTTAATTCATTCAAACACCTGTTTCTATCAAAAGCGTCACAATAACATTTTATACACGCTTTCGTGCTTTGATCTCATCACGACCGCCGACTGTCAGCCTGGATGAAAACAAAACGGCGCTTTGAGAAATCTAAAAACTGTACGCACAGAAGATAATAACTCTCTCAAATCAAGAAAAATGCAAGTGCAGTTGTAGTGTGAATTTGGAAATCATCGCTCAGCCAATTTCATGTGCGAAATTTACGTACTTAAAGAGAGAAAGCAAATATTTTAGCAAGTTCATTGTGATTTGAAATCTAATTTTTCCTATCTTTCGTACGTTGTTTCAAGGAAAACATGGACAGTAACGGTAAATAACATCTGTCTCACCATTAAGTAACGTTTAATTCGTGTCCACAAGTGTCCACTTCCGTAATTACTCATTTTGTGACACAAAATTTGACATATTATGACGTTTACTGTTCCCCATCATTGGTGTTTATTCAAAGGCAGTAGAGTCTGAAGAGGCACCTCAGCCAAATAAGGCCGAAATGACGGTTCCTCTGTCAGTGACGATGCGTGATTACACAATTGTTATTGTCCAAACATCTGAATGTACTCTCATTAAGATGCACATAATCAGATGGCGGCGGCGATGACGGGATCAAAGAAAGACCTCCGTTCATAGTCCATGTGTAGTAGGTCCATGATTAAACCAATCCAAAAACAAACACAACCAAGCGTAATGACTACTATAGATATTAAAGAGGTATAGGCGAAATGATCTTGTCAATATTGCTTGTGGCGCTTTTGCACGAACAAGAATCTTCCCCCATCGTACAGCCACGCCCCTCTTTCGCAGTCACTGCCTCCAGATCACAAGATCGAGTTGCGCTTTAGAAGTGGAAGATGGCACGGTGCAATGTCGTACGTATGTTATATGTATGTTGTATTCTCACTTCTCTTTTCTCCAATGCAACCTCCGACATTGTCCGACCTCGCCATTAGCTGTTCCGTCTGCTTACCTGGTTCTCATGCGTCCTCGAACAGCTAGCTAGCTACGCAGATCATTTGAATAGTCATGACGGGGGGGGGGGGGGGGGGGGGTGGGTGGCAGTGGAGATGAAAAGAAAGAGAGAAACTTTTGTCACCTTTTTCTGTATGCGTTGGCGATTGCATTGTCGAATCGCTAATTGTTGCTTTCCATCACGGAATGTGCTGCCTGCACGCGTCATGTAGGATGTCTGTTCCGTCCTGAATAAAATACTTGGAGCAACACATGCATTGATATGGCGCTGTATAGGAAACATTCCAAACAAAAGAACCATTTGCACGCTCAGATCTAAATATTACAACAAAATGATGCCACCACTTTAAAGGTACTGTTTACCATCGGGAGCAGTGATTTCAATTTAGGATGATTCGATTTGTGTTTTACTACATTTTTATCTATTTATTTATTTATTTATCTATTTATTTATCTATTCATTTATTATCACTATGATAATTATTTTTGTTATTATTATTATTATTATTATCATCATTATTATTACTATTATTACTATTATCATTATTATCATCGTCATCACCCTTATGGAAAGAACACAGTTTTACCATACTATGTAACACAGTGTGCAACACAGTGTGGCATACAGTGTCGAACACAGTGTGGAACACAATGTGTAACACAGTGTCGAACACATGTGTTTAATATGTGTTTAATATGTGATTTTGGGACGTGTGGTAACACTGTGTATTTACCACAGTGTGAAACACAGCGTCACCACACTGTGTAACATAGCGTTTCCACATGGTCCAAAACACATACTAAATACACTGTGAATTAAACCACAGTCTCACACACTGTGATCACAGGGTTATAACCACATAGTCCATTACACTGTGGTAGTCACTACATAATCCACCACACTATGGTATTCACCACATAGTCTACCACACTGTGGCAGTCACCACATAGTCCACCACAGTACATTGTGGTAGTCACCACATAGTCATCAGGGCCCTGTTTCATAAAGCTGTTCGTAAAGTTACAAACAACTTACGACCAACTGGTGATCAGTTCTGATGTGCTAAACTTATAAGAATTTCCATAATTCAGCACAAGAACTGATCACCAGTCGCTTGTAAGTCATTCGTAACTTTACGAACAGCTTTATGAAACAGGGCCCAAGTGTATCAATACAATATGTCACCACATAGTCATCAGGTGTATCAATTTTGTAATGCATGAAGGCACGGTTACTGACTAGATAACTCTGTTATTGAATATGAAATTACCTTTTCATAACAAAATTTATGACATTGGGTATTAACATACTATTATTAGACAATAGTTCAAGTCATAATCATCATAAATACTTCGAATTTAGAAGTATTACATGAATTTTCTAAAATTTAGGTTGCTTTTTATGAATATTCATGAGCTATGCAAAAATCTGTACCACAGGAATACCACAGGAATACCACAGTGTTACCACAGGAATACCACAGGAATACCACAGAAAGACCACATGAAGTATTACATGCTGTACCTCAGCACTCCCACTTAATATAGGAGTATAGGACAGGTTAAGTACTGCTTAAATCAATTGTCATAACTCACCATTAATGAGATTCTGGAATATGCGTTTTGTTTTGTTTTTGCTTTGTTTTTGTTTTTTTTTTTTATTCCAGTTGGTACTACTGTGTGGTACTGCTGTGTGGTATTGTCCTGTGATAGTCATGTAGTACAGCATGTCAAGAAAAAAAAAACCACAAGAATATCCTGTGACATTTTTCTGTAGTTAAAGTGTACAAGAAAGCAGTTGTAAACACAGTTTGTATCCATATTACTGAATATTCCCGGCACACTACCAGAAGAAATTATTGTGTACAAGTAACAGACAATGAAGTGGCATTTGTACATGGTTTTGTGGTTTTGGAAGATGATAGTGATGCCTTTGCTCTCATTAAGTATGTAGAGCATGATGGCCCATTTGTAAAGAATAGAGACAGGGAGAGCCATGCTGATGCTGGACACATCAGAGTAGTGAAACGTGTGACCAATAGATTTTATGCAATACCTCCTGGTGAAATCATAGGAAAGCATGTGATTTATGAGAGAAACAGGGAAGTTATAACATGTCACTTTTTGTTCTCTTTCCACAACTACAGATACTCCTAGTATTATATAATTTCTTGTGTTTGATGTTATGCATCCGTAAACAGTATTAACACAACATTAAATGCATGATTTATTCATCTGAAGGTTGGATAAATGACATGTATAGGTCATATTCTCACATTAAATGAATCTGTTGTTCCATGCCAGTATTTGAAATTTGAAAGGTATCAACTGAAATTAGAAAAATAAATAAATATTGAACATTTGCAACTACTGTGTAGTTAAATTGTGTTGTACATTGTCCAGCTATAAGTTATTGGTTTATTACTTCACTGGATAATAAGACCAGATAAGTTGCTTTACAAACTTGATAAAAATCTCTGGGGAGTACATGTAGTGATGAGGTATATTCTTTTAATTTGATACATACATGTACATTTATTAATAAACTACAATACTTGAATCCTTTGACCACACTGGTAAAATGCTCTCCCCCCCCAACAAAACCAGAAATAGCCTGGTTTTATAAGGATTATCTGAAATCCCATACTGACAATACTATAGCAAAGCTCAATATACACCACAATGTGGTAAACATGAGTCATTGTGTGTCAAAGTACTAGATGTTTAAAAAGTTAGTTTACGCTTTTGATTGTGAATAACTGAAAACCCATGAAAATATAACTTTCCACAAATTTACACAGTAGGTAGCTAATAATAATAGGCATACAATTTTTGTTGTATGCTATTTCCTGCAATATTTTGAAACAGCACCCAACAAAATTGTGCGTTATTCAGCGGATACCTACTGTGTAAATTTGAGGAAAGTTAATTTCATTATTTTTTAGTTATTCAAAATAAAAAATGTAGTGTTTTTTCCCAAACATTTGGTATGCGGATATTATTGTGTTAAATCAATGATCTGAAATCCCACTGTGTAACATCATTATGAACACAGGGGTATATATACCACACTGTGTGTTAAGTATGCCAAGTATGTGGCGATGATGTAGGTGAATGATCTGAAACCCAAAAAGTGACAACACCGAGCACAGGGTTTACACATAGTTCAATAGATACCACACTGTGGTAAGCACAAGTCACAGTGTCCGGTATGCCAAGTCTGTGTGGATTATGTGGTAAATGAATGATCTGAAATCCCACAGTGTGTCAACACTATCAACACAGAGTGTACACATAGTTCAAAATATTACCACACTGTGTCAAACATGATTCACAATGTGTTCAGTATGTCATCTATGTGGGGATTATGTGGTAAACCACTTAAACTGAAATACCAGACTGTGGTAGCATTATGAACACAGGGTTTACACATAGTTCGATACATACCACACTGTGGTATATGTGTACCACTCTGTGTTCAGTATGCCAATAATGTGGTACACTATGTGATCTCAAATCCCACACCGTGACAACGCTGTGACCACATGGTTAGCACATTGTTTACACATAGTCAACTATGTGAACACACTGTCGTAACACTATACCACACTGTGGTATATGTGTGCCACTCTGTGTTCGGTATGCCAATTATGTGGTACACTATGTGATCTCAAATCCCACACCGTGACAACGCTGTGACCACATGGTTAACACATTGTTTACACATAGTCAACTATGTGAACACACTGTCGTAACACTATACCACACTGTGGTATATGTGTGCCACTCTGTGTTCGGTATGCCAATTATGTGGTACACTATGTGATCTCAACTACCACACTGTGACAACGCTGTGACCACATGGTTAACACATTGTTTACACATAGTCAACTATGTGAACACACTGTGGTAACACTGTGTTTGTTCCATAAGGGCATAGTCAGTATTATTATTTGGTTTCTGATCTGGGGTGGTGTGAGCGTCTTATCACACGCCATGCTGTCTAATATGATACAACTCTATATGTCATATCGAGTCAATGATAACAATAAAATCCAATAGAATTTTGTCCTTTGAATATGGGCTTTTGAACCAAAACTGCATAAATAAATGATTCTTAAAAAAAGAAATAAGGACACTGGGACACGAGAAACGATGACTTGTGTATAGAAAATGCCTTGCACATATTATTAGCCTGATTATAACTTTTACAGGGGAACTACAAAATGAGCGAGAATCAAATTTATACTTCGTTTCTTAATTCAGTTTCAATTTCAAACGACACTTTGTCACATTTTGTCGGTCCGTGTCGAAATTAAATTGCAGAAATAAAAGCGAATAGAGCAGAAACTGATATAAAAACAATTGAAACCAGAACTGACATAATAATCTCCTCCAGCTGGAATGATACTGATACTGATACTAATGATAATTTTGGGATAAAACTTGTTTTGAGAATAGACGTGACTGACGATGCTGTTCATTCACGAGTAAATCATACATGGAGGTGAATGTAAAATTGAAAAAGGAAAAAAAAAAACAACAACTTATGAACTATCAGGTTAAATAGTTCGCAACAGATAAGTGTAAAAAGTGTCGGTACAAAAGAAATGGCAGAGATATAAAAAATTCAAGTCATCAAGGGCTATGATAAAGCTGCTTCTGACGGTACGATCTCAGAGATATTCCTTCTTCGTGTTTTTAAAAAAGATATTTTTAATGACTAAATGTCTGTTCTAAATCCTTGAATTTAATTGGTGTGAGTAACACTATGTGAATTCTCCGCTCCCACCGTTCTCGCAAATTTGAACCAGTTCTGAAATGGAGTTAACAATGTATGTAGGTCATGAAATCATGATTCAGGAACGCCAAAGTGAGCGCCAAAGTGTTGAAGAGTGAAAGGAATGATAGAGTGCGACAGATCAGAGGCAAAAATAGCAGACATGAAAGAGACATGACTATTGTGTTGACTAACAATGGGAGTCAGTGCAGACTCAATAGAATGTGTAAAAGAATGTCACGCCCACCAGAGAGTAAAAAATAAGATAAAAAATAAGATAAAAAAAGAAGAAAAAAATCCCGCGCTATCATATCGCCGAAATCTCACCCTTTTAAAACGTTTCCTACTTTTCCACTTAGAGTAATCAGAGTGGAACCTGGGATTTACAAGTTGGTTTTTTTTCCTTCTGTATTAAGCATCGCTATTCTGTTTTCCGAAAGAAACTAAGGAATCTACTCTAGAGTTTTGCGCAAAATGGCACACACTTACACACGCAGAACCAAATGAATTAGGAAGGTAATTAATATGAAACCTACACATCCATACATCGTGTGTGAATGCGTTTATTTCACTATCTCCTCTGCAATGTCACTTCCAAAAAGTTGCTGATTTAAAGAAATCAGTCCGATACATACATACATATCATACATACATACACACGTGCACATACATAGAAGTTATACACGTACATATACTCCCAACTTAAAAAACAAACAAACACACACACACGCGCGCGCGCGCACACACACACACACACACACACTTACATATTCGTTTTTATGCTTGTAATATCACGTTCTGGAAATAAAACTTACCCCAACAGACTGCGTTGTCCTTCCTAGAATTGCGACTTCCGGTATAATTCTGTCAGCCCTACTTAAGATATGAATAAGACGAGTGTTGGCAACACCCGGTTAGAGGCTCATTCAGTATTTCTGAAAGCCTTATCTATAACTTTCGAGTGACTTTAAAAATACCCTAATTGATACTTTATTAGTTATAATAGCTAATTTCGGCCGGCAGTCCTAAAGTTTTGATTCTCATGATTATAGAGAATTACGCTGACTCATATGAAAATTTGCTTGAAATAGAATTAATTTGATTCCTACTTTCGAATACCTCGTGAGCTCGTTTTGGAGGCAGTTTTAAATCAAATTGTCCATTTGATTTCTTTCTCCCCTTTCTCAATACAGTTTTTCAACAGAAGTGGGCGGGGTCTGATCCCCCTTATTCGTAACCATGGGCGTGGTCTCGCAGGTCGGGCTGCTACTATGGAAAAACTTGAAGCTCATGATCCGGAACCCGGTAAGTTATCATCATTATGCATACCGCAGGACTTACTTTCTTTATCATAATTGTTCTGGTAATTGCTTTCTCCGTGGATTGCAATTTATTATTTCATGATAACAACGACAACAACAAAGAAGAAAAAACACAAGGATGAATTTCGAAAGTGGATAATTTGACCCGCAATATGGCCCATTCTGTTCGGATTGTGTGTAAGATACACGGTCGGTTTATTCACGTAAATTACAGGTCTGTTCCGTAATTACCAAATGAAAATTCATTGAATTCATTGTTATGCGTCAATCAAATGTAGATGGTCAATAGCTCATATGTAATTTTTCTAATTCTTTGAGTGAATGAATTGCCCCATTCCAAGCCGTCAATTGAGGATCGAGTGGGTCCATTAATATCTTGTCCTTCATTAGATGAATGCATGGAAGTGATTGACACGTGATAACTTTTATTTTATTTTATTTTTTTTTTTGTTCCAATGAACATGTACTAAATGCCAAAATCTATGCTAAACCAAAACTGTACTAGAACCCAACTATCCAGGCATAGTGCAAGTATGTAATGAAATGAAATTAAATGAAATTTATTCACTTAACAATAACATGAATTACAAATATAAAGATGCAAGTCATACAATCAATACATACAAACAAATCGCAATATACAATCAAAACATTTGTATTGATTGTGAGATGTGCAATCAATAAATCTAGTCTGCGAATCTATCCAATAATTGATTTTCACAAAACAGGAATTGTTTTTAAGTGGTTTTTGTTAGATTCACCCAATACCTGAATGCCATGAGAATACCAATGTTTTAATTCTAATTGCATGTATTGATATAATTACCCCCCCCCCAAAAAAAAATGTAGAAAGAAACAGTCCAAATTATTACCATATTATACCACTCCCCCTCCCCCCCCCCCCCCAAGAAATAATGATATACTACTGATCCGGTAACTGTCCCTTTCGTTTGAAATTAAGTTCCTAAACAGAGCACAACGGGCACTCAATAAGCATTTCCCGAGCCCTTACCAAGGACACCGCTCCTATAAGGCTGCGTTCACATAGAAGTATTCGGTATTCGCTATTCGCTATTCGCTATTCGGTATTCGCTATTCGGGCCCCGACACCATCATCCGCACCGTCAACTCACCATCCCATGCAGTGAGGATTTCTTCCTCCTACATCCTAGCAAATCTTATTAACAATTTCTAAACTGCATCAGAATGTCAGTCTACATGCTTATTTTTGCTAAAGGGCAAATCCACACCAAAATTGTCATTATTTCATAACGATCCCGAGAGACGGTATACGCTGCAAGAAAATCGAACAAGTTCGATTCCCACTTTGCTATACTTTTCGCAGCTATTCGGTACTTTCGAATAGTGCCCTCCTATGTGAACCGGTGTGAGGAAATCCTATCGTTCGATTCAAGCTATTCGCGTGCCCTCGAAAAACGAGCCCGAATACCCGAATAGTATACTTCTATGTGAACGCAGCCTAATGGAGAGAGGCAAATGGTGTAGTGGGTACCCAAGCATGGGCTATAGATTCGACGGAACTCGACCTGTTGCAAACGAGCCTTAATCATGTTAATAGAGATTTAACCCGTTCTGTACCAGGGACTTTTGGCTTTGCGTAGTATACCGTTATGAGGTTTCCTGTGTCGGTCAACACTCTAAGCACGCAAAGGATTAAAGGAGACCTCCGGAAATTTTCAGATTTTTGCATTCTGAACAACTATAAAATCTATCAGTTATACTGAGGACAGAGTTTCAGAATTTGTGATAATTGGGATGAAGAATAAGACTATTTTCAAAATTTAGAACAAATTGCAATGAACAAGGATGATGACATGGCAGAGTCACCATAAGAATGCATGAGTTGGGGCTCAAGGAAGCAGAACAAAAGAAGAAGGCATGTATAGATCATACACAGGACGGTGAACTCGCAAGCAAGCGGTATTGTAATGGAATTACACTGCTACATTTCTGAAATATCTGAACGTCCTATGTCATCCATCCTTGTTCAATGTAATTTGTTTAAGGTTTTTTTTTTCTTCAAAGTAATGTTTCTTTGCTAAAGAACCACAATAAATTCCACAAATCTATACATGGAGTTCTCGATTTATGTAGGCCTCCTACATGATGTGAAATTATGAAAATCGTCTGGAATGTCCCTTAAAGCACTAGCTACATCACACTTTATTATGATTATTGTATCCCCATCGAGCAGCAATCGTCATGATCGTGTCTTACTTGCAGGGACCATCAAAATGATTTTTTTTTTTTAAATTGAATTGTTGTATTCATCCTTGTATTTGTTGTAACGTCTTTGATCTTGACAGCTTCTGGCAATCACCCAATTTTTCTGGCCAATTCTCATCTTCGTTGTCATCGCACTGGTTCGGAATAGGGTTCCGCCATCTCCGCAGACTGAATGTGAGTTTTGACATATTTTCTGTACTTTCTCTAGTTTGATTATCATAATCATATACTTAAGAATAATTGTCGTTGTTTTTGTTGTTTGGGTTTAACCACAATCTTGCAATTTGAATATATAAATAACAATATCAATGAATGTTTGAAATCATGAAATCCGAACAATTTGTACTCTAAAGTCTTTTGAATATCAGCCGTGCCTAGCGATTTTAACTGTTACAGTTCGTTATTCCGAAGGTTCGTTATTCCGAAGGTTCGTTATTCCAAAGATTCGTTATTCCGAAGGTTCGTTAATCCGAAAATGTGATGAGGTTTGTTATTCCGAAGGTTCATTAATCCGAAAATGAAACAAAGCTCGTTGTTCCGAAGGTTCGTTACGGACCCTATATCACATCGGATCAACGAACCTTCGGAATAACGAACCCTTTTTCATTTTCGGATAAACGAGCCTTCGGAATAGCGAACCCTATTTCATTTTCTGATTAACGAACCTTCGGAATAACGAACCTTCGGAATAACGCCACAAATGTTCGGATTAACGAACCCTTTTTCATTTTCGGATTAACGAACCTCTAGGTATAGGGAATTTGTGTGTTTCGGATTAACGAACCTTCGGAATATCGAACCTTCGGAATAACGAACCTTCGGAATAACGAACAGCACCCGGTGTGCAAAGAGCAAACAGCTAACAGAAATATAAAACGTATAAAAAAAAGGTGATAATAACAGGAAAGTATATGGGAGATGACATATCTTCATTAGATGTGTAAAACTAAGCTGTTGGGAAGAAAAGGTGACTAATAAAACGAACATTACACCGTTCCAATTACAGCTGACCCCTTTGGGGAAAATTGAATTTCCTTGATGTTCAGAGTAAAGATTATTAGGGAATTACAGTCAACAATGACAACATGACATCCCCCCCCCCACACACACACATACGCACATGCGTGTTTCTCGGATCTCTTGACAGGGCGTAGTTATGCATGTAGTCGCCGCAAGTTAAACATTGTTCTACACTGTAAATTGTCATCGTGGTCGAATTTTAATATATAGGGAGCGTCATGTACATGTTCTTGGTCGTTATTCGCTTTCTCTTTGCACTATACTAACAACATATTTGCATCTGAGGGACACTCCCAACCATTGCTGAAGTCGCCATGCTACGACAAAAGAATGTTTACATTGATCACTCACTTTCAGCACGGAATATTTCGCTTTGCAAACGTCGAAAATGCATTGTTGTGCAGCGACCCGTGCGCCACCACGTCGACCTGTTCGAGACTTTCTAACAACTCATTTTATCAAATATTTGACGCTCCCCGCCACTCCACATAGCAGTTACCACATTATATTATGTTTTAAGGTAATCCACAACTGGGCTTTGTGGACTCCGTGTGTAACCCGCAAAGAAGGAATTACTGTGTCCGTTCCATTGCGCTTTCGGATTGTTTAAAGTCAGTGTTAAAGGCCCCTTGATCAGTGCTGATACCCAATTCTGGTCCTGTACCCACGATAACTTGCACTGAGATGAATTTTGTCGCCACATCACAAAAATTAATAAAGGATTGAATTAAATGTTTTTGATTATCAATTTTCACTTTTTTTTCTGCTCCCGCTAAGCTCCGCCCCAAACCAATCTTTCTTGCCTTCCGTGATGTCATTGACAATTTTTAGTCAGCTTATGATAAGCATAACAATACCTTGGTATGCACATTCCCATAAACAGGTACACCAGCTCACAATATCCAGGAAAGCTCCATACAGTAAAGGCGTATTTCCATTTTTTTTTTGTCAGAAGGTCTATACACCTAAAAAATGCAAGATTTCCACATACATAGCAGCAATGAAAGGCATAGTTAAAAAGTTATACATTTTCTTGAACATGCAGGATTTGCCAAATTTTGGTGATGTTATGACGTCACAGCCCGACGACCAAGTTTTCTCGAACAGTCTCTTTTAATTTGTTATGTGAATATAGTCGGTAGCACAGCGTAGCACCCATACTACATTATCATAATGACAAAAGGATATCATCTGTGACAGCGTTTGATATCGGCAATGAGTTGCTGATTGGTATGAGGATCTCACCAACACCGAGTATTGTGCATTGACTGGTCGACCGTTATCCGGCATCCACGCCATATATGGGTGTATCTCGTGCTATACACAGTGAGGCATGCCTTGTCCAAGTTATACAAGATGGTCACATGCTGAGGCACCTGATAATTGTCCACACTGTTAATGGGTCGAAACAGGCACGAAGATCACACATGCAGCGCTGCTTGCGACGCCCTCAAGCTTTTAATTTAAATCTCAAGGGCTATTGACCTTCTTATCCACCGTATCCACGTTGATTATTTTTTATGATGTCATGGTGGATGTGGTCGGATTCGAACGAGAGAGTTTACCCCATGAGAAAAATATTTCGAATGAAAGCATGTCACATAATGTTATCTCGGGTGCTGTTCGTTATTCCGAAGGTTCGTTATTCCGAAGGTTCGTTAATCCGAAACACGCAAATTCCCTATACCTAGAGGTTCGTTAATATGAAAATGAAAAAGGGTTCGTTAATCCGAACATTTGTGGCGTTATTCCGAAGGTTCGTTGTTCCGGAGATTCGTTAATCCGAAAATGAAATTCGGAATAACGAACCTTCGGAATAACGAATCTTCGGACTAAAGAGCCTTCGGAATAACGAACCTTCGGAATAACGAGCTGTAACCGTAATCTCAAGGCTGCATGTCATAGGAATCTAATCTAAGTTAAAAAAAAAAAAAAAAAAGGAGGATGAGAAAGATTTTGACTGAGTCTGCAATATCCCAAGTGGCCGGCGACTTGCAATACATTCATGACTGTGATCATTCTTGCGCAATTCTTCTCATTTTTTTTTTCTATTTGCCCTTCCTGCGTTTGAATGAATGGAAACGACTTCCGGTTTTCTTAGAATATGACGAATGTGTAAAGAACGTAATATAATCATGGCTTACAATCATGGACATACTTTGAACCGAATTGCATGCAGCAGAGGCGCGCAAAAAAATGGAGAAGAAAATTGCTTTTATCTTTTCTGTCTACTAAATGGTGTGCTCGTCGTCCCGCCTTGACGTCAGAAATACTTCTCCCTTTTCTTATTTCTATAGAAACCTTTTGGTAGACGTAATAGAGATTCCTTTCATATCTTCTTGTCCGTTCTTATTCGTGTCCTCTTTTCTATCACCTAAATCTTTCCGAAGAAGATCTGCTCGTCACGAACGGCTTGTGCCGAAAGGGTGGGTTGGGTGGTGGCGCGTCGCGTTAATGGGAACACCACCCTTCGTCCAAAGCCCCCCCCCCCCCCCCCGGTTTTGCCGAAAGGGTGCGTTGGGAGCGTTGGGTCGCGTCGGGTTGACTGGAACCCCACCCTTCGTCCAAAGCCCCCCCCCCCCCGGTTTTGCCGAAAGGGTGCGTTGGTACTTTTTCTCATGTAATATATATTAAAAGACGAGTTTTGAATTTATATTCAACCTTTAAACAACCATTTCAAAGAGGCTATCGTTCGGATTGGTTTACACTCTATTACCACTTGGTCTACAGCCAGTTGGTCTAATAGACTGTTTAATATCAGTTGGTCTAATAACCAGTTGGTCTAGTCATCATTTCGTCCAATTACTGTTTGGTCTAATTGTTATTTGGTTTAATCACTATTTGGTGTACAGTCAATTCGTCTAATGATAGCCATTTGGTCTATTTTTGGTCTAACACCAATTTACATCATCAAATACCGATTTGGTCTATTATGAGTTGGTCTACATTCCATTTCGTCTAATCATCAAATGGTCTAAAATAAAACAAAATTTGTCCAATATAAATTTGGTGTACACATCATTAATTTTGGTCCATTGCCCAGTTGGTCTAGCCTCTGTCTATCATCATTTAGTCTACACCCATTTAGTCTAATAACCATTGATCTTATTGTCATTTGGTCTAATAGCCAGCCTCCTGGTCTAACCAGGCACCATTTGGTCCAATCATCGTTTCGTCTATATGACCAACTGGGCTATTTTTTATATATATATATATTTTTTTTTTTTTTTTTTTTTTGGGGGGGGCCTTTTTATTGATGTGTACACCAAATTTATATTGGACAAATTTGGTTTTATTTTAGACCATTTGATGATTAGACGAAATGGAATTAGACCAACTCATAATAGACCAAAATAGACCAAATGGCTATCATTAGACGAATTGACTGTAGACCAAATAGTAATTAAACCAAATAACAATTAGACCAAACAGTAATTGGACGAAATGATGACTAGACCAACTGGTTATTAGACCAACTGATATTAAACAGTC
The DNA here is from genome assembly GCF_964275005.1 of Diadema setosum. Lineage (NCBI taxonomy): Eukaryota > Metazoa > Echinodermata > Echinoidea > Diadematoida > Diadematidae > Diadema > Diadema setosum. Next base: position 14,572,663 of record NC_092694.1, read on the forward strand.
TATTAGACCAACTGGCTGTAAACCAAGTGGTAATAGAGTGTAAACCGACCCGGACGATAGCCTCTTTGAAATGGTTGTTTGAAGGTTGAATATAAAATTCAAAACTCGTCTTTTAATATTACATGAGAAAAAGTACCAACGCACCCTTTCGGCAAAACTGGGGGGAGGGGGGGGGGGCTTTGGACGAAGGGTGGGGTTCCAGTCAACGCGACGCTACCCAACGCTCCCAACGCACCCTTTCGGCAAAACCGGGGGGGCTTTGGACGAAGGGTGGTGTTCCCATTAACGCGACGCGCCACCACCCAACCCACCCTTTCGGCACAAGCCGTCACGGCCTAAGTGGCGAGTTTGCCCGATTTGCGCATGATGTAATTTTCGTCTTTCTTCTCGTGGCGCTCATTTCGCTTTCACACGCTCCGCCGACGATGTCTACGAAGGTCCTTTGCAAACGATTATCAGACCGTAAAAAACCTTACCACACATTCTTATTTTGGGTCTGCGCATAATGAGAATCCTTTTGACTGAATTCACCCTCGGATCCTGTTGTTCGCTATTACCATTACCGATGCCGCATTATAAATCGGTCAGCTGCAATGTTTATCTTTATACCGAGGACGGTCCCGAGTTAGCGTGCATCTATTAGTGCGATGTACGTACAGGCAGGACTAGGAGGAAACTTTTTTTGTAATGTTTTTATTGAATAGTAAGCAAACATGCTATTTTTCTAAAAGCGGAAATCCACCCAAACATAGATTAACTTCAAAAGAAAGAGAAAAGTATTTCCTACAGAACGATACAAGTTAATGTGACAAAAATCGGCAAAGAAATAAAGGAACATATGACATTTTAAAATTTCTTTTTTTTTTTTCGGAAAACCTTTCTTGACCAGTCCTTATATGAATACTCAGCAAGCTGACGATGTTATGCTCTCACAATTTCTTATTCATTTCATATACAGAAATGCAAAACCACCAAAAATAAAAAGGAACGAATGTTAACTCTGATATTGGCCTGTCTTGGTATTATGGGAACATGCTTTCACTTGTATTTGTTGAAAGTAACAATTTTCCGAATTTTATGTAAATACATTGAAATTGTGAAGGTATGACATAATTCACTCGCGCATTTGAATATTCATGAGGATTAGTCAACAAAATAATGTTCTCCGAAAAAATGTGAAATTTCAAAATGTCATTATCTTCCAATATTTCTTATATCCTTTTTTTTTTTGTGTGGTAATTTTGTATCTTTTGGTGGGGAATGTTTTTCTCTTTCTTTTTAAGTTTATTTATTTTTGGGGTGGATTTCTTCTTTTAGTAGGCCTATAACTAGTAGGATTGTCACCTAGATTTCCTTGTAAAACTGTTTGGTCATGCTGATAGACTATACTATAAAGACACCTCCTTGCCGAACACGTGCCGAATATGCCCATGAGACTTTGATCATCGTCTCTGTTTTGCGAAAACATGCAACACTTCAAGAACTTGGACAATCCCAATTTCCTGCAGCAGATTTAATGAATATTCTTCAATTCTTCTTGCGCTGGGCTTTTTGTCTAGGAATGATTGAATAATCAACAGGCCTATCATTTCTGTCATATGCTTCCTGATCTGTCACTAATCTTGTCTTTATCCGCTATACATTGTTTATTGACAAAACGGACTCTTAGCGTAACATTATATTCCTGAGGAAAATTGAATAAAGACATGATTTCCCTTTGTCCAACAGATAGATAGATAGATAAATCTTATACAGTAAAAGGCGAAGTTGTTGTTGTTGTCGGGGCCTTATGTATTTCCTGTTTTATTCCGGCGTTGCTGGTTTGTCTATCTCCTCCCGAGCCGTCGGCTCCGGGCCCCCGAGACCGGTGCCGTCGGCAGCGGGAGGGTCTCCTACGTGCCTTGGACCGGGTTTCGTCCGCGCTCCGCCTCCGTGTCGACGTCGAGGACGACAAAGAGAAATGATCCCCCTCCCCAAATAACAATAATAACTAGAAATGTCGCTACAGGGTGCGACTGGTTATACCCCCGCCAAACAACATTTCATAAGCTTTGGTCAAAAAACTGAGGAAGTAGTTAAATCCGCAAGATCTTTCCTTGATCTTCTGCCATTAATATGCCGTTACCATGGCAACGTACTTTCGGGTACTGTCGAAAAATGCGTCTTGCACATCTACAACCAAAGGCACACATCTGTACCAAGTTTCATGGAAATTGGGCAAAAACTGAGGAAGTAGTTTGCAACACAAAATTTTCCATCATTTTGGCTCATAACATGTGAGCTGTTACCATGGCAACATACTTTTTGTCACTGTCAAGAAATGTGTCCTGCTGACCTATATCCTAAGACAAACATGCAATATGAATTCCATGAGAATTGGAAGAACACTGATGAAGCAGTTTTGCCATGAAGCATTTTGCCCTATATTTTACCAATAACATGCCGTTACCATGGGAACGCACTTTTTGCCACTGCGGAAATATGTGTCTTGCACATTAACATATTCAGATGAACATCTGTACCTAATTTCATAAAAATTGATCAAAAACTGTGGGAGGAGTTCGCGACGCAAGATTTGTACCCATTTTTGCCCATAACATGCCGTTACCATGGCAACGTACTTTTGGGTACTGTCAAAAAATACGTCTTGCACATCTACAACCCAAGGCACACATCTGTGCCAAGTTTTATGGGAATCGGTTGAAAACTGAGGAAGTAGTTCGCGACGCAAGATTTGCAACGGACCGACCGCCCGACCGCCCGACCGTCCGCTGATTCCTAAATACCCCCTTCAAACTTCGTTTGGCGGGGGTATAATTATAATAGCAATATAACAATAGGGGCCTAATGAGAATAATAATATGATAATAATAATGATGATGTATGGTCTGAAGCAGATAAACGGATGGTTCTTGGTGATTAAAAACAAAAAGGAGGGAGCAATTGAAGACGATCAAAAAAAAACATATTTTTCTCTCATAACGTGGGAAAAGAAATAGGAATGAAAAAAATATGCTCGGCCTTGAGACCAGCCGTGGATTCCCTCGGGTGCCTGCATGGATACAAGAGCAGGGGGTATAATATACAAATATACCAGGCCTGAGAGGCTCTGGTTGAAACTATGCGCATGAGGTGACTTCAGTAGCACTATTTTCTGAGGGGCGCAGCCCCGAAGAAAATAGTGCTACTGAAGTCACCGAAGGCACATAGTTTCAACCGGTGCCTCGAAAAATTGGCCTGGTATATTTGTTTTATATCCCTCCCAATGAATTTAAGAGTATTCGACTGCTTGTATTCTGTAATTTACCCCTTTTTTTAAGGGCATCTTGCTTTACTTTTCAAGAAGATTGACTAGTCATTCACGCTCGGGAAAGCAGCTCAGCAGGAGGGCAGCGCGTACGCGTACTATGAAGAGACAACTGCGCGCTCAGCCGCTGAACTCGGTGCATTGCTGTACAACGTACTGGTAAACATGCGCAAATTGCAAACTCACTACGCGCTTCATACATGCAATCGCCTATCCGATCTGTCAACAAGTACGTTCGGTTGCCACTGCGGTGATGTGCGTGCTCGAGCTGATCAACGATGTGACTGTGAGCTGCAGTTGATTGTGTTTTCTGTCGTCTTTCTACCTAGCTGTCTGTACATGAATACGGACTATCATTTCCTGTTAAAAATGCAAGTATACATTGTAAATTTGGGTAGCATTCAGTAACAGCGTGTAAGGTTAGATTAGGCACTGGACAAATTCTAGCAATTAAAGCATCGAGTGCCAAGTGCTGTAAATTCGTGTGATTCGTACGGTGTTCCGTTAACGTAAACAGTTAACAAGTTAGACTCTAACTAACTCGTTAGACACTCTAAAAAAATAATTTGAGTATTAGGAATGAGATTACGGGAAATAGGGCCTACTGTTACAGGTAGAACTAACGTTAGGCTTAACTGGCGCTAACGTTAAGCAGGCCTACTATCTACTGCAGTTTCGTTTGTCAACATCTTTTGGGTGGGTCGCTCGAGTTAGTGAACTCCCCAAAGGCCTACGGTACGTCGAAGAACCCTAGCTTGCTTATTGTTGTCTAATTATAGATCTACGATATCGCCTACTCTGTTGTAACGTTATACAATGCCATGATCATCTTTTTAGGTATGAATGAGGGCTTTATAAGAGTCTCTCTGAGTCTCTCTAACGTTACACGTATTGAGTGTATGCGTGCCTTGTGGTTCTCGCGAAGTGAAGGCGCCGCGATACCCATTCATTTGTTGTATGAAATCTCTCGCGAAGCGAAGGTGCTGCGATACCCATTCATTTACACGTGAAATATTTCGCGTCGCGACGCGAAGCAAAAAGGCGCGAAAATCACCAGCGTGGTATAGTTTTTACCATTTCCCTAGGGAGTATAGTCTTTTTCGCGCACTTGTATGGTAGAATTATGTTTTGTTGTTTACAGTGCTCTCGACCAATCAGAGGACGAGATGCATTTTGTGAGGGATATAATATACAAATATACCAGGCCTGAGAGGCTCTGGTTGAAACTATGCGCATGAGGTGACTTCAGTAGCACTATTTTCTGAGGGGCGCAGCCCCGAAGAAAATAGTGCTACTGAAGTCACCGAAGGCACATAGTTTCAACCGGTGCCTCGAAAAATTGGCCTGGTATATTTGTTTTATATCCCTCCCAATGAATTTAAGAGTATTCGACTGCTTGTATTCTGTAATTTACCCCTTTTTTTAAGGGCATCTTGCTTTACTTTTCAAGAAGATTGACTAGTCATTCACGCTCGGGAAAGCAGCTCAGCAGGAGGGCAGCGCGTACGCGTACTATGAAGAGACAACTGCGCGCTCAGCCGCTGAACTCGGTGCATTGCTGTACAACGTACTGGTAAACATGCGCAAATTGCAAACTCACTACGCGCTTCATACATGCAATCGCCTATCCGATCTGTCAACAAGTACGTTCGGTTGCCACTGCGGTGATGTGCGTGCTCGAGCTGATCAACGATGTGACTGTGAGCTGCAGTTGATTGTGTTTTCTGTCGTCTTTCTACCTAGCTGTCTGTACATGAATACGGACTATCATTTCCTGTTAAAAATGCAAGTATACATTGTAAATTTGGGTAGCATTCAGTAACAGCGTGTAAGGTTAGATTAGGCACTGGACAAATTCTAGCAATTAAAGCATCGAGTGCCAAGTGCTGTAAATTCGTGTGATTCGTACGGTGTTCCGTTAACGTAAACAGTTAACAAGTTAGACTCTAACTAACTCGTTAGACACTCTAAAAAAATAATTTGAGTATTAGGAATGAGATTACGGGAAATAGGGCCTACTGTTACAGGTAGAACTAACGTTAGGCTTAACTGGCGCTAACGTTAAGCAGGCCTACTATCTACTGCAGTTTCGTTTGTCAACATCTTTTGGGTGGGTCGCTCGAGTTAGTGAACTCCCCAAAGGCCTACGGTACGTCGAAGAACCCTAGCTTGCTTATTGTTGTCTAATTATAGATCTACGATATCGCCTACTCTGTTGTAACGTTATACAATGCCATGATCATCTTTTTAGGTATGAATGAGGGCTTTATAAGAGTCTCTCTGAGTCTCTCTAACGTTACACGTATTGAGTGTATGCGTGCCTTGTGGTTCTCGCGAAGTGAAGGCGCCGCGATACCCATTCATTTGTTGTATGAAATCTCTCGCGAAGCGAAGGTGCTGCGATACCCATTCATTTACACGTGAAATATTTCGCGTCGCGACGCGAAGCAAAAAGGCGCGAAAATCACCAGCGTGGTATAGTTTTTACCATTTCCCTAGGGAGTATAGTCTTTTTCGCGCACTTGTATGGTAGAATTATGTTTTGTTGTTTACAGTGCTCTCGACCAATCAGAGGACGAGATGCATTTTGTGAGGGATATAATAATTAATATCAAAGTCATAGTGTCAATAGTATCTCCCCATTCCGACGAGAAGAATCTTTGGGCAGAACTTCCGGAGAATCTCATAAGCGTTTTTGGTAATTTTTCCCTGAATGTTTGTTTTGGGGTTTTGTTTTGTGTTTTGTTTGTTTTGTTTTGTTTTGTTTTTTGTTCTGCGGGGATGGAAATGTGTGTGTGTGTGTGTGTCTGGTGGGGGGTGGTGGTCATGAGTAGAAGAGATCGAGCACAAGGAACGAAAGAATAAGAAAAAAATCTTTTTATTTCATCAATAAAAATGTGCAAAATCGTATCTATGAGAAAAACAAATAAAACCCCTCAGACCCGTGGATTTCCACGGGTGCTGCTAGTAGATAAATAGATAGATAGATAGATAGATAGATAGATAGATAGAAAGGGAGAAAGAGGAAGGGAGAGCGCGAAAGAAAGCTGGGGGAGGAGAGAGAGAGAGACTCAACGAAGCGAAGAGAAATATTAGGTCAACAGACAGTGGGAAAATTCACGAAAATGCACGGGGGCATTGAAAACGTATAGAATTCAAGACAGTATCGGGTAAAGTTCAACAAACTAATTCTGAGTTTAGCCACCACAATGTGACAAGCACAAAGTGGTGCACTCGCTCTTGAGTGGTTTATTTTCCTGCAGTATTGACACATACACCTATGGAGCTACATTCTTTTACACGCATACACGCACACACGCACACACACACACACACACACACACACACGTACGCCACGAGACATTGTCATCATCCACAGCATCACTAATCATACACACGTACACCATCAGACATAATCATACATACACGCACACCTTCGCACATAATAGTTACGCACATCAAACACACACTTATCACTCATTCTGTCACTATAACCCCCACACACACCGTCACACATAACATATAATACTCACCCACACGCACACACTCACACGTTACAGTCACACATCCATCCGCAGCTGTGTATTGGAATATGAACCCAAAGTTTTCTATTTTTCTCAAAGCAGCAGAAAGTATAATTTGCGTTATTCATGTCTTGTCCTTCTCCTTTATGCGTAAGCGGGTTAATACTCTAGCAAAAGTGGGAATAAATTCGTTTGTTACAGGTTTTCCTCCACTGAAGCTATTCGTAGCAATGAACTTCTAAGTGTGAGACTCCATTAAATCCTTCAGGTGTATACCTCATCACACATGTGGGGCTCTACAACGCGTATAGTCTCGATCTATTCATTTGAAAACTAAAAAAACCCTGCGTCTATTGTTATGCTCTGCGTTTCTTTTCCTTTTCTTCCCCATGACCCGGCAGCATGAAAAGAGATTGGAAAATTTGCGGGGAAAAAATCAACAATTCGCAGATTCCAGCGATTGTTCAACGGCAAGCAAGGGAATAAGAAGTCGGGCACACTATAGCGTGGGATCGCAAATCACATTCTTTAGTCTCCCTGTATGCTTATCGTCTGAATTTACTTTTTTTCCCAAAAAATATAGATGTCATTTCCATTTACGTAAATGTTGTAATCACCATAAATATAAATTTGCTTGAAAGGCGCGTAACTGAAATTAGACTTTAACAAAGAGAAAACGACTAAAACGTTCACTTTAGATTACGGAGGTAACGTAGCATACCGTGTAGCATATCATTTTTGATCGAATTGGTTGATGAACTATCTATACACAAAAATTTTAATATTAGAAACGTTTGATTACTTCAGTTTGCTCTGCACACTATTAATCATCTTACCTTGAAAACATATCATGAAAAATCATACGAAACACACAAACAACAATATGGGAAATTTGTGAAAATCATTTTCGAGGAAGGACAAGAAACAAATTGCAGCTCAAATCTAAACGACGTTCCATGATTTCGATATACAGGTTTACGACGCGGTTCACCACGTTCACTGGAGTTCTTGCGCAGACGATGACCAGTGTTATAGCGGTTACGATCCATATTACGGTCTGCTATGTAAATATTTGATTAAAAAATAATTTCTGGGACATGGAACTGCACCTAACCTATATTTCTTTCAAAATGCTATAGGACAACAAAGTTGCTTTAATAGAACTCACTATGATATAAGTTGTAGGAGTATCCCGGCGTTTCTTAAAAAACCAGATTAGTCTGAAATCATTTAGATAATTTATTCCAATGAACTTGTCGTATTCGGACATCACGAATTATTCTATCTTGTCCATCTGTAGAGAGCATGAAATTAAGTAAAGCTTGAAAAACCCGAGACACAAACAAAACACAGCTTTTGAACAAATCTGTGTGATGTTCACTTTCCTCTGAGTCAGCACTAATATTTCTGCATTCGCCATATCCACATGAATCTTTTTTACATGTTTAGGATAGCTAGAGTGGAGTTAAACTCACCCTTTATAGCCACAATCTAACATTGGGAGCCAGTAATTAAAAATCAAATCGTCAAAGTTGATGCATAATGTGTAGTTCAGTTGTGTCACAAAACACCCTACCGTACCAAAAAAAAAAAAAAAAAAAAAAAAATGCCACAAAAAGCCGCAGATATAGGGAGGTTTCATAAATTTTCTCAATAAAACCATACTGACTGTAGACGGGCTATTCTAGAAATAGTTTTCAATAAAACTTTTGCCCGCGTTTTGTGTATTTAACAATAGTTAACATTGATTTTACTGATTCTGACTTTCATGTTGATTATTTTCATCCCTAACTCATTTTGAAGCACTATAAAGCTGTTTTTCCCCCATCTGCAAAATGTTTGCGCAGGGCTTTAACTCATACAAAATGTTATAGGGCCTACTTGTACTAAAAAGACATTACGACAAGAGATTGTGTCGACGCTATTTGCTCGGTTTAGGATTTCATAGTGAGTTACTGAGGCATGTATACCTTTCTCCTGGAATGCAGCTGGTAGAGTCAGTTACTCCATCGACAATGAACATGAGTGTGTATGTGAATACACACTGGAAAGTCGTGAGTAAACATACGGTGACGTTGCGATCTTCTCATGCTTGTGTGGCCTACACAGTTATAGTTCGAGGCAAGTGGCTGTATGTAAAGGACCCTCTGAGAGCTATTGTCCTACAATAGTTTTTCTTATTTCGTTATGTCAAGAGTCATTGGCAGGCGCATTGTGGCACCAGAGGCTGTTGTGATGGATTTGTCACAAATGTACACACAAGTAGTTATGTACATGTATCAAGGCTGTATGCATGGTTGCTTTAATGTGTATGTACACAGGGTGACCAGATTAATGGAGAACATTCTATATGATATAGATATAGTACATACAGGCTCACCAGATCAGTGGAGAATTTTCTACATGGTATACAATGTAGCTACAGTACATGTATGCATGTGACAGGAAATACATTATAGCTCACTCAATCTAGAATGATTTAACCCATTCCAGAAAATTCTAGGAAGTGCTGGCTGAGTGAGGCACTGCCCTTGTAACCCAATGTGATTGGTAGTTAATTTTGGCAATGATGTTATGCACATAGTTAGGCAGTGAGTCATGCAGGATCCCTGGAATTTGGACTTGCTAGTATGTTCAGGTATGTGGCCCCAGGTTGGAGAAAATTACAGAATGTACTAGAAAGGGGTGAATGGATAGTATATAAGCTGGAGAAATTCTGCAGTAGGCAGAGTACCCAACACCTCTGCTCTGAGAGTTACGTCACTTCTGGCTCTGAAGCGACTTGTTATAGTCAGTCCTGTGTTACCTGCTGACCTGCTATACAAACTGTGTTTGTGGAGATAAGGCCTGGGAGACATTTTGCCTGCAGAGAATTAATTTGCCTACATTGGAGAGAGACTCCATATTTTAGTGTCAACGGACATTATTACGGCAAAGCTGTGACGGGCTGGATTCCTTGCTGGACATTATAAAGTGAATCATCATTCAACGCATCAACTGGACGTGGTCGTCATAACGTTTGGATTTTGCACGTTTCGCCGTGGACATACACCTTGTTTATCGTGGACTTTACCCTGGATTTATAAAGTGGATTATTGCAACCAGTGCCTTTGGAGTTACGTCGGAGGAACCATTCATCGGTGCGTCAAGGATCATTCATCGGTGCATCGAACATCGTATCTGGACACTGTCAAAGGATTACTTGCTTTCAAATTTGGCTGTAAGTGATTTCACTACCGATTTATAATTGTTTTATTGATCATTATTGTACTGATGTGAAAACCGATTACGAGTCTGTACCCACAATATCACTGTTAATAAACCGCCTGAACATTAGTTGATTGTTTCTTTTGTGCGATCATTCTCAGAGTGATTTTGGTCGTAACAGATTTGATAGGCAATTGCAACAGGTTGTTGTCATACCGCGATAGGTTATATTTTATTGAAGTTTTTAGCGTCGACAAACTGGACTATATTAGGGAGCTTTAGATTTTAGACGCGCGGACGTTCAAAGAGAAAAAAACATGATCTGAGCGTGCGCAGTAACTTGATCCGCGCTACTGCGCACGCTCAGATCATGTTTTTTTTTTTTTTCTCTCTGAACGTCCGCGCGTCTAAAATCTAAAGCTCCCTAATATACTACGGCGATAACGTGAATCTCAGCGTTACCGTTACGTCGCTTCACTATAGGGAGCTTTAGATTTTAGACGCGCGGACGTTCAAAGAGAAAAAAAAAACATGATCTGAGCGTGCGCAGTAGCGCGGATCAAGTTACTGCGCACGCTCAGATCATGTTTTTTTCTCTTTGAACGTCCGCGCGTCTAAAATCTAAAGCTCCCTGTTATTGTTATCGAGAACGCGAGTCAACTTTGACCAGGGGTCACGAAAACTTTTTTGTTTGTTTGTTTCATCTTTTATGTGTGCGAGCCCGCGTTTGTGTGCGTGTGTGCGTATGTGTGTGTGTGTGTGTGTGTGTGCGTGTGTGCGTGTGTGTGTGTGAGTGTGTGTGTGTGGGGGGGGGGGGGATCCATCCCCCGCCACTATCTACGAACTCTGTCGACTTGCAGTCGACGTCGAGTCGTCCTGAATGTACAGTGATCACACGCCTTCGAATGTGAAAAATAATGTCTTTCTGTGGACGCATTCAGGGTCTTCAAAGTATTTTTTTTTTTTTTTTTTTGTAGTCGACCATAGTCTACTCGACCATACAATGGCGACCGGTCGACGGGAACAATCGAGGTTCACATCCACACAAATCTGTAGGTCTCCTTCATAGCACCCCATCCCACCCCCACCCCCACCGCCACCAAACGAAAGAAGAAAAAAAAAAAAGAATATTAGAGGCACAAGTGGTTGTCGGGCTATAGATAGTCTTCAAACATGTCAAAACCACTTTACATAAAGAAAGCGTGTAAGATACATTGTTGTATGATGTAAGTTCACTTCACATTTTCTCTTTTTGTTCGTTTGTACAAGTAAGTATACCCCTTGAAAACTCCAGATCATAAACTGGTAACGAATAACAAGGAACGTACGCTGCAGTGACAATGTCTTTGTATGATTCGCACTTTTCTTTTCTTTTTTTTTTTCTTTTTGGTTAACTCAACAAATCTTATTGCACTTTGTGACAGACCACTTCAACAACACACTCAAACCTTGAACATGAATTTGTCCTGCTCAAAAGTTAGGGGCCTATTCTACATTACATTTCTAAGGCTCACCACCTACGACTTCCAGCGAGTCTGGCCCCGAGACTTATGCGAGACTCGTCAAGTCCATCAGGGACATCCAACATTTTTGCGAAAAACAAATTTCAAGATTGGGAAGACAAACATTTTACAGTGAAACTGAAAGCTCACGATGAAGAGGGGCAATTGTCATTGTTATCGATGTAATAGGTGTAATGTTTTCCCCTTCAAACTTTTTCGTTGCGGAAAAAGTGTTTCAGCATTTTGGGAAACCGCTGGCGAACTATTAACAGACTATGTTGCTAGGCGGTAGAGGGGATGAATATCCCTGCACAAGAGTTCAATAGCCAGGGATACCTATCGAGTGTTTTGCATTAAAATGTTGGGACAATCCTATTCTCCCATGTAACGAGATCCCGTTGAAGCGACTATAACGAGGTCCCCTACCCTTGCTTATCTGAACAACAATCGTGATTGCAAGAATCAGAATTATCACCGTTTTATTGCGTATGCGACGCCAGCTAAATGACATGCACCTGTAAATTGAACCTCGAATCTAGCGCGACTGCTTAATTGGGCATCTTATATAGTGATCAGAGATACAAATACACAACTAATTTTTACAATGTTATTCAAGGTAGCTCCATATATACTATGATACACAAAAAACCTGGCAGGTAAAGAGTAGTCAAACGTAAAGCGATTGGGCCAAGACAACCTCTTTGTTATCCAACTACAAGCATTTTTTTTTTCTTTTTAAAGTGAAAACGAAATGACAATGAAATACAAAAGTATACAAAGGATGTTCTTTATTCCGAGCACTTTTTATCTGGGAGTCTTACGGTCTATGTTTTCCTCTCAAACATCTTTATGTTTATATAAATCTCGATTTTGTGTACATTCAATTCACCCACTGGTGTTATAATCCCTCTAGAAAAGCCGGAGTCATGTTCTATCTACATAGTAGCCAGTTTTTGCCTTCTTAAACTTTGAGTTTATCGTTCATGCACAATTTTATAGAGCGTGGTATACAAAAAAAAAAAGTCAAGACACACACACACACACACACACAGCATAATGATGAAGATGATGATAGTACTGCAAAAGCAATAATAATAATAATAATGATAAAAGGACATTTATATTGCGCAGCTACTATAATGATATACTCTACTGCGCATTACAAAATGACATGCATACAAGAAATTCAAACAGAATGTATTACACTATACTTCAAGAGATGACTTTTTAACCTGGCCTTAAACTCATTAATTGTGACTGCTTGTCTTACAAACAAAGGGAGATTATTCCATAATTTTGGTGCAGCGTACAAAAATGCCCTGTCACTAAGAGTAACTTTTGATTTCCCCGATGGATATTTCAATAATGTTTGATCCCGTGAACTTCGAAGATGATAAAATGTTTGAAATGTAAAATAACGATATTTTAAAGTACTCCTACATACTAAAATTGATGACACATAAAGAAAGTTATGGAGTTATAATTTTTACAACATTGACTATAAATCTATGTTGCCATCTTGCCATTCTGCCACACTATCATATTCTTATCCATTTTTTCCATGAAATTGCTGTCAATTTATTGCATAATTTCCCTCCCATACAGGTCACTATAACCCTCAGGCTCTCCCCAGTGTAGGGACAGTCGACTTTATGCAGTCGATGATGTGTGATATCGAGTCTTCGTGTCGATCGGAAAATATCGTCCCGCGGTCAAACGAACCGCCCGTCTTCGGCGCAAGGTATGTAGGGCGGTTATTGGTACAGTTCATGAAACAAGATTTGTAATTCCAGAGGTTTACTAAAACAAACAAATAAGAGATGAAATGAGGTTCATTTCGCTCTTGTTTTTCACCGAAAGTATTATGGTTTGTTATTAGGGCTAATTCCGAAGGTTTGTACGTAGTAAGCACTTTGTTTTTATTTTCACCTTTTAAATAACGAACATTATAAAAATTGAACCTTTGGAAATTGAAACTTTTCTCATTTTCGGATATTATAACGAACATGTTTGGAGTCGTGCAGGGTGGCCTCTTAACTTGACCAATTTCATCGACAGATCTCATCCATTCAGTGAGATATTCATTGTTCCTTCATGATATTGGTATAATACACTCAAACTCAAACTCGGAAAAAAGTGTCATTGTTGTCGTTAAAAAGTTCATGTGCTCGGTCGTCATGCATGAAACGATGACATTTGTCAACATATCAATGGATAGAGGAAGAGTTCCCCGTTCCTCACAAACATTGCGCTCTTCATTGCTGACAATTAGCCCTCAAAAGTTGGATCACCTTTATCTTTTCTTTTTTTTTTCTTTTTTTTTAGACGCACTGTATAGTAACGATGATATCTCTCCGATGAAATTAATTTTGATTCTATGCGCTTTCTTGCTTTTTGAGCTATGTGATCGATACTAATTTTATGTGGCTGAGCTGAGCTAGGGCGCCCAAAAGGGGTATCGAAACTAAGTGCGGGAAGTTTAATTTCTGTGTCATGGAAATCATGTTGTTCTCTTTTGAAGTATCGGGACGCTTCTTGATGATTTAAGTCCATTGCTGGAAAATGGATCAACCATCGAGAGCTTTCAGTCATTGCCAAGCGCTCTAGCACCACTCGTGAATCTCACTGAGACGCTGGAAGAAACTTTAGAACTGATTCGTGGTGAGTTGAAAGCTCTTGTTTTGTTTTGTCGTCGTTTGTTGTCACCCCAGTCCCATTCGTTCATTTTTTAGTTAGTCATTGACCACAGACGTTGTCCATGTCTACGTACCGACTTACACTTGTGTACAGCGACAGGGCTGTGTATAGTTAATGTCTACGCTGAGTTTGATAGCTAGATCTATGATAACTGCGACCAGCAGCCCCAACGTACAACGTACAGTCCAGGGAGAGCGGCGGGTCTCCGGGGCTAGATCTATACCTACCTGGAGAGGGAGACACAGAGTTATACGTTTTAACGGGGGTATCTAGCCACATCTGAACTCTAACATTGTTAACGTTAGTTATTATGTTAACAGTTCTAGTATGCAGGTATGTGTCCCTTATTTCGTAGCTCATTCAGTACAGTGTCAGTAGGTGCACGGGAAGCACTGTTTATTATCGGCAGGGAGGGAACTGAGCGCAATCAGGTGGTGGGGGGGGGGGGGGGCGGGGGGGGGGGGTAGACACAAGACCAATCTTAATATCACATCAGTGATTGTGTCATCACTTGGCTGCAGTCCAGTGTTCACATCAGGTTACGATTTTGTTTGTGCTGTCATATTCTGAATTGGGGTGGGCAGTTATTTTGATAATATAGATATTAAAGATATCAAAATGAGTCAATTGTTTTTGTTTTGTTTTATGTTTACTTTGTATACTTTATACGTTTTTCAAGTATCTTTGTGTGTCTTTTCATTGTATACTGCTGAAATGATGGTGAATAAAACTGAACTGAATTGGTAAGGCCTACAATACAAAAACAAAACAAAAACAAAACCTACACAAGAAAAAAAAAAAAGAATGCTGATCTTACCTACAATTTAGTAGGCCCATCTATGGCCAAACATGGTTGGTAAAAAAAAAACCTGCACCAAGGTTCAACTTCCTGTGCCAAACTTTGACCATACCTAAGCCTAGGTTTTACAGGTAGGCTAGTCTGTAGTAGGCAGTCAAATCAGAGTGCTTCTCTAGAGTGCTTCTCTAGTTATTGTTATTATTATTGATCTGCAAGGTTTATTTAGAGTCTTTAGCAGTATTTATGGTCATCATGCAAAAAGTATTATGTAATGTTGATGACATTTCATTTGAAGATTTTCATCATATTGTGCTCCTTTTATTTGCAAAAAGTATCATGTAATGTTGATGGCATTTCATTTGAAGATTTTCATCATTGTATTGTGCTCTTTTTATTATCACTCTGTCCTTTTCATCCAGAGCAAAACTTTTATGTCAAAGACTTCTTGCTAAATGAAACGAGACTAAAGGAGGAGATTTCCAACAAGATATCCAGGGAAAATGCTGGAGAGATCATTGGATCCTTGTTGGAAGCACGGATTGACCTCCTGGAGGTAGGTTCTATTGTTTTTTTTTAAATAATTTTTATACACATTCATGCATAGCTTCATAGCACATTCTACACCTTGAAAAGAAAAATTTAGAAAATCTGAAGTAGGCTATTCCACTCATATATGCTACAGCTATACCATCCTTCCGTATAGAATTTTCAACTGATTGGTGTCTTTTAAACACTGGATGGAGAAAGAATCAACTGTGAAGGTTAAAAGATTATTTGTATATCACTTGAATAGACAGGCCTGCAACAAATGTTTAATGGACCAGTATATTATCAAATGCCTTCTGATGTAATTTAGAATAATTTAATTGTTTTACTTTTTACTTGAATGAGGACACCATCACATTTTATTTACTCAACTTATTTTTATATCATTTGAACCTATAACTTTCAAATGAATATTAGAAGACTGCAACTGCAAGTAAATGGGATCAAGAATTTTGCTGTCGTCATATTGTTTGGTTTGAAGTTTTTAAACTAAAGCAGACTTGCTCAATTACCAAACCGCAGTTTTTAAACCAAAGATTAGCTGCACAAACACCAGTTCTTTTCTCCTTCCACTGCCCATCTCTATCCCCTTCTTAATTAGTAGTGAAATGTACGTTCATGCTGGTATTCTTGGATGAAAAAAAGAAGGAAAGGGCTTTAGATTATGTCATATGCTCATATTTTGTAATAATACTCCAGTAGACTTTGAAAAAGAAAATAATGACAAAAAACTTATGCACCAAGGACCCCCATGTTTTTCAATCCATCTTCTATATCAAGTAGCCCTGTGTTTGCTTCAGCCTCTATTTATACACTGTAGATATGTAGATGAATGGATGGAAAATGCTTGCAGAACAAAATTTTTTTAATTTTTTTTTTATTAGAAAAAGTATGGAGGTTTGTTGCAAGAAAAGTTACAAAGATCCCACCAACACTGTTATAGTATTTGCTAGAAATTAGTTGACAACTAGGCTGCAATATTGCCATTGAATTTTGATCCACTCATACCAAGAGTAATATTTATTCTACAAATTGAATGATTATTTGGCATTTTGTTGGTTAAAAAGTTTAAAGTCTTTGCTTATAAAGATGGCTAAACTTCTAATTTTTGTGTGATACAGTAATTTCAGCAAAGATGGTAAATGAGCTAAAGCATCTCTATAGTGCTAAATGGATTTCACTGGATCTCTAATCTATCTTCATGTGTACATGAATGGGAAGTTATTGATGAGAACATTTACCATGCAGGGGTTCAATGGTATCAGGGTCAGTCTATCATTAGTGACGTGCAAGTCCATAAAATAAGCAGGTGCTTCTTTCTACAGTTATTTTCATCAGCAGCTTTGATTTATTGCTCCTTGGTAATGAACCTGCAGTAAAAGCAGTGCTGATTATTTACCCTTGGAACAGACAACAATGAAAAGGGGCAAATATGTACACTCTATGGCCATTATTGTGAGAATTGAAAAGACGTTTGGTGCAAATAATTGGACTTTGTTGATTCTAGCCTATCCAGAAAGAGTTGACCAAACTAGTGCACTTGACCTTTGAGCTCCCATCTCCACAGTAGAAAGGAGTTGGACCCTCATTACCCAATGAGAACTGGTCCCAGTCATGCATACACTTGCGGATGATGTGTTCTATCTAACACTCACAGTAGAACAGACAAAAATTAGTAGTGACTAAATCAACGACAAGAGAGCCTAATAAAGATGCTGAACAGTGATTTACTTTGAATAATTCAAATTTGTCACCTTTTTGACTTAATGTGCCCCACTTTATCGGGGAAAAAATAAAATCAAGCACCTAAAAACAGCCGCAGATGCAGTGACGAAATCAGAGAACTACATTGTAATACCGTCGGTAAACAAAGTTTGGAGGAAAGCAATTTTTGCGGTGTCAGTGCATTTAAAGGACAAGTTCACCTTCATAGACATGTGGGTTGAGTGAATGCAGCAATATTAGTAGAACACATCAATGAGAGTTTGAGGAAAATCGGACAGTCCGTTCAAAAATTATGAATTTTTGAAGTTTCTGCTCAATCACGGCTGGATGAGAAGACTACTATAGCTTGTGATGTCATATGAGTACAAAAAATATAAAAGAAAGTATAAAGAAAATTCAAGATATTCTCACTTTTCTCACATAATAAAAGAACACTCGACTTCTCTCTTTCAGATGTCATGGGAAATAATATTCCCCTAACATAAGTCAGTAACATGTCGAAGAAATGTGCACTTTATTCAAAAAGTCAAGTTTTGTGAAATTCTCTTTTTATTTTCCTTATATTGTACGCATGTGACATCATACACTGTAGTAGTCTCCTCCTCCAGCAGTGATTGCACAGATACTTTAAAAATTCATAAGTTTTGAACGGATTGTCGGATTTTCCCCAAACTTTCACTGATGTGTTCTACTAAAATTGCTGCATTCACTCAATCCACATGTATATGAAGGTGACGATTTGATAGGGAATTAAATACTTTTGGTCAATAGAGAACTCTACATTAACATGCTTCATGAAAATCAAACAGTTTCAGAATATAAACTACAGGTGTACTAAAGACTTTGACCTTTTTATAGGAAACATAAACTCTGTTAATATGATTAGCAAACCTCCTCTTTTGTTAGCCAAAATCACCTATTTCTGACAGTATCGAAGGCAATTTATAGGGTAAATCTGTTGATGGGTCACAAATTGCATTTACTAGGTTTAACCAGCATGAATTTATGACAAAGCCATTGCAGTTGCCTAGTCTCACACTTTGCACAGTTGTAGGTCATTAACTCTTATTTGGTCGTAGAAGTTTGATGTACATCCTCCAGTGTATATTTGCTGCTACTTCACAGAATCTTGCTGTTTATGCAAGATTCAAGCTCCCGCAGTTCCCTTTTAAAGCTGAATTATGCATTTTTCATACAAGTATGTTTCATCAAATCTCATTTAAAGCTCTGCATTCATACTTGATAAGAATGGACAGATGCCACAATGTCCATGATAGCCCTTTTTATTTCTTCTTCTTCCATGCATCATTAAATTGATTTCTCCTTTAAAATGTTTACAATAGTTCAGAAAGTACTGCAAATTGTAGGGAATTACATGTACACCACCCATGAATCACATTGCATCAAAAATGCTTGATTTATTGTTTTTTAAGCACCTAGAGTACTTTCCTGCAAATTCTAGCAAATTTTCTCATGTAGCAATCTTCCCATTCTGTCTGCAAACAAAATATTCCTTTGCAACTGATTGACAATTGCTTTACATCGATGTAAATAAGCACTGAATTGATCAGTGTTTTAGTAGTAGCCATGATAAAAAAATCACGGGCGTACATACTTGAGCAGGATTCGAACCTACAACTTCCTGATCTCCGGACAGGCGTCATCTCCACTAGACCACCGAGCTTCCGCCTGACAGCATGTGTTGGTTAAACTGATCCTTATAGCATCAGTCAATTCAGTGACGATCGATTCAGTGCTTTTGTACGTTGATGTAGGACAATTTGTCAATCAGTTGCAATGAAAACATCTCGAAGGAAGAATTTCATGAATTTGAAAGTACTCCTTTGCTGGACATTGCCTGAATTGTATTTTTCTTTGAATAGAAGCTGCATGCCAACAAAGAAAAAAAAAGTAAAATCAGATAGCCACCCCCTATTGTCAGTTGAGATGCAGAAGGACAAGTAGTCAAATGAAGTTTTTTTCTGCATTTCAATTGGCAATATCATTGATCGCAAATGCTGTATATGCTTCACCTTCATGACTATTGCTTTTCATCTTGTATCTTCTTTTTTTTTTTTTTTTTTTTTTTTTTTACTGCTGTACATTCAACTCGCAGTTCTTTGCAGAAGCTGTTAGTCAGCCTCTTTTGGAGGCGGAGCTTGATGTCGTCAAGGTAATTTCATAACTGTTTCTTTTCAAGTCTGTCTCACCCTAGTCTAGTTTCTAGCCATTTTTATTGTATCCCCCGAACAGAGTTCAAGAATTTTTGTGGAAATAGCAGAGATTTCCTTGTGAGCACTCTACCGGCTGCGTTTCTTTTCCATTGGTATGATTGGGTGTTAGGTTCAAGGCAGACTAAAGATTTGGATTAGGGTAAGCGTTAAGCTTTATGTGCGCTTCAACACTAGGATTCCTTGCCGGAGCATTTGTCATCACAGCATTTGTCATGGAACCCGCTTTGTCAGTTAACAAAACAATAAAATATCAGAAGTGGAAACAAAAAAAAAAAAAAGCAATTGTCTGCATTGATACCTGTTGTCACCTATTGCCATTATACATTTTTATCCCGAATTCATCCAAATGGCAGACTGGAAGAGGGTTAGGTTTACAGTGCATCCAGATTACTCTATAATTGTATTCCCTCACAGGTACTACCAGAGGATACTTTAGATTCTGCAGAGTTACACCGCTGCATCACATTATTGTCATCAAATTTGGTACCCAGAGACAAAATGTGGACAGGATCATTGTTGCCATGATAACTGTATTTATTTATGGAATTTCTGTGTGAGCTCTATATATTGCGATGATGTATGATGCTGTGGGTTCGGGGGATACATGTGCTCAGCTGCGCGACCCGCCTAGCACCAATCTCTTGTTTCGTCTTTATTTCTCCGAAATAAAAATGACTAGAAACTAGACTATTCTCACCCTGGACTGACAGTGCTCTTTTGCCTTCTGTTGTTTCTCACTATTAGCCAGTGATCTAAGAAAATGCAATCCAGTCAATTTTTAATAGAAAAACAAATATCATTGCTCTAATGACAGTTTCCTGATCATTTTATGGAATGACATTTGTTTTTGTGCATGTTTTCCAGTGGGCGATCATCATTTCACATCACCTGCATGGACATTGGTGAATTTTTACCCGTGTAGATATAATGTGGAATGTTCTTTTCTTGGGTTACTACAAGGGCAAAGTTTGATAGAGCAGTTTCATATTCCGATCTTACGCAGGGATCTATTTGCAGTAATTTCATCATCAGCCACACATGGAAGCATGCAAAAAATTAATTGTCATAACATGCCTCCCTGATAGACCAAAGGTGGATACAAACTACACATTTTGCTTTTCCTTTGCTACAGTGCACTCTCATTATAAGGGATACATCTATGTTTATAAAGAAATTCCAGTTACAATGAAACAAAAATTCAGACTGCAACGTTATCTGCTCTTTTTTTTTATTGTTTATTTGTTCGGTTATAATGAAATTTTGATATGACGAAAGAAAAGTGCTGGTCCCGAAGACTTTGTTATAACGGGAGTCCACTGTACAGGATAAAAGGTAACAATATCTTATGTAACGATTATTGATCTTCTTGACAGGAGAATCTAATTATATCTTGTGAGGGATGTCAAAAAAAAAATATATTTGATAAGAAGTTGCAGTGCATTTCAAAGTGCCTGAAACTCTATGAACAACCTCATTCAGAAAGGGAAAAAGATCCCGAGGAAAGTGTGAGAGAGAAAGAGAAAGAGAAAGAGAGAAAAAGAACACCCAGTAGAGTAACATTGAGAAGTGATTACATATATGCAGCATCAGACACTGAAAATTTTAATTACAAATTTAGATAAACACAACCAGTTGCATTTTGGAGCAATATTCTACTGTATTCTGAGCTCTATATTAAAAATGAGTATAATCTGATGTCCGTATTCCAGTGTGACAGTTTTTGCTATAATTGTTGTTGTTGTTTTTTTTTCCAGGTGGGGGAGGGGTTGGGGTGGGGAAGGAAGGTGACAGGCTTTTAACTGTTCAAAAAGAAAACAAATTAAACCAACCTCATCTTTTGTTGAATGCATCCAAATTCCTTCAGCTGTTGGATATCCTTGGCTATGGCTTCAGCACCTCGGTCTTCTGCAATGCCACGATGCTCGAGGCGTACGTGCTGTTCCCTGAAGGCACGGACGTGGAAGAGATCGTGGAGGTCCTGTGCGGTCTGGACAACTCTGAGCTCGAGGGCCTCCTGGCCATTATCCTGGAGGAAGTGGACACCCGCTACATTGCCGAAGAGGTGAGAAATCGGCGTGATTAAAACATACTCCTTCAATTCAGTAGAGTTTGCTGACATTATTAATGTTGGTGGTCACCTACACTATGTCAATAAGACGTCAAAATAAAGAGCCTTTTCCTCCCCTTATGTGGTGATAAGAAATTTTTGGATGAGAACTCAACATCAAACTCTTTCCTTTGTTTTGTTCTTGAGTAAATACTGCTGAAATATGTAATTTATATACATATATACTATATACTAGCTAAGCAATAGCATGTTATAGGTGAGCCCTGAATGTGTGTGGATATGCACAATAAGCACAAGTAAAATCATCATCATGTGTTGTGTATGCAGAATACTGATGTTTTTGTATAAGTGGAACTTTCTGCATGAAAATGAAAGTTTGCGAATATTTTTGCTTGCAGTATGTAATGATATTTTACCTTTTTCGATCCTGTGGAATTAAAAAGATGTGGAATTTGTTTTGCCCGACTGAGCTTGAAAACTAATCTGCTTGAATCTCTCTCTTTTTTTTTTTTTTTCTTTTACGGTATAACATTGGATTTAAATGGAGACAATAAAAAACAAATGAGGAGCGTATTAAAAAATTAATGTTTGCATGATGTAAACAAGTTACACTGTTAACCTTTGAAGACTAGTCCTGAGTAATTTAGGCAGGTGTCTAAATGATAAATGTGGGATACAGCAAAAGACACTCGACCTCAACGGGTTAAACGTGTGATTTCTGTTTCTTGACTGCTGCACAGGTGACCGCTTTCTTGAATGCCGTTGAAAAATACGGGCTTGGGAACTTCACGCGGGATGTGCTGGACCTACAGGAGAGGTTGGCCGACATCGCCGACCTCGGGGACTTTGTGGACGTCCTCCCGCAGCTCCTGGAACTTGCACGCTTCATCCCCGACATCCAACGCTTCGTGGAGATCATCCAAGGTGGTTCTCCCCAGGATATTCTCAGTAGTATTCTCGACAGGTGAGTCTGCAGCGTTGCCTCTTCAGCATGAGGAAAAAACTGTGTAATCATAGGCTGGGGTGTTGATGGAACACCCCCTAGCTTGTTGGAACAGAATGTAGCATGCATTTACTCTGTCGGAAATTAATTAATTTGTGTTCAGACGCAACAGATATAAAGGCTTTACAAACTGTTTTGGTATTCTGGTAATTTAGCATTTTATAGTATTGTACATTACAGGGCATTATCCTTTCTGCAATGTAAGTTGTTGCCCTTATGCATTGTAGTGATACTTTTTTTTTTTTTTTTAAAGGGACTGTACAGTACTGGCTGAGGTGGGGATTCATGTTTTGAACATTCTTAAGTGAGATAATGAGAAACCTCTTGTGAAATATGAAAGAGCATGTAATTCTAAGAAGGATTCAACGTTTATTTGATGAAAATTGGTTTTCACATGGCTGAGATATCAAAAAAAGTGATAACAATAAAAGGCGACATGCCACAACTTTATTAGGATCTCTTTGTTTCACCTTGTTTTTGGATATCTCAGCCATTTCAAATCCGATTTTTTATCAAATAAACTTTTGATACCCCTTAGAATCCCATGCTCTTTGACATCTCATAGAGTGGTTTCTGAAAATTTCGCCAAACGTAAAAAGCTAAATCCTCACCTCGACCAGAACTGTACGCACCCTTTAATGCAGTGAATTGTACTGGATGCATATTTGCCTCTGTACTTGAATCATCAAGACAGGGGATTCAAATAAATTGTATTCATGACTTTTATCACATGCAAAACACAACAAAACAAAACAAAACTGTTGGCAGAAAGGTATTTTGCTATATCGGGTCAGATTACCAATAGAGATAAGATTCTGAGTTTTAAAACGACTTAGAATCCATCAGAAATTGATGTTCTTACCATCTAGCGTAAGTGTTACATACATAATTCAACCTCTTGGAATGTTGCTATTGAGAAGAAGGGCTTTTGAACTCATGAAGCCACTACGGCGCACTGACTCACTCTTGATTATCTACAGACAGCAGGGGATTTGAAAAAAATTCTGCAGCAAAGAACTACTTCAAAAGGATTATAAGCTTATCCTTTGGCTTGGCATTCTCATTGAGAACACTCTATTCATGATTATTTGAAAGTATTAACACTATTGGTCACTCTTTTTTAAAGATTTAATGTACACTCTCACCTGCCCTGAGTGTGAAAGATGGAGTAAAGTGTTGTCAGAGCAAAGAAATATGTTTAAAAAAAGAACAGGAACACAAAGTAGTGTCACTCAATTGTATGTTTCCAAACTAAAGATTTAGATACAAGGAAGATCACTGCTTTACAAGGAAAAATCACAAGTGAGAAATCAGAGCATGTTAACCCAAATCAGTGTATTCCAGTCCTGCAGAAATATTAACCAGTGCTACAAGTACTTTCTGTGGGTTTTGTGATGCTAGATGGTATGTTGAAGTGATGCTTGCACACCCAGTACTTTTTGGTAACACAGTCTAAGAAACTCCATCTCAATCTTTTGGGCATCATTTTTATATTTTCTATGATTTGAACATGACAATGTCAATACTGAAATCAGTGATCGTATTTGCAGTTCATCATTTCTTAGATTGTGTAGATTTTGAGGATGACTGTAAGATACATGTACCTTCAATGAATGAACAATGAAAATCAGGATGAATATGCGTTTCTCATGGCTGAATGCATCACAAGTTGCACCGTATATGACCCTGCATCACAAAACAACAAAAAAAAAAAAAAATTACAAAAACAGAGAAATCGCCAGACGTGGAATTTTAGTTAATGGCAGATTCTCAAACGTACTGTCCTAACCAGTGTAAATATTGAAAAGAAAGCATGCACTCTGGAAAAGTGTATACTAGGAAAAGAGGCTCTGAAGTAAAGGGTCTGTTCAAGCACTTAATCCTTCTGTGCTGTGAATGGGTAAAAAAACAAACAAAAATAGGATGTAAAACTCCTTAGCAACAACAACAAAGGGATGAACTGATAAGGCTGAAACTGAGCATGCTTTATAAACACATTCTACCCATGGCTAATACCAACTTTCAAAGCAGTAGTATCATTCTCTCAAAAGTTATTTGTGTTGAAAGTGACGATTGTGTAAAGGATTTTTAAGAAATAAGAAGGGGAGTATAAGACATACCTAATCACACTATTCTATGTTCTAGAAAAAAAAACTGCTCAAAACACAATTTCCTATTCATTTTATGATCCCAAAGTTTAGAATGATGTAGAAGAATTGCTCTTTTGATAGAAAATATGAAAAAATAAAGATTGCCTAGGGTGACCCATTTCACCTATTCTGAGTTGTCACATAAAATCAGGGCGTGCGACTTTTCGTTGGTTTTGTGATGTACAGTCACATATGAACATGCCTCTCCCATATCAAATGTTCTGTGCCAATGAAAGTACAGAATTATTGCCCAGTTATGTAAATGCGTGACACTCAACTCTTCTTCGTTGACAGTTTGGGAATCATCAGAGAGATTCTGGATCGACAGCCGGGAGACATCGAATGGCTGGAAACGACAAAACAAATCCTCTCGGTGCTAACAGACCTCGTGTCCTTCCTCCAAGACCTCCTCACAGGCAATGTGCCAGGTAAGTACTCTGGGAGAATTCTCTCACCTTACAAGAACCCACTGAAGACTATAGTCCCTAACATACTCTGAGCAGGTTCTAAATGGAAAATGCATGTTATAGCCAAAGCAGTTCACTGTCAATGGGTTAAGGAAAGTGTTTCAACCTTTTTTTTTTTTTCTTTTTATGCCTCTGCCGTGAAGAGTTGCCAGAGGCATTATGTTTTCAGGTTGTCAGTCCATTTGTCCATCCTTCGGTCCATCCATCTGTCAGTATTCCATTTTGTGGACAGCCTAATTTAAAAAAGGTCAAAGGTCAAATGTCATGGTCAAATTATCAGAATTCTCTATTTCTCCCATATCTATGCAGTGTCTAAAGGTATCTTTTTAAAACTTGGAGAATATAAAAATGTTAAATGTCACAATTTTGTCGTATTTTGAAAGAATCTCAAAAGCATTGTCATGAAAATGAATGTCACCAATTAGTGATTATTTGAGGAATCGTGAACCATGGGGTCAGGGGGCAAGTGTCAAAGGTAAAAATGCTCAAATTCCTGAATACTTGCTCTCTGAAACAATTTAGTCATCCATCCAAATGAAACCTAGTTCAAGGAAAGTCAACACTTTTGTGACAGAAATGTCATTTAAATTTTTTTTTTTTACCACATTCTGCGAAACTGTTGTCTTACATCGTCAAGAAATACTCTAGACCTATGATTGGGAGAACCATGCATTATGCCGAGGCATACCAGACACAGTAGCGATATTTCTAGTTTAATTTTAAGGTTTAGTTCTACTCCATGTTAGAGCAGACTTTTATAAATGGAGTAAACTCAGACATGATTTGAAATGGTAAAATTTTCTTCAATTTGAAAACTATTGACTAGAGAGAATTCAAAAGCTGCACTTGTTTTCACAAGTCGTATTGGCCACGGTATCGAGGATGTGAATCTCATCCCTTGATTGATATGAATTAAAGTTGTGATGATTAATAATAACCATATGATTTTGAATTTTTACCATCCTGTTCCCTCTTCATGCGACAGCAGTTGGAGAAATACCTTTCGATGACCTGCTCGATGGCTCCAACATCGAGCACCTACTTGGTGAATTGAACATCAACTCTTCCATTATCGCTGACTTCTTAAACAGTAGAATTTCACTGGAGCGGGTAAGAGCAAGTGCCAAATACACAAATCTTGTGGTGATGTCTTGTATATATTGCTTTGCAAGTGTGATACAATTTTTCAATGACCTATTTTGCAACGTAATATACTGTATGTGTGTGCAGATATCTCATGTTTAATCACGTTGACAATTTGGTCATCATGAAATGGATTCTACCAAGATGGCAGCTTGTTCACTGTTAATTGTGATAGTGATGGTTAGGTTTTTGCAAGAAATACGTCAGTGTATGGAAGCCTTCAAGCTCAAAATTCATTTTTTTGAAAGCTTTTAATGCTGCTATTGAATTATCCCCTCTGGTTCTTCCTTGTGTGTTTTCAATCTGATGTAAAAGAGTACAATTACATATGTATATAATATTTTCCTTTTAAAGCTCACGTGATGAGTGAATATTGTTCAATGAAAGAGCTCGTGTCTCTGAAAGTGGAGTAATCAAAGGTCATGCTTATGTTTAATTAATTTCATTCTTAGTCAGCATTTTCATACTTTTTTTTTTCAAATTTCATTTTTACATTTATTAGCTTTCCTCATTTTTTGTTTTATTTTCAGCTGCCATCTCAGTCTCACATCAGAGCTTTACACCTTGCAATATCTGCACTTCACAAGACTTCACGTGCATACCTTTTGATAAAATATGCTTATGTTTTGCTTCCTTCAGCTTGCAGCATTCGCTGACCTCCTGAGGAACCCCGATTCCCTGGTTCGTGCCTATTGCCATGGCAACGTGAGCTTGGAACCGTTGTTCTCCCTGCCACAGGGCCTGGACGACACCGTGCTGAGGGGGGCGCTGTGTAAGGGAAACACCACGAGGCTGCTTGAAGCTGTCTTAGAAGAGGTAATATTATTTCTCGACCCCATGGAATAATCGGTTGTACACGTACCTCTTACAGGGCTGTCCTCTGTGTCAATGTTCAGAATGACATTAAATGAATTTCAAAGGAAGATAACTATGATATTATTTATCTGTAAGATTTGTCTGTGTGTGTGTCAATGTTGAATGATGTGTTGCCATGGTAGCAGTAATTTTCTTTTTTAGATAAAAAGTCTGCAAAAATGTTGTGGATTGAGCTAAATCCCTCAGTTTTTGCTGAAGGAGTTACTCATATTCATTGATATTTCTTGTTATTTTTATTACTCGTGTGTGTTTCAAATGATTTGATTTCCTGTGGCATTGCTAATTTTAAGCTGCATGGCATTGTTGTCTGTGAGAACCCCTCTCCCCAAAAAACCCAAAACAAAACAAACAAACAAACAAGCAAACAAGCAAACAGACAGACAGACAGACAAACAAACAAACAAACAAATAAACAGACAAACAAACAAAACATACAGACAGACAGACAGACAAACAAACAAACAAACTCTCCTCTTCCACTGTATACCCCACCATGCTCAGACAAAGCTTTCTAGACCCTTGAATTCAGGGCGATGTGTGCCTGCTCGCACCCATTCTCACACTCTCCTGTATTACTCTTCCTTGCCCTATGTCAGTTGGCCGAGCTTCAGCATGGCTTTGTATTTGACTTGAATGGTATCCTGGGCCCCCTCCTGAACCAGACCGGGCAGCTGGGGGAGCTCTTCGACGACCTGCCCCCTTTCCTCCGCGACTTCCTCTTAGGGTTCAACACCACCCAGCTCGACCAGCTGTCCCCGATCTTTGACCTTATAGGACTCTTCTCCAACCAAACCGGAGCAGATGGATTTATGGATTTGTGAGTAGCTTTAGTTTCTTTTCAGTTTGTTTTTATGTGAGAAAACTGGGCTGCATTTATCCAACATGTAACCATTGTCATAGATATTGTGTAAAGACCACACACAAAAAAAAAAGAAAGAGAGAAGAAAAAAAAAAAAAAACCAAGTCACCATGATGTAAGAGGGTGTCTTCAAACACTATGAAATAGTACACACAGATAAGCCCTTCCTTTCTTCACCAATTAGCACAGATACAAATGTACAAGTATCTGGAAACTAACTGTCCATGAACAGAGATTACCTAAACCTCCCTGATTCCTTGTTATTACATAGCCTTTCTGTTAGACTCAAGGCACATTGTTTCACCTGACTTAGTCTTTTGACAAGGCCCTCTCGCTCTGTGATGGCTATTATGGGTGAGTGAAGCGAGGCCAGGCGAGCATGACAGCGTGAGGCCCCATGCTGTCCAACTCAGCAAGAGGGCCTTGGCAAAAGACTACACCTTAGTGGGCTCGCTAATTTTGCAACCAGGTTAAGTTTGGATAGTTTACTTGAAGCTGACAATAAAGCTTGGAAAGATAATGGCAATGTTGGCAATGTTTCTCCTCCGGCAGACTCGGGGATGCCTTGGCAGTGATGGAGGGGATGTTCATGCAGAGTACCTGGTGGGATGAAGTCCGACGTCAGCTGGCCATTCAGTCCGTTCTGCTTGATGCTCAGATCTCCTTGTGGCAGAATATACATGGTATAGTAATAAAGCCAACCTGCCACAGTATCCCTGTTGTTGATTTCATTTTTGCCTCATAGTGGCAATGGTTGTTGGTTTCATTCACTAAATCGATTCTGTCTGGACACATACAGGTGATATAGACCGTAATCCACTGAGCTGGTCTAGATTCTGTATCTCAAAAATTTAAAGCAAATTGTGATTGGATACCATGAATGCACTTGACACATTGCATACGCCAACAAACATCCAATAAGGAATTCACACTGACACATCCATGTACAAGATATAGTACACTGGTTTCATCATTCATAAATTGCACAGTGTTTTGAATTCACGGTGAAACAACAACAGCCCATGTAGATTCTAGGGAAAATGTTTCAGGCCTCCAGATGAGAGACATTTTGAAGGGAATTTACCCTCACCAAGCACAACTCAGTGTAAAAAAGTGTAGTTATATCAGTCTGGTATTTGATATATGATCCCTCCCCCTACTTTCTTGCATTATTTTTGATACAATTTTACAATTGGGGCTTGGAATGGTACACTTTTATTTCACAGTTTTGAGACCTCCATTAATGGGCTTGAGACTGTCACTGTTTTACTCCCTCTCAACCACAGATGGCACTTTCCTGGAGCCACTCTTGTTGAATCCATACAGTGAAGCCATTGAGCTCCTTCTTCAGTTGGGTCCCAATGTCACTGAGGCTGTTCTTTCCACATTCATCAACCCAGCAAAGATTGAGGTAAGGTCGACCTGGTATTATACATGTAGTCTCCATGTAACTTTCATGTCAGCGCAATTTTTCGATCGCCTTCAATAGACTTATAATGTGATGTCAAAGACAGGGGGATATATAGGTGGAATATACATCATAAGTTATAAACCATGTATACAATAGTGTCCAAAGAGAATGGTAAAACATACAATGTACATGAAAGTCATGGTATAGTAGTTGATCAAGGAATGATACATCTCCTTGACCTAAATTGTCTATTCAACTGATCAGATTATTTTATTGATAGACAATTTTACCCCATTCATATTCCTTATGACTGACTTATACTCTGATTTTTCTGTGATTGTAGATTTCCTGTGTTTTTGTGTGAAAATTTTGCATTACCTATAAACGTATGATAAGATATTTGGAGTGATCCCAGTATCATCCAGACACTGCAAGATGAATATATAATGCATATATACACACACATGCTCTCAGTTTTATAGTGGTCTCTGTTTTAGGTGGTCTTTACAGACAAGTGCACACCATACACATGAATTGGCAGATTATTTGATAATTGCATACTATAACTCCAATACACATTGCAAGCAGGAATAAAAATGTGAGAGGATGTGCTTACAGCAAAAATTGTAACTCTGGAACAAATGAGTGCAAAATATAGCAAAGTATTTTTTAGATTCTTTTGCTCCTGTTCAAAAAAAAAAAAGGGGGGGGGTGGGGGAAATGCTTTGTCCAAGAAGAGATGCATGACTCTGGCAGTAGATATTGTCTCATTACTGTACGCCAACTGATAGGACTGTGTTTTCAGTATGTGGCAACTTTATGCAGGGAAATATTGCCCTTACTGGCCTCTATATGTGACCCGCTACAACAAAATGATCCTAAAGTCGGGCGAGGTCGATTATTTGAAAATTGCATGACACAATTCCCTAATCTTTCTGCTTTAAATTGATATATAACATGTCTTATAAAAATAATCGGCTGCGGAAATATCGATGTTTAAAAGAGCGCATGTCAAGACGTCTGGGAAATCACTGTTTCGAGAAAAGCGCCCTAAAAGTTCTGCTTGCGACGCAATCACAATCAAGAGACACGCAAGTCAGTATTCACCTCCGGACAATAGAAGTTAAGCCCTAGCAACCCCCGAAATGCTCATTCAAACACATTGTCGGCGGTCTCCTCACCGATCAATCAGTGACCAGGATGTCAGCAGAAGCGGCTCGCACCGCCCGCCCGCACGCACCAGTCGACTGGGCAGTGTGCGAGCTTCACGCTTCGGTTAGCGGCAAGCAGCAAACTGACCAATGAGATCACTCTGGTCGTTGTTAGGGGCGGAGCCTATGTGTGGCGCTCAATCCAAATGTTCAAACCAGTTTCTGCTTCGTTGAAACGCCAAAAAAACATGGCCTAGAGAAACGCTATTTTTTGGTCTTTCCTTTCATCATTTTCCTTCAAAATTTCGACAGATGATAGAAGACATGTCAGACTCTAATAATATGTCAAATTCAGAAAATCGTAAGTTTGGACCAATTTTGATGCTCTAACTTCAAACTCGATTTTCACGGCTTCGACCGTGCGTGACTTTAGGACCATTTTGTTGTAGCGGGTCACATATGCGTGCAAGTTAACTTAAAATTTCTCTGCAGGAGAGTTCGAAGGTGCTGCTTAACTCGTTGAGGACAAGCTGATCTTGCCATTTCATGTATTTTCCATAGACACCTGCTTGAGTCTACTACGGACTATAATTCAGTCTTCTACAGGTTAAAACAGGTGGCCACTAATACAGGTGGGTGTTATTAACAGGTTCTACCTCACAAACAGCACTTGCATGTGCATGTACACCATTCCTGTGAACTATTTCTCTCTGTCGTACAGGAGCTGATGGACTTGCCTCCAGGGGAACTGGCGCTAGTCTTCTGTTCAGACTTCATCGAGTATCCGGCTGGTCTGGACGTGACCTACGCCCAGGAGCAGCTGTGCAAGCTATCCGTCAATGCAACCTGGCTAGACGGCGTCCTCTATATAGGGGCGTCTCTCTTCCCAGACGTCGCCCATGCTGTAAGCTGCAATTTTGTGTCTATGTGCGCTGTGATTTGGGAGTTGGGGGGGGGGGGAGGATGGAGAAGCAAACTTAAGAAAATACAGTGCACTCCTGTTTCAGATAAAGAACACAGTTATAACAAAATTCTGGTTACAACGAAGTAAAAATTTAGGCTGAAACATTATCCGTCCTATGTGTTTTTATTGTTTATCTGTTCGGTAACGAAATGTTGATATATAACGAAAGAAAACTGCCGGTCCCGAGGACTTTGTTATAAAGGGAGTCCACTCTACACCAACATCTGTCATCCCTCATTAACACTTACTACATTCGGCAGTTCAGCAACTTAATTGTACAGGAGAAGTGTGTACATGTATTTCTCCCTCTTAGGAGGGCACGTGCATATTTTATTATAACAAAGCATCTTGAATGTGTGAAGACTTTATAAACCTATGTTGTTTTCACCGTAGATTGCTGTACTTTTGCAGCAACTACAGTGTAACAAACATTTTACAACTAATACTCCCAAATGCTCATGGGCACAAGTAATGGAACATGAAAAATAACTAAAGTGGATTGAATGTATTAATCCTGTGATATGAACTATTGTTTTATTCTATTTGTTGTTATGGTATTGGAGTAGCTTTATACTGCTCCATCCTGTTGCTTCTACCAGGTTAACTATCTTCTGTTGGAAATGATCACTGACGAGCATATATTGAGTGGAATTCATTCAACCCATTGATTATGGGAGCCTGGTTGATCCTGTACAGAGTCTATGAGTGCTTCAGTCTTGTTTTAATAATAATAATAAATGGCCAGAGTGCTCAGCCATGGAAGTTATGTAAATGTTATCTGTACTTTGGTTTCTCTCCCTTCAGATTGAGACATACTTTGTCCTCACAACGGCCAACGTGTCATCACCGGCGCTGAGCCACTACTTTGAGAACGCCACCTTCCGCAACATCCTGCACAAGCAACAAGAACTCCAGGATGCCATCTGGGCTGCTCTCAGCCAACCCATAGACCTGGGGGCCCACTTCGCCGACCTCGACCTCAACATCACGGGCACGCCGGACGAGTGGCTCGCCATGCTGATGCGACTCCAGCAGGCAGCCGCCCCCCAGCTCCAGAGCAACTTGTGCGTGCCACTTTGCACAGATTTAAAAAAAATTTTTTTAGCTTAGATCAGTATTTGGGAGCTTTAGGTTTTCGCCACAGGGATGTTCAGAGGTAAAAAAAGGTCTTCTGAGCATGCGCAAAAACATACGTCAAGTCGTTCTATTTATAGCTTGCGTCGCCTGAGTTTTTCTCTATGCCTTCTGGGCTATTTTTACGTCCGCTCAATTCACGACGTAGAGAGCTACTTCATGCACCCATCATATGGGGGCGCCATTTTATTTTTTTATAGATTGCGTCTTCGCATAATCTAAAGCTACTTTTCAGCACAACGCAGGGAGAGAGGAGAACGTCCACCGCAATCGTAGTCTCAAACATCCGCGCCGCAAATCTAAAGCTCCCTTTTGAGCCATAATGCAGGACTGACAAGTCTACCTGTTTCGGCAGGGGAAATTCTAATCATCTCTTCAAGTGTCAACAAGAGAATACAAAACAGTCCTCCCTGATTTTGAATCGCTTTTCACCTTTTGAGTAGCCTATGATATGCAAGTATCTATTAGATTGCCTTTTGGGAACTCCCTGATTATGATGTGTTAATGTTAGCAGTCCTGATAGTTGTTCCTCTTTATGGAGAAAAGAAGAAAGTTGATGTATCACAATGTTCAAAGGATCTCTAATCATCAAATATGTACTGCTCTTTAGGTGTTGGTAGCTTAAAACAGTGGCTTGTATTTGCATAGAAATATCAAGAAAAAAAATATGTCGTGTTTTATTGCATACATACAATAATCAGTAACCATTTACTACATGTAGTCATTTAACTCCAAAAGTTGAGCTTTGTAGGTCCACTGTTCGTTTCATTGTCTTGTCATTTTGTGTTACATCTATGATTCAATTTCAGTGTTTGTGTACATGACTCTGAAAGAATTTCTTGTGGTGCTTAGTTTGTATGAGCATTGCATAATTCACTTTAACCTTCAGTACGATACATTTGAAAGAGGAATGTGCACAAAGCTAAATGTCCCTAACTGTCCCATTCATGGTTTATACTAGGATAAACGGAATGGTTGAATGAGTTTTGGTGTTCTTTCCTCGTTTGTGACAATTAACAGCCTGATGGGACAATTTGAATCTATCTTTGAGAGCTTGGAGGAGATTCCTGAGGTTCAGAAGCTCTATGCCTTCCAGCTTGCCCAGGATGTAATGGTTCAAGATGCCACTATCATCTTGCATGCAGTCAACTGTAAGTGCATTGATATCATGTTCTTGCAATGTTATCATCTATCCTCATGAGTTGGGTCTAAAGATTGATTAGTGGTAGAGCTGCTTTTATTTATTTATGTAAATATTTTATATATTATATGTATTTTATATAAACATTGAACACATTGCTGAGTGTAAGCTAAAACCCTCTCTCTGTACATAAACTCTTCCTTTTTTTTTTATTATTCAACATTTATGTATATCTTTAGAGCAAGTATTGTTCCTTCAACTAGAAAGCTTGCCAGGGTCTTGGGATGAGTTGCCAGAGTTTCTGATATTGCTATTCATATGGAATTACTCATCTTGCAGATGAATTTCTGAAAGTCTAGGCTCATGTATAGACTGCTACCACAGTTGAACCTGTTTTTAAAGGCCATCTGTTTGTAGTGGTCACTACAATGATATATATGTACAAACTCCTCCACAGAGAAGTTACGTTTGTCAGACCTTGTGTACGCTAGCCACTTGTCTAATACATGTGTGTCCCGTGTCTTTACACTGAATATTCTTGTGTTGCAGTATTTTACTGTGCATAGCAGCCATATAATCATTTCTCAACACCTTGTATGGCAGGTAGCTTTCCTATACACACGTTGTATGTCGTATAAACACAGTGTCACTATGTGGCATTTTATCTGTTTTTATAAACAGCGCTGGCCTACGGGGAGGTTCCTATGTACGGTGGCGAGATTGAAAAGTTCCTGGAAGGCGTAGTGTTCCTCACACAGCGAGGTGGCGCTATTCAGGCAGCCATCGCGGAGGCGTACGAAGACCCAGCAAAGGTCAGAAAAAAAATTGCACAAATATCTAGAATGATGTCATATTCAGCACTGTTGTAGGAGAGGTGTATGGGTATGGGAGGGGGAGGCAACTGAAATATACAAATATTAGATAAGTTTCATGAGATTCAAAATGATAGACTCAGGTGTATGCAAATGTAAAGTACAGACAATAGTCCAAGCATGAGGTAAGTAAGTTCCTCAAGCACTAACATGCGTCAATCAGGTGAAAGAAATAGAGCAGAAAATAAAAAAAAAAGAGCAGAAAATGACAAACGAATCTGTGTATCAAGATATTTGAGGCATTCAAATCTTACAAAATGTGCTTGTTCCTGTGTGGAATAGCGCCGCTAAGCATTAACATTATGTTTTATCTACACCCGCATGTGCACACTCAGATGTATACACAAGAGTATTCTTCTGTATTAGATACATGATTGTATGCTTGGACGTTAATGTTTGAAATCGTCAAAGCGATGCTGTTGAGAACCTGTGTGGAATGTGTCGGTTTCAAGTGAAAACTGCGTACTTCAGGAATTCGCTTTGCATCATCGCTGGACCTGATTTACAATCTTGTCTCATTAATTGTTACTTGAGAGCACTGTCCGTGAAATGGTAGAATAGCGTGGCACGTGGCACACTGATATTTCATGAGCACACACATCACTGTAGTGCGCAGAAATGTTGACATGTTGCGTTGATAGTCTTGTCACCAAGTGATGCTACAATGGCTACATAGATGAGAGTTTGTATGCTATCAATATTTTCTAACTAATTTTTGTGATTCTCATCACCACCAACAGGTATTAGCCCTTGCAGACATCAATGATTCCGTCATGTTGCTCTGTAACGCCACCCTCCGCCAGTCCCTTCTGGAGCTGCCAGAAGAGGACTCCCAAGCCCTGGACAGCACCCTGTGCGGAGTGGACTACGGGCTCCTTGGCGTGGAGTTCATGGACTTGATGCAAGTGGAGGAACTGCAGTATTTGGTAAGCATACAGTACCTCCAGGCTTCAAGTCTACCCAGTCGTGATCTTCTCTCCTCATCCTCCTACTCCTCCTCGTGATCATCCTCCTTTTCCTCCTCCGCCTGTCCTCATTCTCATCCATCCTTTCATCCTTCTACTCCTGCCCCTGTTCCTCTTCTTACATCGTAGATCCCTCTGCTTTTACGTCATCCTCCCCCCCCCCCCCCACTGTTTATCCCTCCTCAGCCTGTCTTTCCTCCTCCTGTGAGGGCGCTGTGGCATAGCGCTTAAAGGACAAGTTCACCTTCATAGACATGTGGATTGAGTGAATGCAGCAATATTAGTAGAACACATCAGTGAGAGTTTGGAGGCAAATCGGACAATCTGTTGAAAAGTTATGAATTTGTGAAGTTTCTGCTCAGTCACTGCTGGATGAGAAGACTACTACAGCTGATGATGTCACATGAGTACAACCATATAAAGAAAATATAGAGAAAATTCAACATATTTTCACTTTTCTCGCATAATAAGAGAATGCTTGACTTCCCCCTTTCAGAAGGCAGGGGGAATGATATTACCCGTAACATACGTCAGTGACAAGTTGAGGATATGTGCACTTTTTTCAAAAAGTATCATTTTGTGAAATTCTCTTTATATTTTCCTTATACTGTTGTACGCATGTGACATCATCAGCTGTAGTAGTCTTCTCATCCAGCGGTGACTGCACAAAAACTTCAAAAATTCATAACTTTTGAACGGATTGTCCGATTTTCCTCAAACTTTCAATGATGTGTTCTACTAATATTGCCACATTCTCTCAATCCTTATGTTAATGAAGGTGAACTTGTCCTTTAAGAAGACCCGAGTTACATTCCCACCCTGTGTGTACGTCCTTGGACAAGTTGCATTTACCCACCATGTCCCTCTCATCCCAGGTGTATACAGTAAATGGGTACTTGGCAATGCTAGGGTAATAATAATGGCAGGGCCCTTTGGTAGGGCAGCAGCAACACTGAAGAGGCTACCCTGGATAAAAAAGACCTTAGTATAATTATCATTTTATTACCCCTTCTCTTATGTTTTCCTCCTTCTTCTCTGTTATCCGCACTCTTTACCTCTTCTATCCTTCCTCCTCCTCCTCTTCCCCCCTTGCCCCTTTTCCACTTCCCTTCAACTTTCCCTCTACCACCTTACTTTTCTTCCCCCTTCACTCCTTTTCTCTTCCTCTTTCGATCCCTGTCCCCTCCCCCACTTTTCACCCCCTCTTTGTCATCCTCCTCTTGCACTTCTTTTTCTCGTTCCTCTGCCTCTTCCACTTCTTCCACCTCTTTCCGTCCCTTTCTCTCTCTCTCTCTCTCTCTCTCTCTCTCTTTTTTTGTTTTTTTTTACTCCACCTCCTCTTTTTCATCTTCCTCCCTCTTTTCTCTCCTCCTCCTTGTCACTTCCTACTGTTACTCTCTTGTCACATTTCTGTGTTGTTGGTTTTTTTTTTGACATCATATTCTTTCCTTTTGCTGTTGTTTTTTTTAATCCCTGATTGTTTAACTGATCTTTGTTCTTCTTATTAGCCTTTTTCTTGTCTGCCTTACATACGATAGGGTTCCATGACATTTGGTTATGCGACAGTTGCTCCCATGAAATATCTGCACACTAAGCCAAACATGAAACCTACCCACAAACATAACTCTTACCCTAATCCTGATCCTCACATCAAACTTAACTCTAAAATCCTATAACAACCCTAATCCTAACCTTAACCCGTTGAGGATGAGTCACGAGTATACATGTACTTGTGCAAATGTCTATGGGAAATGCGTGTTGTAGCAAAATCAGCCCGTCCTCAACGGGTTAAGTTCTTGGAGAAAATAAGACCGGAGCAATAATTGTTTCAGGAGCACATGTCTTGTCACCATACAATAGTGTTGTTTCTGCTCATGTTGTTCCAAATCATAGTTTTGTTTTTCTGTTATTTTCCAAGAAGTTCATAAATACCTCTGACTCTCAGAGCTCACTGACTTTAATACTCTTGCTGTGTCATTCTCTCTCCTGTCTCGTCAGCTCAACTGTGCCTTCCATGCGGAGTTCAACTGCAGTGAGCCGCTCTACTGGAACGTGACCGCCTCCACCGTGCTGTACACCGAATTGCTTGGGCAGGTCGAGCTCCTTGGTCCCGCTCTGGAGAAGTGGGCGCTCGTGTTCAATCAGACTGGACTCATGGCCTTCCTGCCGGCCCTTGCCCCTGCACAGATGGCAGATGCCTGGAACATGCCTTGGTGAGTTTTGTTGTCGTGCCCGTTGGCTAGCTCCATCCGCATTTTGATAAAAATTTTGATTTACTTGCTTCTTTTTTTTTTTAAGGATAAAAAGAAATACAACCTGTAGGAAGAAAACAAGAAAAAGGAAGGAATCTGTGCTTGCACATACAACTGTACATATCTGAGAAAGGAATGTTTGTGTTGTGCATGTATCTTTATTTTGTATGATGACAGACAGGTCAAGGAATCAATTAGTGTTACTTCTGCACTCGGCATGCCTGGAATTTTGATATGCGATTGAATGCGCTGATGATGTGCTTGATCTTTTTATGTCTGAAATAATTTGTTTGTTTTTTTATTGTACTTCTGATATATTTGTGCAGAATTGTAAATGAACTGTAATCATTTAGGTGCTCAGTGTAGTAGTGATGATTTCATTGGCAATGATGATGATTATGATGATAGACCGTGTGTTCAGCAATCATGATAATATCAGTGCTAGTGGTGATGGTGATTCCAGTAATGATAATGATAATGATAATAAAGTGGAATTAGTGTATAATCAATGACAGTAATGGCAATTATGGCAATTATGGCAAAATAATATAAACAATAAAACTACTGCTACTACTAAATATTAATGCTAATCATGATAGTATTGCTGCAGTGATAACGATAGTGAAAAGTATTGAACCTGTTAAACCTTGTAGTACTCGTCGCATTGACTCGTGGCTGGAGATTTGTATAGAACTGTGTGTTACAGCTGAATACAACATAAGTGTAGCTTGCCAGCAGTGTATTAATGTTCTCAACTTTTTATCAATTTCTTCATTATCAGGTCTTTTGAAAATATCACATCGTTGCTGTCAAGCATGTCTCCTAGAGAGTAAGTACTCAAAGGCTTCAAGGCTGGCATCCGGTTGAAAGTGCTTGCAGTGCAATGTTCATGTTGTATTTTTGTGGTTATAAAGTAATCAAGTAAAAGTTGAATTGAAATCATACTCATGCCATTTCTGTGTTGTTGTTACCCTTGGTGAGAGGGCATGTACAATGTACGTATGATGCTCCCAAGTTGTGGGAGAGTCTCCCTCGGTTTGTAAGGCAAACAGCTACAGTTAACGAGTTTAAGACCAGGTTAAAACTTATTTTGATTAAATGCTACTTAGTTTGAAATATATATGTTATGACTGCTGTTTTGTAATGCATCGTAGAGTCTCTTATCTTAGGAGCTTGATGATTTTTCACTATTTTAGTGATACCGTAGATGGGCATTTGTGATATGAGAAGCGATATTTTTTGCGAGCTTTTACTTTTGCTTCTTTTAGTCATCTCAAAAAGATTCGATTTGATGGAAATGAACACCATATCATCATTGTGCTGTATCCGTCTGTGATGTTTTAGATTCAGTTTGCTTGTGGAGGGCCTGTTGAACACGACGGTGCAACAAGGACTGGATTATGTTTATCCCGCGGCTGCTGGCCAGAATGCAGGCCTGCACATAATGACAGCTATCAACAGGGTCTATGCAGTCTTGACTGGTGAGTCATTTGCTGTAGACGCTGTTATTTTCGCGTACAGATATTTTCGCGAATGAGGAGGTCATAGAAATTTTCGCGAAATGTTGTTTTCGCAAATTGACACGGAGGCCTACATAATCGCACTACTACCTTAGCGTGTTGTTAAATTCGCAGTCCAACTGTGATTCGCGAAATTCGCGAAAATTAAACCCTCGCGAAAATAACAGCTTATACAGGGTAGTAGTGTGTGGCTTTTTTTTCTGTCTCTTTCAAATTACTATTAGGTACTTCATCTTTGTTCACAAAATATTCTAAAGGGTGTGATATCTATTGTATGGTCTGGCACCATATTCCATAAGGCCGGATGAATTTTTGACACAATGCTATTAGTTACCTCCTCCCTGTTCATGAAATACAGGCTAATATCTACGGTTTAGCGCCATGTTCCAGAATACTGGAGGGGCAATGGAATATGACATCATACCGTAGATATTTCCTATATATTGTGAAAACAACCAGGAGGTAATGATCTCGTCTAGTACATATGTATTACATAGTATATCTGGATCTGGATGAAAAATGTAGTGTAATCTCATTAACACAGTTTTGATGAAAACATAGTTCATATTTCAAAAACTTTGGTCTCCTCACCACTTGTGCTTTCTTGTCTTTCTCTTATAACTGCTGCAGTGCTACTAGCACCCAGCTGTGATATGTCGTGAACCCAACTATCAACAACAATTCAAAACATGAAATACAATAGGGCAATAACCTCATTTATGAAATACAGGAAATATTGCATCATGCTTTTTTTTGTTTGCAATAGTCATGAGACTTCTTTCAGTATGGTTATCAGCTAAATATACAGTCATCTGGAAAGTGTACCACTGTATATAAAAATTGATGGTGTGATCACTGATATGTGCAGTAGTGCTCCAGACATTAGGGTACTATGCTCTGGTGCACATTAGAACCTGAGTCACAGATTTGCACTTTTGTTTGCTTATATATTTTTGTGTTTGTTTGTTTGCTTTTTCTTATGCAGGATTGAGTCAAGGAGAAGTCATCCCTGCCCTCTATGGAACCAAGACAGAGGAGCTATTTACTGCCATACTCGGCCTTGACCACACGGCCCTCATAACTGCCATCTCAGAGGCCTCTATGGACCCAGTGCTGGTAAGCCGACGCCCCCGGGGAGGGCTTGACCCCCCCCCCCCCCCCCCCCAAAAAAAAAAAAAAAAAAAAAAAAAAAGAAAAAAGAAAAAAAGAACAGAAATAAAAATAAAAATAAAAATAAAATAAAAATGAAAATAAATGAATAAATAAATAATAATAATAATAATAATAAAAAATTTCTTTCATTTACAACTGTACATTGCCATAATTGGAATTTCTGTGAGAGCCTCAAAAATATTCATGGCCAAGTACACATTCACATTGTATGCCAAACAGTGAGTTTTAGTTTCCTGGGGCAAATTACAGTGTTGTTTACTTTCCTGGGGACAAGCAGGCATATACAATGTACTTCTGTACTGCCCTGTCAAAGCTGTGCACACAGTACTCTCACCAGTCTTTCGAAACTTTACTCACAACTCCAAAAATGAAGAAGCAAGAATTTGCTCATTCCCACATTTTAAAGAAGCAGTGTTTTTGTCAGATGCACAGAAGGGTTGCCTAGCTGTTGTAATGATCACAGATTAGGAACATGATAGACTGATCATCTGAGAGTTTTTGATGAGAGCGAGCTTGAATGAAGATTTATTTTTATGATCTTGCCGTGACTATCATGATAGCTGGTTGCTTTTCTAGCGGAGACCACACACACTTCATATCTCCGTAGGGTTAGGGAAAGAATTTCAATTGTGGATGATTGTCAGGAGAGTGGTATTGTTATGGCCAGAGTGTCAGTGAAAAAGGCAAAGGAGCAACTGACCAAGCAGTGTTGAGTAATTGAGTAAGGTATGGCTTCTACAATGACTAGGTAAACAATAGTAGACATATTCATGGGAGATGCCCAAACCATTAAGAACATATTGATGTATATCTTTTATTGCATGTGATCATGATGTTGTAACATGTGACAAGCAACAATGACCACAACCACAACAAAGGCATCCACCACTAGCAAAAACAAGAACCACAACCATAATGACCGAGCCTTCATCAGCAACAGCAACAACATAACCACAATCATAATGATATACACCACCACCACTACCAACAAGCACAACAGTCACAACAACATTCACCACTACCAGCAACAACAAAAACACAACCAAAATGACATCTATGTACCTTTACTTCCACACTAACAAAAGCAACAACAACCACAATCAAAGCAACATCCACTGCCCCACCACCCTGTGCCCCCCACCATCACCAAGAACATCAACCACCGAACATAACAAAATGAGAATCCACTCGATTGTTTTCCTTCCAGTCCCAACGTCTCATGCAAGTCACAGACTGGCAGGCAGCATTCTGCAATGCCACCCTGCGGGATGCCCTCTTCGGCTTCACCGACAAAGGCGTCGACGCCTCTCTCTTCGAGCAGACATTCTGCCGCACAGACTGGGACACGATCGCTCAAGAGTTGTCCGTTTTCGTCGATGCCGAATCCATCACCTTCTGGGTGAGGTTTTAGTGTGACACTCACACACCAATGTTGTGTCAGTACCTCTTCACATGATCATTACTGTAACATTTCTGTTATTACG
This sequence comes from Diadema setosum, assembly GCF_964275005.1. Lineage (NCBI taxonomy): Eukaryota > Metazoa > Echinodermata > Echinoidea > Diadematoida > Diadematidae > Diadema > Diadema setosum. Next base: position 14,614,837 of record NC_092694.1, read on the forward strand.
TACCTCCACCAATTAAACTATACTTTGCCGGAGTTGGTTTATCTGTTTGGCTGTCTGTCTGTCTGTCTGTCTCACTGTCTCAAAAAGTTGGAAATGGAATTAAATGAAGATTTACTGAGAAAATTGATATTGACACATGGAACAGATGATTAAATTAAGTTAGTGATGTAGAACACTGCGTGAACCCAGGAATTTTTCAAAGTTTTCTGATGGATAATCGTTGGCAAATAGGGCCAACTCACTAGAGAGTTTAATAAGCTGAAATTTGAGGTGTATTTTACGTGCACTGGGCTGGAAGATTGAGGCAGACTTTGAGATACTCAAAAGACTTCTTGACATGTATCTTTTGAAATATGGCAATTTTCAGCATGTCAGGATATGGGTGGAAATGAGCTGCTTGGTGGAGGTCTGCACTCTCTGAGTGCTTTTCTTGCTGGTATAATGTGTGACTTACATGTATCAGTATAATTATTATTATTTTTTTTTTTTTTTTACTGGTATGTAGGCCTACATGTAACTGTCATCTTTGATAAGTGTTATATTTTCAAATGTGTGTTTCTGCCTGATATGTATCAAATGATGTTGTGATGAGAGCTGTACTAACCTGTTGAAGACTAGTACAGAATAAATTGGGGCAGGTGTCCATGGGAAACATGTGTTATAGCAAAATCATATGAGTCTGTTCTCAGTGGGTACAGAGTAATGATTTTGTAGACACTTACACGCAATACAAACAAAATTTTTATTACAGCTTGAACAAGTGCAGAACGCGTCGACCAAGCCCCTGTTCTCAGAGTTTGACTGGGAGGCCCAGACCGCAGAGCAGAACCTCCTGGCGGCCAACCTGGCTGGCTCTTGGGAGCTGATGGAGGCCTTTGCCGTCCAGCTCAACCTTAGCCACGTCATCGCCCATGGCGAGGAGCTACTGACCAAGTACCTGATTGACCAGTTCGGATTGACCACTGGAAATGATACTGAGTGAGTATTCTCTTATGCTGGTCAGCCGTATGCAAAATGATCCCGTTACTTGTGATATATTGAAAATATGAGTATTAGGCCTATGTTTTAGACAACAGCACTATACGTACAAGTGTACATGTACTCTAGACTGCGTTTACATTTCAGTGTTGCAGTTGACCTCAGCTCCATGGTATGACCTATGGAGCTCGCTCCGAAGATCATAGCATGGAGTTAAGATCCTTAGGGTCAGTAGTATTTACAGTGCTCTGAATAAAAGCAATGTCTACATCTACATCAAATAGAACTTGTAGATAAAATCATACTTGCATGCTCATGATCATGCTATTTCAAATGTCAGTGCTGCCATAGATCTTTGCATTACAATCGCACTGGACATGGGCACCTCTTGCACTATGGAAGTCAAGTATTTACAGTAGATGTACATTACACTTGTCCATGTATGTAACATGTGCATATCAAGGAGGGGCAGTTTAGTGCTGTGGGGCCATTTAGGACAGACTAATGTAAACATCAGTATTTTCATGTGATTCATTTTTTTGTGCAGAGCGGCTCAAAACATATTCGCAGGTTCTTGAATTCGCACTGTGCACTTGCATTATACTCATATATTTTCATCCATTTTAATACAGAAGAGTCATGCTGCCCAATCCATTCAAATATACCTGCCCGGAAACTATGAGTACTGCACACACACACGCATGTGCTCAGATGAATACTACTACAAATTGTATATGGCACATTATATGTACATACACACTCGGATCAACAATGAGGCACCACTGATGAATTGAAGCCCACGATTCAACCCGTTTAAAATTTTATAGAAAATTGTGAAGATATTTCCGTGGGTTGCTATTGTGTAATATGCATTGGCTGAAAGTAGCGCGCAATATGCAAAAAATCAATGTACTGCAAACAATTTGCATGTTTACAGTATGCGGCAGTTTGGGTACTCTTAGACTGCGTGCGATTGTTGACTTTAAGCTAATGATTTCAACCAATCAGAATTATCGACTAATGAGATGAGGTACAGTGGTACATATACACTGTAGAGAACTTTATGATTCTTCTCTGTCCTGAATTTGTTCTGCACAGCTGGAGCAAGGAGCTGACCACCCAGCTGATGGACACGTGGCTTCTGATTGACGGTCAGCTGTCCAGTCTGCCCGGCTGGGGAGTCTACAAGGCCAACGTGTACCTGCTCTTTGCCACCGTCGAACAGCTGGTCAGCGGAAACGCCACCTTGGGTGAGTCCTTTACACAATAATGATACACGAAATGTGTGAACTGAATACATCTTGGATAAACAGGTACTCTGTACTCCCACACACACGCACACCCATGCAAACGTATTCAGATTGTAAACTTGTACAGGTCTTTAGTTGCAGACATTTTATGTTTGTTTCTTTGTTGTTGTTTTGGGCATTTGTAGCTACCACTCCAGGAATGAGACATTACACCAAGTTATAAACATATACATTGTATATATTCTTTTCTTTTTTTTTTGCTCAGGTATCATGCATGATTTACAATGTAATGAATGTAGAATGTAAACTCTGTGTGTTATAAAGTGTTACAGGCATTATGCATGTCAATAAGAATGTGGGTAATTTACGATGCATCGGTGTATTGATCTGTACTCCTACAACGGAGGAACTGATTCAGTATAGAGTATTTTAGCTGAGGTCATGGTTTTCTTCCCACAGTACAACTGTACCTGATGTACTCAGGTTATGAAGGTACAGGCACAACTAGATTGGGTCTGTGTATAGTGTGCATGTATTAGTGACATATTATGCCATCACAAAACGTGTGTGAGAATCTTGGTTTTGTGAGTGAGAATGATGTTCAATTTGCTCCATGTCCCTGCAGACACACCCGAGATCTCCCTAGCCATGCTGGTGCCCAATGCAACTGAACTGGCCCTGGTGCTCAGCGACACCCTGGCACTGCCGGTGGACGTGGTGTACCAGCTGATCATGATGCCCATTGACCCCAGCAAGGTAAGGACACGCCCATCTCTTGAAGAGCAGGGGATCAACTGGTATCCCCTTTTAGTCTGTTTGTTTGTTTGTTTGTTTTTAAAACACTGGAAAGAGAATTAAACCTATTGTATATGAAGTTCACAAAAGTTTAAGAACAGAGAACAAAACATTCCATTAAAAAAGAAGATATTTTTATTGGAATGGATACAGAATGTACATTTATGTGAAATATACGCATATTAGGGTATGATGATGACGATAGTGATGATGATGAGATATGACCACGACAAAAACAACAACATCAAGAACAACTGTTACAACAAGAACAACATCAATAATAATAACAAACAATCAAAAACATAATGCAACATAATTTATGCCTGGTGAAAAAAAAACAACAACCGCCACCAATCAGAAATGTCATTTGCATGGAATTCCTTCCTGATTTGCAGTTGATTGAGGTGGTGACCACTAACAGCTGGAACGAGACGCTCTGCGGTCAAGGACTGCTGCCACTGGACTTGGAGCTGCCTGCTGGCCTGAACCTGACTCAACTCCAGAGGGCGCTCTGTGAGGTTGACTTCGAGGACCTGATCGCTCGGCTGTCTCGCGGGGAAGGAATCGACCACTTTATCTCTCTGGTGAGTGAAGAGCACATGACTTCCGCCAACCTGGAAAATCTGGACACCAAATTTTGGCAGAAATCCTCGCAAGGATTTGAGTTGCACTTTGTTGTGATTAAAAAAAAAAGCAACAGAAGGCCAACAACAAATTTATACCTTTGAGTTCCTCTGTAATATTCCAGTTGATTTTCCAATACAAAGCTGATATGAGTTGTTCTTACCAGGGGAGAGACAAAGGTACGCATTTTCCTTTTGAAAAATGTACATGTAAGTTTTCCTTGAAGATGCAAATTTAGAGCCTCCAACCAAAATGTTGTTACGATATTTTGTTTATAATGTTTCTTTCTTCCTCTGAAATACAGAATATGTTTTAGAATGAATTGAATTTTTTCTTTGAAATTTAATTCAGCTTGCTTTATGTGTGAACATTACACATATTTTTGAGCCAAAATTTTTGTCCTTCACAAAATTATTTTTATAGTGTATCAGTATGATAATACAAAACATATGAATTCATAAACTGTATCCACTACAAAATAAGTTCCTGTCTCTTTCGTCTGTTTTATAAACCAAAGCTTATTGCTGAACTGAGGGCATTCCACATATCAGATGATCTGACCGGCTGGGTCTCAGAATTCGAGAGGATCCTGGAATCACTGGACCTGACCAGTGTGCAGGGGTGAGTCTTTGAAATGTTTGAAGGTTTCTCTCCGTCTTCTCATGAATTGCAAAATATTTTGTGGATCTCTTCAAAAAGCAAAGATTATGGCCTCACTGCCTGCATAGGGTGATATTTCAGGTGTCAGACTGCCAAAATCAGATTCCTGGTGATGTTTAAGCTTTTGTTTGTTGATGATGGTGATGATGATGATGATATTGATGATGATGAAACAGCATTGTTATAGCGCCATTTATCTGCAGAAACATTCAAAAGCATCTGGCTCCCACAATGTGTCACGCATCATTCACAGAGTTGCTGGAAAAGATAGGTCTTCAAATCAGATTTGAACGTATTTGAAGGATTTGAAGGTAGACTGTGTGAAAAGTGTTACTCTTCTTGATTGAGGTGACTGACAGATGCCCGGAGTATTCAAAGCAAATAAGAAAAAAAAAATGCCAGAAAGTACTTATAACAACATTTCTCTGTGCTAGAGGCATTGCCCATTTGAGTTCAGTTATTAATTGATCATAATATTGATGCACTGGGACTACATTGTACTTCTCAGTAGACCTGTCAGATGAGCCATGCAGAGGGCAAGTGTGATTTAGATATATCCCCTTTGCAGTCAACATGTTGCTTCATGATGCTTTATACAGTATGTCCCCCTCCCTCCCCCCCCCCCCCAAAAAAAAAAAAAGAATTACAGTTGGATTTCTGTATTGATAACTCTCAATATGATTAAACTGAATGCGATTTCAGGGTGTAAAAATACAACATCTTACCCATATTTTGCAGAAAACCCCATTTAGTTTGGTTAAGTGGTCACAGAGAAATGTGCATTATTGTCAAGCATATGTCATGGGTGTGTTTCTTCTAAGTTTAGTGCCTGGATGCTCTTGGAAAGTCTACATATCAATGTGTGACTGCAATGGACAGAAGTTGGAGGGAAGGGACACCAGACATGCTCAAACAAAGATCCTCATTTCTCTTTGACCACTGAAGCAAATGGTATGGGGTTTTCTGTAACATGAGGGTAAAAAGATATTAGTTTCATTACCTGAAGTTGTATGTGGATTGATTCACTATTTTTGAAGTTATCATTGCGGAGGGTCCCCTTGTAATCTTGTTAGGGACATACGGTATACCGTATAACACAATTGACATTCCCTGTTTCTCCAAAAGATTTCTTGACTCCTTCGGCAAGGAGTTCTCCACGTTGGTGGACAACATCGACAGGATGTTTGTCAATGCCACGCCAGGCTGGGATGCCTTCGTTGCCAACCTAGACATCATCACCACTGTCCTCCAGTACACCACACCCCTTTGGAACAGGACGGAAGGTGAGTGCCGGACGGACAAGATTCCTTGCCGTCTTAACAAAAGAATTTAGCAGTCCCTCTGATTTTGGCATTATTCTTCCTCATCCAGCGATCCCGGAACTAAAACTTCAAAAATTCATAACTTTTGAACGGATCGTCCAATTTTACACAAACTTTCACCAAAGTGTTCTGCTAATGTTGCTGCAGTCCCTCAATCCACATGTTTATGAAGGTGGGACTTGCCCTTTAAGGTTCATATGTTAACTTGTTAATATACATAATCTCCTCATTAAGGATCATATGCAGAGGTACATATTTGTACATACGTGTATACAGTTGAACCTCTATTATCCGGCCTCCCTTTATCCGGATCTCTCTATTATACGGACGCAATCTCGCCGTGATTTTTTTAAAAATAATTACGCGGGAAGAAAGGGGGATTCCAAACTCCTTGAGAACTCCTACCAAAACACACATGAATTACATATTACTTCCAATATGATTAACATACATTGCATCAAATTTCCTTCCAAATTGCTTATCTTCAGACATTTCAACATCCCGAAACATCCCCAAATGTAACAATTGAAAGGTTGCAGTATACACATTACTACATGTGGTACTACAATGGGCTATACATCACTACATGTGTATGTATATGTACACCTACATGTATAAAGTATTGAGTCTCCCGTATCCGGCCAAATCCCTTATCCGGATGAACCCCGGTCCCGACTTGTCCGGATACGAGAGGTTCAACTGTAATTCTTTATCAAGATGCATGTACAGGCGGCCATCTCCCTAGTTATTCACAAGAATCTCCCTTTTTTTTTGCAAGTAAATGTTTTGCAGCTACATCTTGTACTCTGTACAAACTGAGAGAAGAGAGATTAATTTGAGCAATTTTCTACAATCCTATTTTACCTCACTAGCCATTGAACCAATAACCCTGGCCTCCCTGGTCCCAGATGCTGATCAGTTAGTGGAGGTCCTGACTCCGCTCGCCCCACTCAACCCAGAGATTATCCTTGCCATCATCAATGCAGAAATCAACCCTCAAGCGGTAAGTCATTTATTTGCTTGATGTGTCTATGTGTGCTTGGTTTGTATGTGTGTGGAGGTTGATGACAGAGGTGTACGAAAGTCTACCTGATTCTTCAGGAGGCTGTCTGAAAGATGAACTATTTCTTTACTTCCTGACAGAATATATTTGAAAATCCTCAGATTTTGGAATTGTTATTGCCTTGTAACATCAATTGACAAATAAACATGTAGGATTTGAAATGGAAATAGAATTATAACTTTTGAATTTCAAGGCATGCTTAAAGGTAGGGGATACCTTTTACAGAACTCCCAAAATGCAGCAAAACATTAAATATGAACCTCAGTGGACTTGTTTAGGCCACTGCTGAGAAATTTGGAAGTCAGCAGTTATCTACAATTTGAATAATGCACAAAACTCAACTACTCAGTAGTTCTGTGTGTCAGCCACACTTAAGCCTTTTTGTTGCAGTCTTCTGTATTTTTTTTTATCTATAAACATAAATCTATAAGTATAAGAGCTGATGTAATAACATATAGAGTGTGTGGCAAGAATGTATATAGAAATGTTTGTAAGTTTTGATGAACTTTCTTCACAAAATATACATGATGGACACACATGCAGTGCATGGGTCTGCAAAGGTAGCCTAGTAATGTACTGGAATTTACGGTGAGCCCCGAAAAAAATTCAATTCAAAATCTAACGGTCAATAAAAATGTACTAAATGTTACCTTCCACTTTCAATACTTTATGGGAGTTTCTAAAATGATACTCTCTTCAACATACCACTGTATTTATACAACTCTTCATTTAAGGCATGCAAATGGGATTCCCTACCTTTAGTAGAAAACATACATTTGCAAGAATATGTAAATTGGGTGATTTATAAAAAAAAGCATTGGAAGTGGCTAATATTTTTTTTCAACTTTCTGCTGCTTGAAATGGAATTGTCGTTAATGGAAAAGAAACAAATTAACATATCAAGATGTATAACAGTTAAAATAGATTTTCAAGATTTTCACATATTTCAGCTGCTGGATATAAATGTAGCATTGTAAACATCAAAACATACAATTAAGAAATAACTTTAAGATGTTTAAACAATACTTTTCAAGCTACAATACCTATAAAAATAAAAAACAATTCAGAATTATCTTTAAAGTTTTGCAAGAAGTAAATGCTGCTAGTTAACACATTTTTTTTTTTTTAAAGCATCATCACTTACATATGTAAAAATCCTGCATTGAAATTCCTGTAATGTTTTTTAATTATGCAATTAAAATTGAATTGAATTGAAAGTGGCATATTTTTTTCCCATTTAGCTGCTGGAAATGGCAATCAGCGGTCAGTGGAATGAAACACTGTGCAGCGAGGAGGCACTCAAGCTGTTCTTTGTCAGCCCCGAGTCACTGAACCTAACCCTGATCCATGGAGTGCTGTGTAGCCTGGATTTCCAGCAGTCTCTGACAGAGCTGATGCAGGATAGCGCCTTCCAGATGATTTGGAGCATGGTAAGGGAAATCCCCCCCCCCTCCAGCTGGCCTTTTTATATTTGTGTGTATGTGTGTGTGTGTGTGATATGTGATAGTGTTTGTGTGTGTTCTTTATGCACAAGCTGCTATGTGGAGCACAGACTTCACTCTTTCAAGCTCTTGGGTTTGTGGAAGAATTCGAGCAAGCAAAGGTGTACCCCACAGATCTCACAGAGCAATGTGTGTAAGGATGTGTTTGTGTAAATATGTGCAATGTGCATGTATACATGTATCCTTGCTTCACACATCTGAGTTACAGGATAGCAGATGTGTTTTTTTTTTCTGTAGATATCAAGATTTTGCAAATTTCATATGTTTTCTAGATGATTCTACTGTGTGACATCATGAGCTTTTGTAACATTCCCATCAAGAAAAGGTAGCATGTAGAATTGGTGAAACTTTTAATAATAGAAAGTCATGACCTTTGAATGGATTGTTCCATTTTGCTCAAACTTTCACCACACAGGTCACTCATCATTTTTTTTTTTTTTTTTTTTTTGCAATAGTTGAATCTACATTCATTCATTGAGGGAAATCATCCCCTTTAATGTTGTTCTTTCTATTGTACGTGCTACTCTTTTTTGACACATAGATTGTGGATCAACTCTACCTGAGCATCATCCCAGATTTCACCATCCCAGGCCTGGACCTCCAAACACTCCTCCCTCAGATCTTCACCTTCGTGGAGACCCTGAACCCAGCTGATCTTCAAAAGTGAGTGCATCGATAGCGCATACACCCAACTTCTTATGAGAGTGCAGAATACTGTATGAGCTGTTATTTTTCACAATAGTTTGATTTTTGTGAATTTCGGGAATCCCTGTTGGTCCTCAAATTTGATCACAAGTGAAAATATCTCAGACTATTAAAACCGGCGTTAGTGCACATACATTGTACAATGAATGATAGCTGAGGTGTCAAAATTGTGAAAATAACATCTTGCGAAAATGTCCTTGACCTACTCTTTCACAAAAATATCTGCAGATGAAAATAATGGCTTATACAGTATCAGTTGAAGAGAGAGAGAGAGCAAAGAAAATCCAAGGAGAAGAGCTATTGAGCTATTCTACCCATTTGTTATACTGCAGCTAGTGATAGAACACAAGTCATATCTGATGTACAGTGTAATTACCCTGCCTATACAGAGGAAAAAGACTTATAAATGAATTGATATCATCGCACAAGAAATTGGGCATGAATTAGCCGACACGAAAACACTGATGATATGATGGTGAGAGGTACAATATTTGGCATGGTATTGAGTACTCAATCTTGGATGAGTCCGTCAAATAGCAGTAGTAATAGTCAAGGTCATTACCATGCCCATTTTCATTCTCTGTTACGCCAGAGACACCGCCCTGTTCTGTAGTGCTTTTTGTATAATAATGCAAACTGTCTTTCAATTTCATAGTTTATTTGTACCAAAGAGAAACAGATTAATTTTATTATGATCAATTGTTGTTATTGTCAATAATATCAATATTGTTATGATGATGATGATGATGATAGTGATTGAAGTTGTTATTACAGAGTTTGTATAAGAACTCATTATCTTCACTGTCATTAACCCGTTGAGGACGAGTCCCGAGTATACTCGGGCAGGTGTCTATGGGAAATGCGTGTTGTAGCAAAATCAGTCCGTCCTCAACGGGTTAACAGTATCAGTATCATAACCGCCATCATTGACAATGCTGAAGTTGTGCATACTCTACCTCTATGATTATACCACTACATGTACACTGTACTTTAAATCTACTACTACCTACAGTTATTTTGTATCATCACTTTTATTGTTAAGCAGGTTTGAAGGACACATCTGTGATTTCTTCAGTTGATAAGACCATGTAACATAATATGTAAAGGGCTTATTTTGCCACATTCCCATTGACCTTGAGTTAAAAGAATACAGTGTCACACATAAAATTGTTCTGCTACAAATGTATGTTTGCTCACACAGCTTGGAGGGGCTTCAGGCGCTGTTTGTCAATGAGACGTGGTACCAGGAAACCATCAAGCAACTCCAGTGGATGACGGCCCTCAACAGGATCCTGTCTGACAAGCTTATTATGCTTGAAGGTACAATCATTTGTCCTTGGTCCTATATCTGTATAATCATGATTGTAGTCTGTGCTCTCCCTTTATCACACTGTGTACATTTACACAGTTTTTGAGGTGTTGTCATCTATGGACCCCCAGACAAATACATCCTGTTTTATCTATTCTTCAGTCTCTATCTCTTTTTTTTTTGTCTTTAATAAATGAAAAAGAAGGGAAACTGACCAGAAATGTGTTATGCAACTGAAAAATGATAATTAAAGAAAATGTAATTCCGTATCCAGATGGAATTGTTAGCATTTTCTTTGCTAATTTTTCATTCTCTCTCATGAAATATTGCACAAGTTGAAGATATCAGAATATGTGAATTTGGTGAAAGTGAAGATGTCCATGCAAAATCATTGAATTTATTCTGTATATATAGTGAAATCTATTTCTGCATAAAGGAAGTTTGTGGCACCATCCTTAGAAACAGGTTACAATAAAAGTCAGTCTCTAAATTATGATCCCCCTTTTCTTGCCTGCAGGATGTGAGATACTTGCAGAAATACTGACTGTCCAAATTGTCTAAAATGGCCACCCAGGGGAAATGAAAAAAGTAGCCATTACAAACCCCTGTCAATAGTGGCCACCTGTCTATAACAGCCACATTGTTTGTCTCCCTTGGGCTTTGATGAAATGTCATATCATTAAAATTTGAATAATTGCACAGTACCGGCTGCAGATGCTTAAGGATTAGAACCAGCACTAACTGTCGAGCGAAAGCTCGGTGGTCTAGTGGATAAGACGCCTGTCCGGTGATCAGGAGGTCGTAGGTTCGAATCCTGCCCGAGTATGTGTGCAGATACAATAAGCTCACATGTTGCTTCTTTTCTGTCTCCCCCTTGCCCCCCCCCCCCCCTCCCGCCTCCACCCTTTTCTATTTTCCCTCTCTAGGCCAAGAAATCATCTTCCCCTACCTGGGCAACCTCTTGGCCGACGCCCCCGAGCTCCAACGCATCCTCCTCCAGGACTACCAGATTGCTCCTGGCCTCGTGGAAGCCATCTTCTCGCTCAGTCTCCAGCCCGACAAGGTACGTATCCATCGCGATGCCAATTTTCCGTCAAACTTGTACGCATTTTAGGAGGAAAACCTTTGTCTATTAAAAAGGATGAATACAATGAGAAGGAGGTGTAAAGCAAGGACTCTGTTCAAGGGTCTAAAACCATGACTACTCTTTCCATGTTACTAATATAATAAACTATAGACACTGCAGGGAAAACATGTGAGTTACAGTGTGTATGCTCAGTCTTGGGGAAGGGGCATTCAAATATATTAAGTTAATCATATTAGTACTTATGCAATGATTGACAGATAACATCGCCGACAGAATCTTAGTTTGGAAGGCTCTTGTTGTCATATTCAAGCACAGTCATCTGAAGAAAATTAGTATAAATGTTTTATGAAATACAAGCTGTAACATGTATGACTACAGTGTATATTTAAATATTATGAAACACTAAACTCTGAAGAGAAAAATAAAAAGGCACAGTGTCAATCAACAGAAAGGTGGTTTCTTGGACATTACCTTCAGCATTCATTTTATTATCAATGTCTCGTGTAGATGTTGGTATTCTTCAACATGACCAACCCTCTCTTGACTCTGTGCGCGAGTGGACAGTTCTCCGCCTTCTTCTACTCGCCCCTCAACCCGGACTTCGACGTGGCGAGTCTGGAGACGGCGTTCTGCTCCATCAACTTCGAGGACCTCACCATAGAGCTGAAGGAGATCAGCTCTTATGACGAAATCCTGGCACAGGTATGAACAAATGTCGTAGATGTGGCGAGTGAAGTTGACCGAAGCAATGAGGAGATATATGAAAATCTTTAGCATGTGATGTGGTCGTCGCTTCAGTCAATTTCTGGGTGCTCAGATATTGCAGAAGAATTAAGACTCTGTCTATGACCAAATGTGGAACAATGAGATCATCTCTAGTCATTCTTTTTTATTTATTTCATTCTCATGGTATGATTATGTGAACAGTTCTTGTTACTGTGTTCATGCTGAGTTCAGTGTAGATGTGACTTATCATATCATTTATCAAAGAAATTAATACACTGTACCTGTATGTGCTGTCCTGCCCATATTATGTACACTTGTATTTCTTTCGCTTTCTGTGAATTCAAATTGTAATTTTGATTTAAATGAATAAAATCCATTTCATTTTTTCCTCTGAAGTACTTTGTGTTTTTTTTTTCTCTCTCTCTTATGATGTTTGGTCTCAAGTACCAACTACTGATAGATCCCACTGTTCAAGTAGGGACCTTCAACTGGACGGCGTATGCCCTCAGTCAGGAGGAATGGACGGCAACCATCCAGCGCCTCATTGCGGCCCCTCCCAGCCTGACCTTTGACCCTGCATGGCAAAACAAGACGGTGGCCAACCTCTTGGCCCTGGCAGAGAGGCTGAATGCTGCCCAGCAGAGACTCATCAGTGCAGATGGCATGGAAAACCTCGCCAAGTGAGAACTCACTGCACTTTGCTTTTCCTCACAATCTGTCATATGCACACTATGTTTCAGATGATACAGTATTTCTGAAACTGTTGTGACAATGACGTGATATTTGCTCCTGCGACACTTGCTCTGGTCTTATTCTCTCCAAGGACTTAGGTTACAGGTAGGGTTAGGGTTGTGATAGGCTTTTTAGGTTTAGTTTGATGTGAGGATTAGGGTTAGGGTTATGTTTGTGGGTAGAATTTGTAAGTTTGGCTGTGCATGCAGATACATTCATGGGAGCCATTGTCGCAGGAACAAATAATGTCATGGAACAGTCGTAGTGTATGACATCCGTAGCATTGATGTAGTTACAGATCCTGCTATGACGGTCTAAGATGTACTGTAGGGAAAAAAAATGTGTGTAGATGAATGAAAATTGCTTAGTCATGTAGAAGTTCTGCCCAAGATAAATCAAGAGGCAGATCCTTTGAATGCTACATGTTGCTGAAAACTGTGCCGTATGAGCCACCTGGTATTATGGGTAGTGAAAGAAAATACCGGTAAACTTATGGGTCTCTAAATTTGGAATGCAGGACAGAGGGCGTGTAAAGACTCCTGGCGACAGTGTACCTCCTCGTGACTGATATGATATTTGTAAAACAGCAGAGGAGGGAACTTGATATCATTTTTGTGTGGAGGCTCATCCCCCACAGCAATGCTTTGACTTTTGATATACAATTTACATGTATCATCTCTTGATTCTTTACCTTCAGCTTGGCAGCACTCCTGGAGTCTGGTCTTCTGAACAATCAGCCCTGGGCCCTGGAGCTGGAGGCCGCTCTCCGGACGATGAACGCCATCGTCGCCTACAGCAACGACTACCTCCTCCGCCTGCCAGGTGAGCTTGGCTTTGCTCTGTAATCAGACATCCCTGCTTTGCATAACCAGATTTCATGGTTCATTTATCAGTTTATATATATTTTGTCATATAGTTTTAATATTCATAATATCTAACATTATTTCTCCTTCTGTCAATGTTTATTTCAGTCTTTCTTATATGGACTAATAATCTTCTGTGAAAACTTGATTTTTCATTTCGTTTTCATCTGCAATGCGTTAGTGAGTAAGCTTAGTTTCACGGTAATTTCATCTTTGATATATTTCTCCTGAATAGCTTTTGAGCACATTTGCCTATTCAGATATGCGAGCATGTGTATATAAGCTTTAATAGCTTCATGGTATTTTCATCTGCACTATCTATTCTTTGTGAATTTGGCTCCATTTTTTTCCTCATCACCCATATTTCTGCTCCTTTATTAGCTAATGTTCTCCTCTCCTTATCTGGAATATTCCTACTGTGGTGTAAGTTTGATTGCACCTTTTCTTATCTTGGATATATCTGTGTCTGCGTAAGCTTTGTATTGACCGTCTCAAGCTACACATTTAGTGATATATAGTAAGCCATTGATATAGTGACACTTATATGTTGTACAAGTATATACACATTATGTACACCATACTTTGTTTTGCCTTTGACTTTTCTCAGGGAGGAACATCACCCTTAATGACCTTATGCCGCCATACACTGCGACATACTTGGAGACAAACTCTGACCTCGCCCCCGATGTCATCACCCTCCTTCTCCACGCTTCGGTGAACACGGAAGCTGTGAGTGAACAGACTCCTTTGGGGTCCCCCGCCCCATTGCCCCCGTGTGACAAAACACCTGTTGCCACTACAGCGGTCTTTCTCCCCAGAGATGTATGGTGGCCTTGTGACCACTACTTAACTATGAGCGGTTACACACGGTCAAAAATTCGTCATTTGAATGATGATTCCAGTGAAAAATAATTCTAATGACGAATTTTTGGCACGTGTGGAAGCAAATTAGAATCACGAATGCTAATCACAATCACAAATTCAAATTCTAGTCCGGAGGTGAATTCCAGTGAAGTTTCACTCAAATTACGGTGCGAAATTTGCGTGTGTAATGCTTGACCTCCAAAAACATCTTTTGAGGGGCGGAACTTACGTGACCTTTCAAGCACTTCCGTAGATAATACGCGCTATAGAACCTCGTTGTTTTGATCGACAAGTCACCAAGGATTACATAACGCCTTCGCTCGAGAATTCGAATTCTAATCACAGTTTTCGAGCGAGCGTGTGTAAGGTCCGATAATTCTAAAGACGAATTGCAATCATCATTACAATTATGATTCAAGTTACGAATTTTCTCTCGTGTGTAACCGATCTATGTGTTTTAACTCGTTGAAGACTAGTCTCGAGTATACTCAGGCAGGCGTCTTTGAGAAATATGGGTTATAACAAAATCAGCTAAGGTTGTCCTCAATGGGTTAGATCATTGAGCTACAAAAGCAATAGGGCTTCTTCCACTGTCCCATTGTTGATTGTTCAGAGTATGCAAAGCATCATCACTTGGTATATCTGCGCTCTATGCAGTGATATGTACCATTGTGTACTCAGCATTCATTAGCATTATGTACATGCTTTTAAAGCATGTCTGCATGTCTATTTCAATTGAATAGATTTGCAAAAAGAAAAAAAAACAGCTACAAAATGTAGTCTTCATGTCCATCAATATCTGTATATTACATTAAATATCTTATGTGTTTTGTCAATTTAGAACATTCAATTTATGTTTTTTTCTTCTTCGTAGGCCTAGTCTATAGATTTTAATATGTCAATTGATTTTGCTGTATTGAAATTACAGTAACACACATACATGTATTTTTTTTTCCCCTCTCCCTATGGCTGTAGCACATTTGCCAGAGCTTTGGGTGTCGCTAGTGCAATTTCTGAACTTTATAACTTATTTTTCACAATCAACCTCCAACCAATCAGATCCTAGCCAGACAAGGGAACAGGACCTGGTTGGAGACCGTGTGTGCCGACATCGAGGATCTTCCCCAGCTCATCGAGATCCCAGCCGACATCGACTTGGAAGCCGCTCACCAGGCCCTCTGCTCCCTGGACGTCGAGGCCTTCCAGCTGGCCTACCTCCAGGACTTGCAGGAGGTCATTGCCGAAGTGAGTCCAACTCTAGGATACTGTTAACATGACATGGTCTGTGTGTGTGTGTGTGTGTGTGTGTGTGTGTGAATTTTGTGCTGTACCGAACTGTTGGTAATAGTCTAACATGCAAATATTTTGGGAAATATGTATTAAAGGAGACCTCCGGATGATTTTCAGAGTTTTACATTTGAACAACTATAAGTTAGTTATACTGAGGACAGAGTTTCAGAATTTGTGGTAATTGGGATGAAGAATAGGAATATTTTCAACATTTAGAGCAAATTGCAATGAACAAGGATGATGACATGGCAGAGTCACCATAAGAATGCATGAGTTGGGGCTCAAGGAAGCAGAACAAAAGAAGAAGGCATGCATAGATTATACACAGGTGAACTCGCAAGCAAGCGGTATTGTAATGGAATTACACTTCTACATTTCTGAAATATGTGAACCTCCTATGTCATCATCCTTGTTCAGTGTAATTTGTTTCAGGTTTTTCAAAGTATTGTTTCTCTGCTCAAGAACCACAATAAATTCCACAAATCTATACATGGAGTTGTCGATTTATGTACTACATGATGTGAAATTATGAAAATCGTCTGGAATGTCCCTTTAAATCACGAAAGAAAAGTATTCTCATCTGTATCACTGACGAGTAAACTTAACTGAATTCGGCAAAATACTTGAATGCACAAGAGTTCCAACTTTTACAGTACTCCCGGTAAGTCTTTCTTTGGGAGGGTTTGCAATCACTGAAGTGACTACCTTGTATAGCAACAACCTCAATGCTTAAAGCTGATTGGTTGTTACATACATGCTGCACCATAAATACCTACAATTGTTGTACAGTGTAGTTTCGGAATTGATTTCCATGCGCAGTGCATTATGAAACAGGGACCTACCCATGTAGTGGGTTGTTGTTGTGACTTCTTGTGGATTTACCATGGAAGCAAGTATATACTAATTGTTTCTCAGAAAAGCTCTGTTCAAATTTGGGCTGTGCTTTCTTATGAATTCTGCACTATAAATGGGAAAGTATGAAGTTTTTGACAGGTTGATTTCTTTGCCCACACATGTGGTGACAGATGCACTGTTTTATACGCTGTTGTACATGTATGTCAAGGAAGCACTGTCTCACAAGCAAAAAGGTACAGAAAGATATTTCTTCTGACTGTTCTTTTTTTTTTTTCCTCTCTCCTTTTTTTTTTTTTCCAGATCTCAAGCGGGAATGCAGTCAATTTCACTGCCCTCTCGCAGAACTTCCAGACTCTAGCCTTTGCAATCCAGTCCCTTATCGAAAACCCACCCAACCTGCTCAAATACAACGAAGAGTGGTTCGCGACAACACTGGGAAGGATAGCGGCTGTGCTGGAGGCTAACAGTGTCAACAACACTGCCCTCACGTGAGTGTCTTGTGCTTCCTTGCTTGCCTTGTTTCTTTGCTTGTTATATATTTTGGACATGCAACTAGATAGATGGAATGGCTTTGGTTGCTGTTTCTAGTTGTTTATTGCCTATTTTTCAGCTTTATTGTATGGTATGTATTTTATTTTTACATGTGTTTGTGTTGACTGTATTTGTTGCCATTTTCTTGTCGATGTGTGTGGTTCAAGTGTAAATGTCAGTGCATCTTCCAGAACACATCTCGTAGGGTTTTCATGACATGTGTTCCTGTGACAATTGCTCTCATGAAATATCTATGTGTTATTAAGAGCTGAACATGAATTCTACCAGCAAAAATAACCCTATCCCTAATCCTAATCCTCTCACATCATACTAGACCTAAAATCTTATCACGACCCTTAAACTCCAACCCTAAGCTCTTGGAGAAAATAAGACCGGAGCAGTTGTCGCAGGAGCAAAATGCTGTGTCACCATCCAGTAGACTACTACGTATTGCAAGATTAATTGATTGCTATCTTCTAATGTAACAACTCGCCAAAAGATTAACTCTGATCCTGAAATGAATTTGAGAAGATAAAGCTCTGTAGAAAGAGGACAAGTATACCAGCATGGTGCTGTTCAGTTACTTCTTACACATTTTCTCCCCCTCACCCCTTTTCACTTCAATCTCTCAAATCCCCACTCTCACCAACCACATGCAGGGACCCCGAATTTCTGAGCTTCGTCTTTGCCGACATACTGAGGCAGATACCCACGGAGCTTCTGAACTCTGAACCGGCTCTCCTCGTCCCCTTCAGGCTCAGCGACTACATCACGTCGGTGCTCATCGACATGCTCAAAATGTTGCAAGGTATACTGACGGATGGGCCTCCCTCTGTGTTATAGTTAATGTGCATATCCACGCCGTGCTCAAGTTAGCCTTACTGATTATAGAGAAGCATAAAACAAGAACTACAACACAATGAAAAACTAGAAGAGAATGGTAATACTCTGTGAAATGTCTTTAAACTAGCCATAAACATATTTGTAGTATTGGAAGGTTATGGAATTTTAAAGGTTCCGTGTGCTTCTCAACAACAGTGACATCAGTCTTAATGGGATGTGTACATTAGATTAGGGTATGATGTTACTCTTTTGGATGAGCACTTACCTGACAAAAATGTGAACACTAAAATTAATGAATATACAAAAAAGTAATTGCAAGTTTTACTGTGAAATATGAAAGGGGAGGGGAGGATAGTTAAATTTGATTTCGTAATAACTTTTTCGCAAAAATATGTACTTTATGTGTGTTTACGAAACTTAGTGTGCATTGGACCCCATTAAAATCAGCACTGTTTGAAGGGCAATGAACAAATGAAGTATATGAGTACATTGACAAGAGCAATCTGGTACAAACATTGTTCTGTGTTCCATTGGCATTAAAATTCTTATAATACATTTATTTATTCATTTTTTTTTCTTTTTTTAATCCAGGACAATCCTTCACACTTCCCACCCTTGATGAACTGTTTGTGAACGCCACCCACGTTCGTGAGCTTCTGGGCCAGAGCGACGTTGCTCCCGAGATCATTGACACCTTCCTTTCTCTCAGCATGCAAGCAGACAAGGTAGGAGGAGTTGCCATGGTAACCAGTTACCCATTCAGTGATTACTAAAATCAAATAAGACTATTTGTTAATGTGCAAGGGGTCATTCAGGCTACTTGATGTGCATACATGTACAATGTACTTGTATGTTAACAACTTTTAAAAACCTGTTTATAAAAAAGTAAAACTTTTGTTAGTTTTGATTTGTTTCCTATGTCACAGCAATCAAATCAAGTTTAATATCATTATTTGTTTGTTTTGTTTTGTTTTGTTTTGTTTAGTTCAGTAAAGAAATTGTTGATTTCTTGTATTTTGCTGTAATTTTGCAAGCATTTGTACATGTAGTTTATCTTGAAAAGGCAAAATATAAATACTGGTTATCATATCATTCTATGTTGATTTCATTACTTTATTTGGTTAACTTCAACATCATTTTATTTTGTGCTTCAGCAATACAAATTATTTTATAATTTGATTTCATTTTCATTTGAAAAGTGGAAATGTGTGAGAGGACTTGCCAGGTCACTAGAATACCAGTAACTTTTAAATGATGGAAGCTTATTTGCTTGACAAGTCTTTTCTTCTTTTTTTTCCCCTCCAGATGACCTACTTGTTCGTTACACCTAATGCCTTTGCACAGCTCTGTGCATCTGGCGAGTTTGCAACGTTCTTCACCCTGCCCCCAGACTCGCCCACCGACATCAGCGTGGTCGAGGAAGTTTTCTGCAGCACCAACGTCACGGTCCTGCTCTCCGAGCTGGATGATGTCCTCAAATTCACCGACATACAGAACGAGGTAATAATTGCATGTCTCAGAATTTACTGTGGTAAATCATTCTACACTTGGAACAGATTTTCAGAAAATATAAAGCAAAATAAATTCTGGTTCAAATTAAGTATTCTTGTGCTGAGTTATTTTTATTGTAACTGCTTGTTGAAGTGCCCTTTATCAATGTAAACAAATACAGATTATTCAGTGTTTTTGACTCATAGCAATGATGGAAACCATGGGCTTGCATACCATGACACCTTTCTTGCAATTGGGTTGGAGTCTCACCAATATCAAAATCAGGGGCATACATCAAAATCAGGGTTTATTTACATTCATTTGGAGAAGGACAATTTGTCAGTCAGTTGGAGTTTAGATGTAGATTCTGGTCTCCATTCAAGAGTAGCTCATAAAGCTTTCCTACATACACAATGTACATGTACATATGCAGTTCACTTGAAAATCCAAAGATAGTGTACTATCATTGCATATTTTAATGCAGTAGACTTTCTTTACTAGTACCTCCCATTTTGTTATTGCCAAGAAATTCCACCCCAGGAGTGATGAATGGTGAGAGAACATGTCAATTATTACTTTCAAGATATCATTGTGTTCAAGCTGCAATCAAGCTATGAATGAATCTAGAGGTGTGTAATCATGGTAGAAACTGGATGTATGACTGTAACAACAATAGGAGAGTTCTGCATGTTGGTGAGGTGCCAACCCTTTCATATCAAAATACAAACATGTGCATTGTGTATGACAAAAACTCAGAAAGTTGAAAAGGTGTTGGTGTAATATTCTCTCGTGGTAAATGATTAAAACGATCAAGCAGGTATCAGAATATAAGAAGTTTGTTGTAGTGCTGTGTGTACAATACTCATGTAGCTGAAGGCTTAGCGCACACCGAACGTTTTGAATTCGATTTATTTCCTGTCACTTGCAGATCAACAGGATCTTGTCCCTGGATCCCACCTTGCCGCCGTTTAACCAGACGGCCGCCATGCTCCGCCAGCAAGAGTTGGCAGCCCTCATCACAGCCTTCATCGTCGATCCCCCTCAGGTGGTCGTCGATCCTGCCTGGTGGTTGACCGTCTCTAACCGGACGGAGGTCATCCTGGCCCAGTGGCTGGCCAGACTCGCTGAACAGTCCATGTCTCCGGACACCATTCCTGGCCTTGACAGGTTAGCTCTACAGTTCTTGGAGCCTGTTTCATATTAAAAGAGTTGCGATTGATCTTCTTCTCAATTTATTGAGAGTACGTCCTTTTCATAAAGACAGTTACGCTCGATTTCAAGAAAAATGAAGCGTACAGGTTTACCTTTCAATAGATTGAGCATACAAGAAACTTGAGATCAGTTGCAAATTTTTTATGAAATGCAATTTGCGATTGATCGCAACTTATGCTCAAACTTTATGAAACAGGCCCAAGTCAATTTTTCTTGAAGTCAAGCACACATGTCTTTATGAAACAGGACTTGTGCTCAATATTGAATTTACGCTCAATTCAACAAGTTATACACTCAGTAAATCGAGCAGAAGATCAATTGCATCACTTTTTATGAAACAGGCCTCTGGTCTCCTAAATAGCACACTTATGTTATTCAGGACAGGACAATCAATCCCCCTTGACTACTCCGTGATTAGAATTATCCGTGGTGAAGTTTGTCTGTATCCTGTTGTCCCTCACATAAGGTACATTTTAGTAGTACATGGTTCAAAGTGAATTGCTCTTTTTGGAACTATGATGGGTCATCTCAAGAGTTTGCAGCAAACAGGAATCATGTATAAGTCTACCCAGTACATACATGTATAAGACTACAGTCAAACCAGTATACTCTGCTACACGTTTGTACCTTCAGCTGTATTAATAAGGGATGTAGTACATATTTAGCAATAAAATGTATTTGTCAGATCTATCATAATGACATCATCATGATTATATCACACCATGGTCTGTATCAGTTGTTGTTTTAATATTGCCATATTTTTTTTTGGGGGGGGGGCATACGGAATGAGATTTTTTTCTTGCCTCAGCAATCTATCAATCAAACAAGGCGGCTATTTTGAAAGTGAGGTATGTACTTTACATGTTTATGTGGAAAAAAAAAATGCTATTTTCTCTTGTTCTCTATGGCAGCCTTATCGCCCAGCTGAGGATGCTTGAAATGACTGGGGAGTCCCCACAGTGGTTCCGGACGATCCTGGCACAGCTGGAGCTATCCCAGTACGTCAGCACAGCTGTCACCGAGTGGCTGACTCGATCCAATGGTGAGAAGAGACTCACACATACATGTACCAGTGTAGGGCTCGGGTTCTCTTAGCTCTCTAGCACTCAACACCACCAAAAGCAGACAGGGCAGCACACGTGTTACTTGAATGGAGTCTTCTCCTGGCTAACTGCCTTGTAGCCAGTTTAATGGTCAAATAATTTGGCGTGATTTTACATGTAAATTTGAGTTGTAACATATAAATATTCAGATACAAAATCATCATAACCAAATATGCAAATGAGGAAACAAAGGTGAAAACTAAATATTCATAGTATGTAAATGGATGTGTAAGCTTGGGTGAGTTGGGCATGTCTTCGGCATTATAGGGACCGATTAGTGAGGGGTGAAAAGGCGGGAAAATGTCATGTGATGTGTGGAGTGTCTGTGATAGGTAGGGTGCATGGGTGCGTGTGTGGATGTGAATATGTACGTGTATGTGATGTGGGCTGATGTATTGGTGTATAGAGGGATGGTATATGTAATAACCGAAGGAAGGATACACTGCTTATTAAAATGGTTCAAAGTAAATCCCTACACCAGGACAAAAAAAAAAATAATCATATTGTCATCCCAATGACTTAGAAATCATGATTGCGTTATCCAATTGTAATGTCCTCACTTGTTTCCAGATAAAAAGTAAGAAATATATGATACTTTTTCTGTAAAAACTTTAGGTATTACCTGTACATGTAGCTTATAACCACCTGCTGTCTGAAGTTTATTTGTAAATGTTTTGAAATCTATTTTGTTTTGCTTGTTCTTAGGAAGGATGTTATTGAGGTGATCTTTGAAAGCTTGGATGAAGTAAGACAAAATAACACAAAGAATGATAGTTATTGCTATTTGTTAAATATTCATCAAATGTATACACACACACACACAGGCACATTCAATCATGCACATATTCACCACAACAGTAGATCACCGTCAATTTTACGACAGGATATTTTTACATCTCATTCCAATGAACAGGGACAGTGCAGATGCTGCCCACATTTGAGGAACTGTTCCCAGATCCAGACATCATCAGGCAGTTCCTGGCCGAGAGCGGTCTCCCCGTGGAGGTCATCGAGGGATTCATGGGCTTAGCTCCTCTGTCCGATCAGGTATAAACTATCAGTGATGCTGTTGTTGACCTGTCACCTGTCACAATTCACCTGGAAATGTGCCAAGTACTTTTCTCTCCGTGATGGAAAATGAGAGATTTACCCTCTAGCTAGTGAACCAGCAGCAGCTGATCCTCTCGAAACATCTGAGAAACATGCATGTCATTGAATTTGCTTTCTATGTATGCATTAATGTCTAAATATTTTCAAATGTTCATATGATTCACTGATATCTTGAATGTATTTCTTTTATCCTTTGTTACTTATTTTCATCACCATACTTTTTTTTTTTTTTTTTTTTTTGCAGTGGATCAATCTTTTCTTGACCGAAGAACCTTTTGCAGCCATCTGTCAGACCAGCCCCTTCCAAGACGTCTTTGAGCAGACGGTCAATGCCACGGTCGACGTCCAGTCCATTCAGACCGCCCTCTGCTCCATCAACCTGACTTCCATCGACAGCGTCCTCTCCTCCATTTTCATGTCGAACAGACTGACCATTGAGGTAACGCCCTGGTCAAATTTTGACCGCCTGATATTTGGGGTCTGTGGCAATAGTTTGTTTGTATCTCTCAGATGATTGCCTGATGATGGCAAAATAAAGTGCATTCGTCAGAATAAGAAATGTTTCAGTGCATCATGATGTGCATGTACTGTATAAGCTTTAATTTTCACTTACAGATAATTTTGCAAATGAGTAGGCCGTGGACATTTTCGCAAGATGTTGATCTTTGCGATTTTTGACACCCAGGCTATCATGAGTGCACCGTTTTCTGTCCGTTTGAGATATTTTTGTGTGTAGTTAAACTCACAGTCCAACGACAATGATTTGCGAAAAATTAACCCTCACTATAAAAATGACAGCTTGTAAAGTAGGCAGTTCAGAAATAAGATCTAAGGCAGACAGCTGAGTTCTACCCAAAGTTCAGAGGTCAGGAATCAGGTGGGGAATCTTCCCTTCAAACAAAATGTTTTGCCATCTCTGTACAGAAATTTCATTGAGACATACATTGTAATACAGTGCACTCCCATTATAACGAACACGGTTATAACGAGATTCTGATTACAACGAAGTAAAAATTCAGGCAGTGATAATATCCATTCTATTTTTTTTATTGTTTATTTGTTCGGTTATAACGAAATTTCGATGTAACGAAAGAAAACTGCTGGTCCCGAGGACTTCGTCATAACAGGAGTCCACTGTACATTGAAATCATTTATATGATACTGTATTCACATGTTCACAAGTATTAAGCTTTATTTCTGTTTGTTTGTTTGTCTGTCTGTCTGTCTGTCTGTCTGAATGTCTCTCTGTCTGTTGTCCTCTTTTGCCAATAGCTGGTGCAAGTTCTTTTCAATCTGCCCGATGTGGAGGTTCAGCT
This sequence comes from Diadema setosum, assembly GCF_964275005.1. Taxonomy (NCBI): domain Eukaryota; kingdom Metazoa; phylum Echinodermata; class Echinoidea; order Diadematoida; family Diadematidae; genus Diadema; species Diadema setosum. Next base: position 14,639,068 of record NC_092694.1, read on the forward strand.
GGCCATCAACATCAGCCAAGAGGCCTCCCAGATCATCCAGTCCCTGATAGCGAACCCCTTGCAGTACAGCACCGAGTTAGCCAGGTTTGATGCCCATTTTTACCATCCTTATTTTACCTTTAGAATGCATAGTTTGATTTTTTTTCCTGTTTGGAAGCAAAAAGATATTCACTTTAATTATAGATCTTGCTCAGTGATAGTCTATTTTGCTGTGATCAGCTAATGATTTGCTGTATCAAGACATGTCTAAGACTAGAGCACAATTTATGGAGAAATACAAATGAGAGTATTAATGCATTGTAGAGTTTTATAAATCCAAAAGTATTTATGAGTACATTCTCTAATACTTTGCATACATAATCTTACTTATTAACATTTTGAAGGCTAGTCAACCCTAGTAGAAATGCCTGAAGTACATGATTATACTTTTTTTTAGTTGTGTATAAATTTAGTTTACCTCTCTGTTCTCACATCTCATGTTTGATTTGTATATAATGAAAAGTTTACTGTATACGCTGTTATTTTTGCCTGCAGATATTTTTCACGAATTAGGAGGTCATAGACATTTTTGTGAGATGTTGTTTTCGCGAACTGATGCCGATGCTAAGTTAAACATAAATGCACTAGTAGCCTACAGCTGTAGTGCATGGAGACATTTTCGTGTGTTGTTAAATTCATGGTTCCACTGTGATTCGTGAAATCCGCAAAAATTAAACTGTCGCAAAAATAACAGCTTTAATAAACAGTATTGTTTGAAGTTGTCCATATCTAACCCAACAACTGAAAAACTTTTGATAGTAGTCATATCAATGGATATGTACAGTATTGCTGGTTTTTCCTCACTTTTGTATGCCTCCAAGTGCTTACATCTCTCCCCTTTCTCTCTCTGTTATATATCTCTCTCTATTATATATTTCTCTCACCCCTTCTCCTATATGACAGAATCACTGAAATACTACAGGAGCTTGTTCCGGACCTGGACGTGAGCGTGTTCCAGAGTTGGTTGGGACAGGTGCAGCTCACGGACTACATCAACGAGGCCATCGCTAGTTGGATCATGGGAAATAATGGTGAGAAAGAGATTCTATGGCCCAAATTCACGAAGGTGGTACAATTGAAACCTTGGTTTAAACCATGGACAATTCGTATGGAGCGCCAAATGTTGCATGGCCTATTTTGAAATGAAATCATAGCAAAATTTATTCTTTTTTGCTTTATTGCTTATCTACTTTTTATTTGTGCAGTCATTCATTTGTTAATCTATTTATTTGTTTAACTATTGAGATTTTATGTATGTATGCATATATTAATTATTCAATTATTAATTTATTTAAATGTGTATTTGTATATTTTGTCATGACAGGAACCGTGACTAGCATCCCCACGTTTGAGGAGCTGTTCCCAGACCCAGACATCATCAGGCAGCTCCTGTACCAGACCGGTCTCCCTGCAGAGGTCGTCGAGGGATTCCTGCAGATGGCTCCTCAATTTGATCAGGTACAACCTTGTATGTGTACATGGTTGGATCCACACAAGTGCCATATACTGTAAATGTACACTGTCTTGTATACACTGTATGATATGACAAATTTGACCACAAAAGGGGTTCAAGTGCCATACAGTCCTTCATCAACTTGATTAAATTAAAAACTTTCCAATAATAGCTCACTTGTTACATGACAAAAACTATTCTTGAAGTTGTGAATAAAATATCCCATAATTTCTTATTATTTCCTTTGTATTTTTAGAAAGGTTTAATTGCAAATATCTCAAAATAGCAAGGATGGAGTTAATCTATGTTGTGATCAAACTCATAATTATAAAGAAAAACAAATCAACAAACATAGAGTGGAAAGAATAATCTCTTTATGCACTATATTGTATCATTCTATGTACACCCTAACTGGGATGAAAGGTAACTGTAAGACAGTATGTCACAGTCGGAGTAATGTCATAATGGAATGTGTTGCTCCAGAATGAAACTGTCTTCATTATTTAGTACAGTACATGAGTGTAGGTGTAAAGAGAACGTGTGTGTCTGCCTTTAGATGTTGAGGATGTACAATACATACTTCTCAATTTTCTCCAAAATCATAGACTTCGGAAGTTAGGCTGTAGCAGACTGGTTGCATCACTAAGAACTGAGCATGTGAAAACCCTTGCCAATTGAAATGTCAGTGCACATGTTACATGCAATACAGTGTACATTAAATATTGTATTTCGGTCAACCATTTTGTTTGCAGTGGGTCAACCTGTTTGCCAGCCCGGACCCACTGACCGCCCTGTGTGAGACCAGCTTCCAGAACGTCTTTGAGCTGTCCCTCAACGCCACAGTGGACATTGATGCCATCCAGACCCAGCTCTGCTCCGTCAACCTCTCCTCCATCGACGACATCCTCAGCACTATCTTCATGTCCAACGTCCAGATCATCGAGGTGCGCCAGAAGTTCTTTTTTTTGGGGGGGGGGGGGGGGGACAGGGATGAGACACATTGGTCCGAATTTACGAAGGTGGTACAATCTTTGTCCATGGTTTAAACCATGGACAAAGACTGTAGTTTTGTATGGGTCGCCAAGTGTCGCGTGACCTATTTCGTTAGGAAATCAGTCATTCTGTAATGAAATGAACATTTCATCTAGATGAAATGGTCATTTCATCAATGAAAGATTGTACCACCTTCGTGAATTCGGGCCATTGTGATATTTTATACAACTACATGCAGAGGCAAAGCACAGAGTTATCTATTATGAATACAATTAAGGATGAAATTACTTGTAAGGATAGCAAAGTGAAGTAGATGAATACTGCAAGGAATGATGGCATTACTTGTAAAAACAAAAGTAGCATTGCTCCTCCTGACTAATGTGAACAATTTTGTGTACAATATTTACCATAGATGTTGTACACAGCAACTTGTTTGCAACACTTATGGAAAAAGTAGAAGTACAATTTGTACACATGTATTTCAGTCTTTCATTTTGTCATCTGCACTATAATGTACGGATGGGGGTCTTGCCATGCCATTTACGCACTTGGGCGAGATAACTTTATATCCGCAGCATTTTTTTTTTTTTTTTTCTGACCGAGGCGTTATAGATAGGACCCTGGTAATAAGCCGGGTGTCAGTGTAGTGGGGTGGAGCATGTGTGAGCTGGAAAAGAGCAGGTGTGGATGGATCAATTCTTAAAGAGTAAAATGTGTGCCTTGTAAGTCACAGTTTTGATTCCAGTGACCAGATCATTGACAAACTGTCAAGCACTTTAACCACCTTGACAAAATGGAAAGCTCATAAATGATTTTGTCTACATCACTATCAGCATCAACTTCGTTCCTCTCTTTCTTTCGCTTATCATCATCATCATCATCATCATCATCATCATCATAATCTCAATCATTAATATTGTTACCAACAATTTATACAAGTCAATGTACAACATTTTTTTTTTCTTCTGTATTCTTGTTTCATTCCACATCAGATGGCTCAGCTCATTTTCAATCTACCTGAGGTGGATGTTCAGATCGCCATCAATATCAGTCAAGAGGTGGCCCAAATCCTGGCATCTTTAACCGAAAATCCACTGGAGTATACCTCAGCACTTCAACGGTACGTGGATTGCCCTGCAATTGTAAAATGATTTCATCATCATTAACAGTGGATGAATGGCAATACATATTGCTGGCTTTATTTTGTGATCAAAGAGATAAATGCAAATATAGTTACTGATTGTCTTCCTTAGCCATGCCTTTTTTTTTGTGAGTAGATGGGGACTAATCAACAAAGATAACCTACAATTTGCATTCCATTTGATATTGTTCATGATGGGCCAATTTTAGGTAGCGTTGCTTGCTTGTGAGTTTGGAGATGGAAGTAACGCTAGACAAAGTTCAGTATCTCCAAAAATGTTGCCATTTGCAAAATACTGTAATTTTGTAATACTGCAAGTAGCACAAAATTAAAGAAAAGAAAAATCCACACAGCAAAATAACGCTAAAATTCTGTATAATCCTCATAAGATTTCTATTTTGTCACTGTGACAGTTGGCTGGAATGTTTGTGTAACTTTTACTTGAGTTGTTGATACTTTTTAAGCACTAACTACAACCAAGACTTCACAGAAATAAATAAAATGCAAGTGAAAAGGCTGTAAGAGCTGTTTAACAACCAAAGGACAGGGGTACATTATGGGTAGCCAATACCAAAGGATCAAGAACCAAAATGAGATTCTTTTCTTGTTTTAATACTGGTATTTATAGCAATTGACAGCTTGATGCTACTATATTAATCATATCAAGAGGCCAAAGTTGAACATCATCTTGTCACCAGAAAGGAATTATTTTTTCTTATTTCACAGAATCGTGGACTTTCTGCAGCTTTATGCCCCTGAACTTGACCTGAGCGCACTGGAGAGCTATTTGAGCCAGGTCCAGCTGATGGACTACATCGAGGAGGCTATCGCTGGCTGGCTGTCTGAAAACAATGGTGAGTTGGAATGAGTAGATACTGACCTTGTCTTTTTAACCCGTTGAGGACGGGCTGATTTTGCTACAACACACATTTCCCATTGACACTTGCCTGAGTATACAGCTGTACTTGGGACTCGTCTTCAATGGGTTCTCTGCTGATGTGGTCGGCATACTGTACAATTGTAAATGTGCGGAATGTTAGTACAGTCCACCCTCTGTTATCTGGCCATATCGGGACTGGCGCCCGTCCGGATATTAAAGCGACTTGGCCAGATAAGGGAGAAGCTACCGGTATGTTTTGGGGCTTTTGAGTACATATCAGCTGCCAATCCAGTGATAGCTACATGTACATACTTATATAGACCATTAGTAAGGGCATTTAGACCAAGTAGTACAGGACTCTATATGCTGACATACATATAGTCCTATATTTCATCACTTTGCCCCACAATGAATCAAAGTGATGTTTAATTTGACTCGGATGCTCCTTCTGTATTTTCTATCTGGACCATGATCTCTTTCAATTCCTGTCTGCCACGTCTAGTTCTGTTTTCTTCCACCTGTTTTAATTTTTGTTTGAAATACTTTGATTACATATTCGCTGAGGAATTTGTGCAACAGAGGGAAAATCCATCTGAAATCAGGAAAGTGTTCGCTGCATTCTGGGCACAGTACTTCTAAGTTTTCACTTGCAAAATCTGAATTCCATACCTGGGAAAGCTGCAGGTCACAAAGTTCATGCGGTAGAGTTTGCATTATTATAGTTTACATGGGTAGATTGCATAATTAGATTTAACTCTGCTCTTCTTTCACTACCCTGCAGTTTAAAGGGCCCCAGCATGTAGCTATAATTTCTTATTCTTTTTTTTTTTGAGTTAAATATACTTATTTACAGTATATTTCATTGGTTGATTGCGTCTTTTTTAGTGAACATTTTTGCATATGTGTTTGTATTTACCAGGAACAGTGACTAGCATCCCCACGTTTGAGGAGCTGTTCCCAGACCCAGACATCATTAGGCAGCTCCTGTACCAGACTGGTCTCCCTGCGGAGGTCGTCGAGGGATTCCTGCAGATGGCTCCTCAATTTGATCAGGTATCTTTGGATCTGCCCCCATCTCCTTTCCTTCCCCTCTCCCTCGCTCTTTACCTCATCCCAAACCAATGAGACCTGACTGCTTTCAGGAGTACATTATGCCCACAGTATCCAATTTCTGTTACCTATAAAGCTCTTTCACCTCTGATTTTCACTCTTCAGTTTTTTCATATTTGTTTTTCATGCAAGCTCAACAAATCATACATGTATGTCCAGTAGAATGTTGTAAACAATAGCCTGTAGGAAAAATAAAGTAAGGCAAAACCTGCTTGAATCTTCTGTGATATGTCACCAAGATATTGCAACTGTTTAGAATATTCCCCTTACTGAGCCTATAACTTTGGTAGTTTTAAAGATACTTTTAACGATGTATAATATTATGTATTCTAACTATTTGTTATCAAGGTTGGAGATCTATCACCACTTTTAAGTGAGGCATGATGATGATAATGATAGTGATCATGATTAAGATGATTATGATGATGATGCCGATAGTGATCATGATAATGATGATATTCCCATTGATGATATAATGATCGTGTTCTCATGTATCAAGTGTAGTTCCTACGCAGTTGGCACTATTCTCCTAATTACCATCACAACCCTAAAGTATCTATAAACACATGTAAACCTGGATCTCCAGCATGATGGTCCATGAGCCTTTACAGAATTGCTTTAATTCTTCAGGGCATTGTGTAATATTGAATATGCAGAATTTCATGTGTGGATATAGAATGTCTAATCATCTACGTGTTGTTATGTGTGCCCACATTTCCCCATTGACCTGTGAATTCAAATTGTGATATTTTTGTTTTGTTTTTGTTTTTGTCTTCACTCTATCTGCATATTTTTGCAGTGGACTGCGCTGTTTTCTAGCCCGGACCCTCTGGCCGCTGTCTGCAATTCCTCTAGCTTTGCAGACATCTTTGATCAGTTTGTGAATGCTTCAGTGGACATCCAGACCATCCAGGCCCAAATTTGCTCTGTAAACCTCACATCCATCGATGATATCCTCAACTCCATCTTCATGTCAAACAGGATTGTTGCAGAGGTATGTCTATCTTCATTAAACTTTTTTTTTTTTTTTGTACTAAGTTGTTTATTTTTATCTGTAGTTATCTAGTGTATAATCATATTGAAAAATTTAGGGGGAGTATGGATGTTATAGCATGAATATTATACCATTCTTTTTGTGTCTGAGTAAGACTTGAATTGTATCTAATGCACAACATGATAAGTATGTGAGAATCTTTTTCTTCGTCTTGATTCCAAATCTTGGCCAGTTGTACTTTATTTCCAGAGTTTCTTTATTCAAAGTTATTTTGTGTGTTTACTACACCTGTATATTCAATCAGAACTTATTCAATGACTAGTGAAGATGGATGGGACGGCCTATGTATTAATGTATCATTTTGTTCGCTTTTTTTCTCTCTTTTGTACAGAAATGCAAGGTGTTATACGTTGTACTTGATATCATTCTCATATTTTTTCTTCTCATTATTATCCTTCCTTTGACAGTTGGTAAAGGTCTTCTTCAATGTTCCTGAGGTGGAAATTCAGCTGGCAATCAATGCAAGTCAGGAGATTGCAGAAATTCTTGGAAGTTTCCTTTCTAATCCCTCACAGTACAGCATTGATTATGCTCGGTATGTCTAATATTATGAACACTGTCAATTTTCATTTTCTGGAATTGTCAGGTTTATCGATTTATCGATTTGTGCATTTATCAAGAAAATTTCTACTACATATTTGTGTTTCAGTTTTGTATTCCCCCGCCATGAGGTGTCATTAGAGGCATTATATTTGTCTATCATTAATTTATCAATTCATTATTTTGATAAATATTGCAACTTATTGTTCTACTAGCAGAGGAGTTACCATAATTCTAATCAGCCAAGTGTTTGTTGCTGTTAATACCATCAGTTTTCCTTGGAATAGTTTGCTGTTGCTGAAAGTAGTTATTTCCAATTTTGTTCCACAAAAGAGTGCAACTTTCCTAGTGATTGAAATGTATGGATGTACAATGTGTAAGAGTGGATATGTTTTGCTGGTTAGACAGATTACCAGTTCAAGGACACAATGCTGATTTGCTCTGCTTTGTATTGATACTTTTCTGTGACCATGTTTGTGCTTGTGTGCTATTGTACACTGTGAAAAGTGTAGGAAAACTGTAGCCCAACCGGACGCCGTGCGAAGCACGACGATTTAGTACAGCGACAGGGCTGTGTATAGTAAGGAATACTGTAGACTCTGCCAGAGCAGTAATGTCGCCAGAGAATGACATGACCCTTTCACCAAGACGCATCTCTACTATTTTTGTTTTCTTCTAATATGTGTGTTTAGGATTGTGGAGCTGCTTCAACAGTTCCAGGTCCCAGGACTCAACGAGACCTGGGTCCAGAACTGGCTGGCCCAGGTCCAACTCATGGAGTACGTCAACGATGTCCTCACCCAGTGGATCATGAATGCAAACGGTGAGAAAAAGGAAACAAGAAAGGAGAAAATCATACACTTCATACTGTAAAAGTGGAAATTTTCACGGTGTTTAAATTTTCGGGCATTTCGCGCAACCAAGAATTACCGCAAAAATAAAAGCACGCGAATATTTTTTCTAGCCATATGTTCCTGTGCGTGATGTCTAGATTCCGCGGAATTAAAAACACACAAAACTCTTCTTACCTGGCCAAGCGCGAAAAAATTAATCGTGCAAAAATATCCACTTTTACAGTAGGAGATCTTTTTATACCCCCGCCAAACGAAGTTTGAAGGGGGTATATAGGAATCAGCGGACGGTCGGTCGGGCGGTCGGGCGGTCAGGCGGTCGGGCGGTCGGGCTGTCGGTCCGTTGCAAATCTTGCGTCGCGAACTACTTCCTCAGTTTTCAACCGATTCCCATAAAACTTGGCACAGATGTGTGCCTTGGGTTGTAGATGTGCAAGATGTATTTTTTGACAGTACCCAAAAGTACGTTGCCATGGTAACGGCATATTATGGGCGAAAATGGGTACAAATCTTGCGTCGCGAACTACTTCCTCAGTTTTCAACCGATTCCAATAAAACTTGGCACAGATGTGTGCCTTGGGTTGTAGATGTGCAAGATGTATTTTTTGACAGTACCCGAAAGTACATTGCCATGGTAACGGCATATTATGGCCAAAAATGGGTACAAATCTTGCGTCGCGAACTACTTCCTCAGTTTTCAACCGATTCCCATAAAACTTGGCACAGATGTGTGCCTTGGGTTGTAGATGTGCAAGACATATTTTTTGACAGTACCCAAAAGTACGTTGCCATGGTAACGGCATATTATGGGCAAAAATGGGTACAAATCTTGCGTCGCGAACTCCTCCCACAGGTTTTGATCAATTTTTATGAAATTAGGTACAGATGTTCATCTGAATATGTTAATGTGCAAGACACATATTTCTGCAGTGGCAAAAAGTGCGTTGCCATGGTAACAGCATGTTATTGGTAAAATATAGGGCAAAATGCTTCATGGCAAAACTGCTTCATCAGTGTTCTTCTAATTCTCATGGAATTCATATTGAATGTTTGTCTTAGGATATAGGTCAGCATGACACATTTCTTGACAGTGACAAAAAGTATGTTGCCATGGTAACAGCTCACATATTATGAGCCAAAATGATGGAAAATTTTGTGTTGCAAACTACTTCCTCAGTTTTTGCCCAATTTCCATGAAACTTGGTACAGATGTGCCAAAGTGTGCCTTTGGTTGTAGATGTGCAAGACGCATTTTTCGGCAGTACCCGAAAGTACGTTGCCATGGTAACGGCATATTAATGGCTGAAGATCAAGGAAAGATCTTGCGGATTTAACTACTTCCTCAGTTTTTTGACCAAAGCTTATCAAATGTTGTTTTGACCAAAGCTTATGAAATGTTGTTTGGCGGGGGTATAACCAGTCGCTGTAGCGACATTTCTAGTTTTTTTTTGTCTGAACCCTTTTGCATGTAGAGTTTTCTTGCAATGCTTTTCTACATACTCCTAAAGTTTAATAGCAGGAAATTTCACACTTTTGCATAAGTGTAGACAAATAAATTACATGTGTAATTATTGTATTCATGGACTTTAACCCATTGAGGACAGGCTAATTTTGCTACAACACGCATTTTCCATAGACACTTGCCCGAGTATACTCAGGATTTGTTCTCAACGGGTTAATGGATTTCTGCGGTATAGGGGTGACATGAGCCGAGCCAAGAAAGACACACAGGTTTTATTCTTGTGCCCTTGATACACGTACATGTATGCACACACAAGCACACAGAGAGACGCCGTCAGTATAATCAACTTTTCATAGGTTGTTTGATGGAATACCAAATGTGCCTTCTTGATCCCAAACTATGGAGTGATAACTCAGTTGATGACACAGAGCTGTAATTCCAGTGCAAGACAGGAAACATTGAATAATTGTATCAAATTCTAGCCGAGCAACTAAAGTGTCTTTAGGGTGGCCCCTGAAAATGTGAATATCGTGGATCTAAATTTTGTTTCCCGAACTCTCTTTGAATAGATGATTTATCCAAACACTACAGACAAAAATGTAGAGCAGAGTAAAAACAAAACAAAACACGGATGCACTCATGGCGGTTAATACAGAGACTAATACAACCACCAATATTTAGCTGTATTACAATTTTTTTTTTGCTGCTGTCGCAGTTCTTTATGTTGTGTTCTCCATTGAAAACTTGAGCAATCAATAACAACATCTTCTTGATTGTCATATCGCTATTTATGTGCTGTGTGCCTTGTGTCCCAATATGTGAATTCTGTCTCTCTCATTGATCTCTATGTATGTTGCATGACATGCCCAGTACTCCAAGCCTGATACCATTTGTGTCTCTATACCCCTCTTCCAGGCACTGCGATGCCGGTGCCCACGTTTGGAGAGCTCTTCCCCGACCCCACCATTCTGACTGACCTCCTCCGCCAGCTCGGCCTCCCCGAAGACATGATAACAGCCTTCCTGGATTCGGCCATCCAGGCTGATCAGGTGAGTGAAAATCCATGCTGGATTCTAAAGAGGTTGATTTTAATCAAATTCAGTGACTAAATTTGCTCCATGGACTAAAACAAGTGTGTGAAATAAGCATATTTTGCATGTTATGCACATGCTAGTGTTGGTTTGTCTTGGGTTGTTCGGTAGCTTATCCGAAGTGTCATGTGCATTTACTCAAGTGTATTTTCCTTGGACTAGATTTTTTTAAAAATCTGCTAATTTGATCTCTAGTGAACCAGTCTTTCTGCAAATGAAATTGTGATGATGACTTGGCATGTACATCGTTCACATCAAAATATTGCAGTATTTGTAATAACCAAGCTATTGTAATGGCTTACAAGGAGAAAGAGAATTTAGGAGTTGCACTGTAAGTAGATTTCTGACAGAAATGTGCATCTGCTGTAAACTCCAAGAGTGTCATATGCCTCCAGTCATGAAATTTAGTAATCACGAAGCATCGCATTCCTCTCTGATGCTATCGTTACATAATAGTTGATACTCACATGTGTTACATAATTTTTACACTCTGTACACTTGTTGCTGCATGATGATTTCCTTTTTTGGTGTAATTTACTTCGCAAATCCATCACTGGGAACATTCTTCCACTTGTTATCATCCCTGATTTCCTCCAGTGGAACCAAGTGTGGATGTCGGAAGATCCTCTGAAGACCCTCTGCGAGGCCGGTCTCCTCCGGGACACCATCGCCGTGGCGATCAACTCCTCCGTCACTGCCCAGGCCATCCAGGACAGCATCTGCTCCGTCAATCTCACCGACGTCGACGACCTCCTCAGCTCCATCTTTGACTTGGATGCACTCATCATTGAGGTCAGAAACTGAGGAAGGAGATTTTGAAAGTCATTTAGAGCAGCTTCAATCATTATTACTTGTAGTTCATTTCTTTTGCAGCGGTTATTTTTTGTTTATATCGTTCTGTACATATTCATCACCAGAAAGTCTAAGCATAATCGTAAAAAGAATTAGTACATGTATATGAATTGTGTGATAGAAAAATAATTGATTTTGCTAGGTTAACAAATGTGATTGTTGTTATTAATGTCCTCCTGTAAGTACACCTTGTACAGTACATTGCACAAAAACAAAACAAAACAAAAACCTCTAGGAGTGTTTATAGAAGCATAAAGTCAGTAACATATCAGATACAGTGACAGAATAAGATGTGGTTATACTGATCATGCTGTCATGTCTTGAACGTTCTGCCCTTACAAACATATAGACTATCTACAGTAGATATGAATATCTGATATATTCTCACAGGCATGATCATTGTATGCTATAAGATAACAATTTTGAAATTTGTTTCTCCAAATCGATGCTCTTTAAAATCCAATAAAGGACTGCTGTGCTTGCTTTCTTGATGAAATTTTTCCATAAAACCACTCTACTATTGAAGTTTGAATGTCCTGCATTGACTCAATGATCGTACCTTGGTTGTAGGTATCTCGTATCCTCTTCAACGATCCTACCCTGGACTGGGAGGCGGCCCTAAACCTGAGCAGACAGCTCTCGGAGAACCTCCAGCAGCTGTTGGCTAGCCCACCCACGACTGCTGAGGACATCGAACAGTGAGTGAACAGAATTCAAAAGGGTTAAGTCATTGTTATGCCGCGCACATAACTCTCTTAGTCCCACACATTAAAGCTCACCGTGGTTTATAATACCACATCCCTACAAACTGTAGGTGTACTTTCCTCAATGAATGACCCAGGTAGATGACTTAAAACATACTGTTGCTACTAGGAAATAGAAACTATATAAGCCTGTAATCCGTGTTGTACAGTGTATCTTCATGACTGCAGTGTTGTTACGTCTGAGTGGGTCTGTAGCTTTGCATGTTAGTCAAGGGTTGGGAATTACAATTTAACTTCATGCCAGTGAAATTGTGTTTCAAATTGGCACATTTAGTCAGAAAGAATTTCACAAAACCTTTCCACTTAGTGGATAGGCACTTAGAGGGCCGAAGAAATTCAAGGATCTGAATTTCACTGTATACAATGTATCTCACCTTTTGCAAATGATCAGATGGAACCATTTGAAAACATTAAAGTTGTCTCAGTCAGAGAAAAATCTACAAAAATTTGCACATTTTAACAAGACCCAAGAAATTTAGCCTTCGAAATTGTGTTGCCAATTTAATAATCATTTTATCGATGAAAATTTGAAAAAATTGAAAATTTGAAAATTTGAAAATTCTGCAACAGACAGCAAGAAGCTTGAATAAACTAGAAATTTCTGCTCATCCCAATGAAACACTTAGAAAAATAATAAAGATTACAATTATATGAAAGATATGGTATCAAACCACAGAAAAGTGGTTCCTAATCCTGGGACTTCTCGAGAACAAAGTCTTTAATCATGTTCATTTTGCTGAAGGTTTTGTTATGGTTCAGATTGATGCGTATACGTAGAACTCATCCTCAATCGTTGGATGTTTCATTCCATCTTCCACCTCTCCTTTTCTCTCTGCCTTCAACCAACAGAATCTCCTTGTCACTTGTTGACGGCCTTGAGGACATCCTCAGGATGTTTGGCGTGTGGGATAAGGTCAGACCTTATCTCTCCCTCACTGAGGTCATCTTGGGGACTGCTGAGCACTACCTCGATATCACAGGTCTGGTACTTCTTTCTTTTCCCTCTTCCCAACCAAATGTTTTGAACTGATGTGCAGTTGAATTGCAGACTAAGCACCAAGGATGCATTTGAGCACTCTCTTGAATCGTATCATAACAAACTATAACAGCACCAGAGGAGTGCTCGAACACTTGTGAAGTGAATTGTACTGTTCTATTGCAATCCAAAAGTGGACCACTTCCTGATGTGTTCCAAAAACGTACCATAACCATACCAAAAGTTGGAATGAGAAGAATGTGCCTAACAGCCACATATGACACACAATATAAAGAGTTCATTCCTTTGTTCGGGACATCTGTAAGTTGTTTTATACACGCCAGGTGAATGACCCTCTTGCTACAAAATGTGTGACCCCCTCAAAAAATAACTCACGCGGTACGCTTTCTCCACAGAGTACTCTCGAACACTCCAAATCTGGCATAGTACATGACTTGTATAGCTGTATGTTATGGTACACATTGAGTATTGCTTTGGTTCTCTTTTGAGCACTTCCCAAGTAATGTACAATGGAGTGCGATTAGCTGATTTAAAGCCCTTTATTCCCAGATTGTGGCTTTGATAAATTTTCAAAGTAAGCAAGATCTTACAGATGAAAGAACTGCAGGTGTACTGTGCCAGTGTGAATGTGACAGATTATCATTTGGGTGTGAATGGGGATGATGTCAGCTTGAATGTACAGTGTAAGTTGTTACCACTTGAGTATGAACTTGATTACGGTCAGTGTGCACAATGAAGTAATTACCATCTGGGTGTAAATGGGGTTCAATATTGCCAAATTGAGAGAGACTTGTTTTTTCTCCTTGCACAAGGTACATTTGTAGAAAAATATTATTTTTCATATTGTTGTTTGTATGCAATATTGTTGGTTTGCTGAATCGCAGCACATGTTTGAATATGCTGTTTTTGCATGTCAGATTTGATCTAGAGACTGAAATATTCTTGCCCTGTGACTGCTCTTGTCCCACAGATGACATCATAAGGACTGTGCTGGACCCCCAAGCTCCCCTGGAAGACGTGACTCGATATCTGAACTTGACGCAGGAGGAAATACGGATTGCTCTCCTTGGCGACTTTATTTACCTCACCTATGTAAGTTTTAAAATGTGACACTCTTTCATTTGTTTGAGAGTTCCTGCGTACACTTGATAGACAAGCTTGCTTTGGAATTTCACTGCTGATATGGCAGTGAGTGATGATATCAAATTTGGTCATCAACCTACGGCTGTACATCCACAGCCTGTCTACAAAGGACACCCTTGTGTGGTCAGTGTACAGAGGTTTTGACTTATCATTAATCCACCATTGTTTTTGAGGCTGTGAACTCAGCCACTCAATCTGAAGGTCCCTGGTCCAAGCCCGTAGGTAGCAGCAGTTGTGCCCTCAATAGGCAAGGCATCTTATCTTCCGTGCCTGGTCTTTTGGAAGGGACTGTAACCATTGATCCCATGGTGGCATGCTCATCTAAGAACCTCGATTTGTAATTATTGATATGGATTTTTGATAATTCTTATAATCAGTTAGTTCTTGTAGCTGATTTATTATATAAGTTTTAGCTCTAAAATGCATTTGTTTATTATACAATGTTTTTTATTACATAAGGATTGTACAATTGTATTATAAGTGTTTTGATTGAATGTTAAAATTTCTTGTATAACACATGTAGCAATTGAGTATCCATTTGACATACAAGATAATATGTAATGTAAATTTAATTTGCCTTTTGTTATGTATGTTGTTTATCTATATTTTGTTATTGAATATGTCGTAATGCCCAATTTCTACATCATGTTCATAAACAGTAGTTAGATGAATAAAGAAAGGAAACAAAATGAAATGAAATGACATGCTTTCAAAGTGGCCGCATCAAATAATTCCTCACTATTAAAGCGGTCCCTGTTTCTCCAATCTCAGTGTCTCACCTTCCTTCTTCTTTGTTATACAAATGATGCACAGGATAATAATCCTGTGCATCATTTGTTTTATAAAATGGGTCGAAAACTAACAGCATTATTCACGTACCTTTGTGGGTCAATACCAGTCAGCTATATGTAGCAGTCGCTCAAAAGTCAAGATGTCCGAAGATGTTCGTCCCAAACATTTACGCACGTCGCACTCGGAAATCCCGCACATAAGTACTGTACGTACGTATAAGAGTATACGTACGCCACGTGTTATGCACAAGAAAGGCCGCCGGCTATTGTGGCAGCCCGCGGCCCGAACTAGAAGTACAGGATTGACAGCGCGTATAGTAGCGCGTGACGCACTTGTAACAACTGATTGAGTGCGCACTGCTAGTGTAAACATTGTGACGTACGTCAGGCCAGGGAGGTGGAAGAGAGACTCTTCTTAGTGCATTTACTAAGAAATTAATGCACGCACACGTGACTCATTTCAGCGCTTCCAATTGGCTACATTCTTGAACCCATTTTATAATTCTCTCTATATCATCCCAGCTTGCCGATTACTATCAGAGCGGGCAGCTGGACACTCTAGTGTGCCAGGAGGGCTACTACAACGGTGTACATCTCATCCTCCGCTTCAATGTCGGCTTCATCAACCAGACCGCCCTGCAGCAGTATCTGTGCTCCGCCGATCTCCAGGAGTTCTTCGCTGATGCCAAGGATCTCTACGGCTTTGACTTCCTGCGATGGGCTGAGGTGGTGAGTGAACCAGATCTTGCAGAGTTTACAGAACATCGGGGGAGGGATAGGGAGTTGACGACATATTTATTGGTGTCAAAAAGAGGACAAATATGCATTGTGGGTACATAACAGACACACAAAAAAAGGAAGAAAACAAATCAAAGATTTGGGAGGAAATACAGTATAACTCGTAGACCCATTATAGGATTTTCAAGGTGCAATGTCTCTGGATTTTGCTGAACCCCTGCCCCACCATACTCCTGGCACTTGATTGTAGTAGGATGGACCTCCAAAAATCCCCATATGGACAATCTGTTGTGGTCACAATGGTTCATGTCATAAGACTCCATTGCAGTAACTTGTATTAGAAAATATTTATCCTAAGCACAGTAAGTGTAAAAAGTAGAAAGGTGACATACATTGTACATTGTATCGTACATTTCGGTTGACCAAAGCCAATGAATTAAATCAAGACTTGATGAATGTGAAATTAAAAGATGAGACAAAAAGTTTTAATGAATGAATGAATGAGTGAGTGAATGAATGAGTGAATGAATGAGTGAATGAATGAATGAATGAATGAATGAATACAAATACATGTATGTAAGAAAGATTTGTGGAAATGACTGAACTGGTGGGTGACAAAAATGATTGTTTAAATGACTGACTGAATGGATAAACAATGAAAAGGATGAATATGTGGATGAATGAGTGAAGAAGAATGTGTGGATTAGTGAATGAATGAATAAATGAATGAATGAGTTCATTGATTGAAGAATAATTGCTTTAATTAGTAAGTGAATGTCAGAATTAACTGATGCTACAGTTGTATCTCATTGCTTGCCAAGGACTACGTTTAAAATTGTGATGGTGGCCTCAAATTCTTACCCCTTTTCCCTCCCAGAGTGGGTCCATCTTCCAAGACCTCAAGGCCAACCACACAGTAGACAGCTTTGCAGACATAGCCAGCCTGGTCCTGGACCTGACCGCCATGGTCCAAGACCTTGCAGCCCTGCCCGAGATGCTGACAGGGGATATCGACGTGTATACCCTGATAACACGGGTGACCAGCCTGAGTACTGCCCTCCAGGCTCAAGAAATGGAATTGTAAGTGGTCATTCGTTCAGTTCAGTGGATCAGGAAACCTGAAATAAGATAACCCTTTCCCAGTCGGATTCTGAAATTTTCACTGAATTTGCACAGGAGACTTGAGGTCTCAGTAGGAGTTGGGTACAGTTCCAGTGTTTGCAGTCTAGGCTCTGTTGTAGTAGGCCCTGTGCAGTAACTTGAGTGGAGCTACAATATGGGTGTGCTGCAATCTACAGTGGCATGATTGATGTACATTGTACCTTCTACAGTGTACCTACAAACTGTACCTCCTCAACTCTCAACAACTTCCCATGTTTAAAAAAAAAACACACACTTTGGGGAGTGTGATCATCATCACATAATGGCTGGGTTTATTGTTATCTGTCTTTCAAAAGTGAGGGAATTGTGATCTCTGTACTGACATGCACTGAGAAAACATGAAGTGAGATGAAATTCCTATACATTTGTGATCGTGTCTCCCTCTTACTCGAGAATACCACTCAGTGGATTAATTACTTGATAAGCTATAAGTAAAGAGATAAGGGCCATTGCAAGATTTGAGCTTGTTTGTGAAAGTGGTACTACAACTATACAGCAGTGCTACATTAAAAGCAAGTAACGAGGAATTGTTTCATGTGCTGCACTTTTAAAGCTTCAGTTTGACCTCATATGGTGGCAGTACAAGCATGTATATTGCTTGTGAAAGAATATCTGGCCCAAATTCCAGTGCGTGTATGGAATAAAACAGTCTACACTTCATCAGTAGTCCCTGTAATTCAATTATGGATTGGTGTATGAAGTGTATTCTCAAGCTTGGATAAAATCAGGCAAATGTGTAGAAGTTCATGGGGGGGGGGGAGTGGAGGTTAATGGCTCGAGTTTGATCAGTGTGTAGCGGTTATGAGGCAGTCTGTGTAGTTTTGATTGATCTTGAATATTTTTTTTTTACCCCCTCTCTCATCAGGATAATAAAATCCTTGGAAGAACTTGAACCCTTCCTCAATGACCCTTATGTGATCGGTGAAATCAGGACAGCCTTAATGAGCGGAGTGGCCTTGATGCAGTGGTCAAGCAACCTGCCGACAGACCTTGAGTAAGTTTGATCGGCCGGGCAGAAATAGAGATGTAGAATTCTGTCCTTTCAACTATCATCTATTTTTTAAAACCATTGTAGTCTTCGTACATGTGTACGTCATAGTAACAATGAAGTATTGATTGTGATGTTTTGTATCTCAATCCTCATACACTGAACTCCACCGGCAAACACCATTCCAAGTTAAGCTGCCATTGTTTGTCGTCTTCTTACACTTTCTGTTGCTTCTGCAACTCTCTGAGAACCTTCAGTGCTTCCAGATGAGGTTCTTTTTGCCCATCGGCAAAGAATGGGCAGGCTGGTAATTGCCCTGTGCGAAAGCAGTCAAGCAGTACACATATTCTCTTTTTACAATCAACTGCATGTGCCATCGAACAATGCAAATTGTCGATCGGATGTGAACGATGAATAGAGTGTGCTCTGGGCTAACAAATTCTTTTTGCGATACATTACACAGGCACCCGAATGGTGTCAGTGAAAGTCAAAATCTAGTGAGCTCAGCGTAGATTGCTACGTACTATGTCTTTCTACAAGTTTTGCAGCAAAACTCATGCACTGTTATGTCGGAAAATTTGAATTACCCAAAAGTATATGCAATGCTGAGACAGAAAAAGAATGGTTATTGAAAGCCGAAATTCTACTGTTTCGCTTTCTTCTCAGTATAAAATATATGAAAATGAAAAAAATATAAATAAATTTAGGCCGTGAATGCAGACAGGTGCCATGCTTTGGGAAACTGATATGCTTGTACCAGGTTCCCAGAAGGAACAGGTTAAGTAACAGTAGTATTGTGTTGGTCTTTATCCTAGCCCTGTGGCCTGGCTCCAGTCGGCCCAGGAAGCCCTCGTCGAGACCGGTCTTTGGCAACAGGTGCTCCCCATCGTCAACTTTGTCGACCTGCTCATTGAGGGCCAACTGGACTCCTTGATGCCGCTTGGTGAGTTGCATGGCCCACATCAGACCCCTGATGGCGCTGTTATCATTTCCATCATTCTATTCGTTATTATCACAACAAAAGACTAATATGTGGGACAAATAATGTGACTCTTTTGCACTTGCAATGAAAAGTGCGGGAATGTGAGTAGATATTATGCCCTAATTATGCCCTTGTCATCAACGTTGTTTTATTCAACTTCACTTCTCATGTTGCCATCGACCATAAGAGGGCATTTTACAGCTGTATGTACTCTAATAGCAACTAGTACTGGAAGGACTGTTACATACAAAATGTATAACAGATTAAAAATCTGAACAATTATTTCCTGTAATGTTGCTGTGTAGCTTGCATTATTAGTGGGTGACAACTGCATTAGCATGTCCATGCACCATGATTTTACTGATTTTACTCCCCCCACTAAAAAAAAAAAAAAAAAAAATGGAAGAGATGATTTCATTTGATAGATAAATCTCCTGTAATGTCACACTATTTATGTCCAATACATTTAATGTAGAGCACAAAAAAAAAAAAACCCAGACAAACAATAAGATAAAGAGAAAAATTTGGCCATCTTTCCCTCCAGGCTTCTCCCTTCCACACCTGTTGACCAATGAGACCGTGCTGAACAAGTTCTTGACCGAGGCGCTGGACATGGCCCCAGAGTATGCTGAGGCTCTGCTCCTTTCTGAGATAAACCCAATCATGACGGTGAGCTTTGTTGTTCGTTGTTGTTGTTGTTGTTGTTGTTGTTGTTGTTGTTGTTGTTGTTGTTGTTGTTGTTGTCGATGTTGTCGTCGTCGTCGATGTTGTTGTTGTTGTTGTTGCTGTTTGGTAGGGGGAGGGGGAGAGGAAGAATTGGTTCTATGCACTGCTGGGGGACAAATCCTGTAACCCTTTTTATCAAGTGACAGGGAGTGTGGACAGTGTGTACAACTCTTTGAGGTTTTCTGCATCAATCAGCACTCAAAGGGTTACCCAGTAATAGCATCTGGAGGGTTCATGAAATGTCAACCTTTATACTCTTTCAAAAGAACCATTTGCTGTCTCTCGTTTGACATACGTACAAAATGTACTTGCAGGTTTACTCAAATGGATTGTGTATTGACGGAGATTTATTTTCAGGATAGCAGAGGCCCGGCGAGTACAGTGTTGTTACTTTTTGCACTATTTTGTTGTTTTTTTGCTTGCCAAAAATACTGCTTTCCCAAAATTGTGTACCTCTCAATTTTTATTTTAGGAAAGGTAAAAAACAATTTTTTTTTCCAAAAAAAGAAGAAAAAACAAACAAACAAACAAAACATGCTTTTTTTACCTTGAAATATTGTAATGCTGTTTATCAGGTTGATATTAAAAAATGATATTGAAATAGAGATGAAGTAAATCAAGCAAAAAAAAATCTATGTTTTCACATCCCACATCCTACACTCATGCACAGTGGTGGCAGTGAGTGTTTCAGTTGTTGTTGTTGTTGTTTTTTTTTTTAATGAGGTGCAGTTACTGCTGCCGTTTGAAATCTAAAGGCTCAAAGTCCAGAAATACAATGTATATTGTATGTTTCTTCCATTATTACAACAGTCATTTTTTTTAATGATTGTAATGATATTGCCATGAAAGAGAAGTCAAGGGTTGAGGCTTACTATTAGTCGGACTGCATCGACTGATTGACCCTCTTAATTGTATGCCCCCTCTTAGAACTGTATGTTCACTTAAGCTAAATGTCTCCTTCAGCAGAATGTTCCATGTACTGAAAGTCTTCTACAGGTATAACTTCATGTCTCCGCTAACTTACACGTAACATCTCCTCTAGAATCCTATGTCTAATTCAATATCCTTTCGTACCTTATTGTCTTCTGTGACATAATGTCTCCTCTAACTTCGTGTCCCCTTTACTGAATGTCCCCTTGAAGTGAACATCCCCCTCTAACTGAATGATCCCTTGCGCTGCCTGTCCTCTTTAAATAGTTGGCTGAGCTGCACCTCAGTGGCGAATGGGAGGAAGTCTTCTGTGCAGACGTTCCCCAAATGATGAACAGCTCCGAGGCTGAGGTCTATCAGGTCTTCAACGTCTCGGCCGTCTTCTCCCACCTCTGCCACCTCAACAGGACTCAGTTCTTTGAACACGTCAACTCTCTCCTCAGCATTGACATTCTCAGGCTCACAGAGGAGGTTTGTTCTTTTACTGTATACGCCATATATTTCGCGAGTCTAAATTTTCGCGAATCCGGAATTCCCGACGATTTCGCGAGTGGTTAAATTCACGATCGTGGAGTTCTGCACTGAACGGAGAAGTGTACACGCATACGTCACATTCACATCGGGATAAGAGTCAATATTTTCGCGTGTCTTTAATTTCGCAAATAGCACCCAACTCGCAAAATTCGCGAAATATTCGGCGTATACAGTAGTTTAAAACTTTTTTTTGGAATAAAAAACATGTTTTCCTACAGTACAACGTCTGCTGCTGAAAGAGTAGAGACCATACCTAATGGGTTTTTTTTTTCCCACTCTGTCCGCTTTCTCTCTCATTTTAAACAAGTGGACTGCAAAGTGCAGAAATTGATATACGTGTATCAGTTATAGTAGTGAAAATGTTTTCCATTGTTAGAATACTGGTATTGACTTCGTATGAGCACATGAAGTAGCGTGTGCAAGAAGTTTGTGGTACAATTACTGTATGCTTTGTTTCATCAAGATTTGTTTATTTGACATGTGCAGCCTAAAATAATAGGTATGAGTAAATTCCTTTCGCCAGAGTAGCGCTATTCTTGTTTCCATATTGCCCAGCCAAGAAGTCAGCCGCCTGTACAATATTATATATATAGTGCATGAGGCTGAATGCACTATAACAATATAAGCACCGACAAATTCTGAATTTGCCCCGAAGGCCAGTTATATTCAATGAGGCCGCAGGCCGAATTGAATATAATTGCCTGAGGGCAAATTCAGAATTTGGAGGTGCTTGGTACTTGTTATAGTGCAATAAGATGTCATGCACTATGTGTTATATAAAATAGCATACATACCCAGGCAAGATAAATTGAAAAAATACGAAAGCCTAGCTAGATCATTTAAAGACTCTACACGTGTCTAGACAAGTAATAATACCAGTTTCTTTGAACCTGTGTAGACAAAATCCTGAAGATCCAAATTCAACTATAGAGTCTAGGGTCTACGTGGTTATATCTAACGATTTCTAGGCCCCACGACAGAATTAGGTCTAGGGGCCCTGGCCTAACGTTATACTACTAGACCTACGTCACTTACGAGCGACAGAGCTAACGTTAGTTAACACTTGACCCTACAATACAGTAGGTCTACCATGGATCTAGCACTAGCAGTAACACGTTAGACGCCCTAAGTTTACTTACTGCACTGTGGGTCCAGGATCAGGACTAGATGATGTTTTGTAGGATTAGGAATCTACTGGATTTAAACACAAGGCTCGTGCCAGGCATCATTGAAGTCACCATTGCTGCACAAGTGGATTCCGAGAGTGTGTTGTGAATGTCGTAGTAAAAGTTCATAGCGTAGCGTGATCAAAGGGCGCTTAGCGTATAGTCTACCGTACACACGCTGCCCATTTCCACGGCGCACTTCCGCGTAGAATGTACGGAGAAAGCGGCACAAATCTTGGGTTGACTTGCTCAATATCCGTCGGATTGATTCCTTTTTCAGAACAGTAGGAGTCCAAAATTCGTAGGGCGTATTTGATGGCATCCTTTATGTCCTTATTGTCTAAGATACTGTTTATATAGATCAGTCTCTGTAAAAATAGCGAACCTGTTCATTTCAGCTTCCATGTTTAAATCTACCGCTGAAAGTCTAGTCCCACACAGATAAGTTGCTGGCATAGCCAGCGAGAATCGAGAATAACGATAATATCGAGCATATCGCGGTTGTGGCGCAATCGCGTCAATGAGGTGCGGGATTCAGTACTCGATGATTAAAATGAGGGAACAAAAACCGATATCAAATCGATAGTGGGTTATCGTCTGCAATCGTTATATTTTGCGTGCACTATAACTTTTGTCATGCACTGCCGGCCTGTATCATAAGTATGTATGCTATTTTATATATCCTTTTAAACTAGAGTGAGGTTCTTTTATACATTTGTTTTGATCACCACAGGTAACCTTCTGTGAAGGAGATACAGACCTGTATATGTAATGTACTTAGTTAACAATGTACAATGTATATCGTGCCTGGTATGTTCAATGTTATGATATTATTTGATTTTTTTTTTTGTCCCCTTCTCACTCTGCAGTTTGCCAACTTGTTGAACCACTCCCAGACAGGTCCCGGCTCTGGCCAGCTGTACGACTGGCAGTCACTGGTCAGTAATGTCCAGGCCATTATTGACACCTACAAGACCCTCTTCGAGCTGGACACATTCAACCCCAACGTCAACCACACCCAAATTGAAGAGCTCTTGATGCGGTTGCAGCACGGGCTGAATACATTCGACGTGGAAGTGTGAGTTTGACCAGGCCGTTTGCATTTGATGACTCTAATGTAGCCTGAGTGTTCGTTCCTCTTTTCTTGTCTTTTTTTTTTATTCACTTTGGCCGCAGCACAGTCCTACAATGGGCTGATAGGCTCAAAAACTTTTTTGTTCTACACAAAGTACAACATAGGCACCTGAAAGGGGTCAGCATATGCAAATTTCTACTGAGCTAAGCCGTGATTGCTACAATTGACACATCTTCATACGAGTTTTACATCAAAATAAGCGCACACTACATTGCAAAAGGAGGCAAATAATACTGCGATACATGCAGTTTTTATACAGCAAAAAACTTTTGATAATTTTTTATCAATATTGATAGAAGAAACTCCATTTTTTCAGGCAAAGCCATTTTACTTGGCATCATAACACAAATAAGCATGAATTTAGGCCATGAATGCAGGCTCTCTTGTCTACACTTTGGGAACCGTACCAGGTTCCCGTATATCAGTTGATGCCACGGGAACCTGGTATATCAAGTTCCTGTAAGGAACAGGTTAAGAAACAGGTTACTGCAGTTTAACTAATGTTTTCAACTTTATAATGTCTCAAAACAAATCTGGCGCTGAGGAATCAGTGCCTTAGATCTGGCTGAAAACACGAGGAGCAAATAAAGGGTTTGAAGACGTATTTTGTATGATATGTTCTTTTCTCTTGATCTCTTTTGCAGTCTTTTTGAGTCCATGGAGCTGCTGAACAACCTGCTGTACTTGGACGGAGAGTGGGACCAGATTAAGGGCTACATGAACACCGTCACCAGCATCGTGGAGTGGATGAATGACCAACTGGACAACATTGATGGTCAGTGACTGTCATGGCACACATGTTCCTTTGCAAATCATGAGAAAATACTCATTTGGGAACAGTCTTTAGTGTTTTAGTGAAATTACTCGGTAGAAAGTAATCCTGCAGTAAGTGAATAAGCACATAAAGAGGTGAATGCAAAATGCATGAATGCTATAAAACGAGGAATATTCGTGTGCATTTTAATTGCACGAATTTGACAAGAGCCGAGATTCATGAAATGAAATTGCACGGAAAGTTCTTACCTACATTGTATGCATTGAATGCCAGTCACGTGGCAATTTCCCAAAATTTCATGCTGCGAAAAATGCTGTCAGCTCCAATTTGCGAAAATTTCATGCCTTGAATGTTCAAGTTTATTGTGTTTTGCCGGAGGTACATTAGATCCTAAATCAGTATTTGACATACACTTGTACTGTTGTATTTATCACCTTCTTTTTATTGTGATTGTTAATATTTTAGTTTTCTATGAATGTGATGAAGTTAAGTGTCTTATTAAGTGAGTAGAGTCATTGACTTTGAATGGAAGTCTACTCAGCTTTGCACCAAACTGTTGATGCTACCACCACTCCTTTCATATCTACTATAGGTGTGATAGCAGCACATTATCACAAACAGTACTGTACCATCAATAAAGGGGAAAGTGAAAAAAAAAAAAATGATACCATGCTCAGTAATCAATGTTTGATCTCACTCTGTGATCATGTTCACGCCAATGTTTTGGGGATTATAAAATTGTAATATGATGTGACACAGACCTCTGCTAAGTATATAGCTCATTTCCACCCACAAATGTACAGTGTATGCTGAAAAACACTCAATTCCCCAATG